>NC_138223.1:41171307-41563307 GCF_964197995.2 Scardinius erythrophthalmus
TGGCCTGAGGATGATCATATTGGTGGTGTGGTGTCTAAAAGATTGTGTTTGTGCATCAGGCGTGATTTGTAGACTGTGTGGTCAAGTATACGTCATCTGATAGTGGCAATCTTCTGCTGATAAAACACACCCAAAGCAACAATATTACAGCGAAGGCTACAGGAAATATGAGCATTTCACACTGCATTTCAAGCACTTGTTGAAGTTTCATAATCTGGAACTATAGTTAAAACCACAAGTGGTGATTTTGTTGGTCTCGTCAGCATGGTGATTTAAATATATTATAAATGATATATATATTGTTTGCTTTTATTTTATTTATTTTTAAAATTAGTCCAGTGTTCAGCACCACCATGGTGTTATTTTTTATATAATCATCAAATGAGTAGTACAAACAAGATTAATTGAGATAATGTGATCATGGATGAAATGAGACTGGGTTTGTTTCATGGCCTACTACTGAAGAGATGCTTTTGAAAGTAAATAATCACTAATATAAGTGCTAATAAATATCAATGTGTCATCTCAATTAATAAATGTTAAGTTGAGCTACAGTATGACTTTACAGTTAATTCAGTCATCACTAGACTTTTGCTCAAGGTCATGACACTACAAGGTCATTTATTAGCAAGGACATGCTGTAATATTTCTATAATGGCAACTGCTTCAATTTTTTTTTTTAATAAAACAAAATGTTCACTAAAATCTAATACTCTAATCTAGATTTAAAAATAAATACAAAATACTGTTTTTATTTATAGATCTGAATCAATATGTTCTTATTTGGGTTCAAAGTGTGTCCTTTTGGTCTATTTAATCTCTGTTTAATGTTAGGCAAAGTCTATGCCAAAGTAGAATTAGCTGTTTATGTAGGACTTGTAAACAGCATTTATTCACACAGCATTTGAAAGGTATAATTAGTTGGAATGTCCAAATAATCCCTCAAAAACGAAAGCCTTGAGTCAGAGTGCTGTATTTTTTGGGCCTGACTAAAATGAAGAAAATCAGCAACTTGTGAAAAAATAAAGGATGTTACAAAACAAGATAATAGGACTTGAAGCGCGTGGGTGGGTGGTTTTAGTACTGGCCAGTTACACAAATCTACCGGTATATTTTACGGCATTCACTGGAAAAGTGTCACTTCTCGTTTACAAGTCTAGCTCTTTTTTTGTGTGTTTTTTTTCTATTTTTGTGCTTGCGACGGCTCCGTTTTTTGCAAAGTACCTGGAAAATGCCCGTGCTCATATTTTTATCTCTAGTTTGCTTTTCGCTGAAACTGTTTTGGGAAGGTTTCTGCGCGCGGGGAAAACCCCGAGTTGCTAAATTTTCTCTCATTCACACGCGCTTCATTCATTCGAACGTCAGATACGAAAGCGCGCGGACTTCCTGACCGGTAGCGTGGGCGGGGGTTCCCGCAAGTCTACCCTCAGTGACGTACATGCAGCAAAACAGCCCATGTATGGGCATTGCGTCAGCAGGAAAAAGAAGCCAACGTGGGCACGTTTTCAACGTAAACTTAAAGCCGTATGAATGAGCGATTCGTTTTCTCTCCGTGCTTGAAATGAACAACCCAAACAGTAGAATTATTTTCAAAGATTTTTACTTAAATATCAAAAATATAAACAAAACAAACACAAACACATTTAAATGTCTGGATCAACCTGACTCAACAATATCAATAATAATTTACTGGAATGTTTTCATAGGGCAGCACTTAACAACAAAACCAAAGTTACTCAGGGTTACAAGTGCTTTCATTGTCCAGTCGGGAGTACCTTGTCGGTCAAGATGCTTTTGAAAACGACTATAACACTATAGTTTTCTACAAGAAAACACTTAAAAAATATACAACGCTCGTATTCAGTGCTGCATTGGACCCTTTTCACAGACATTTAAAAAAAAATGTGTAAATATAAAAAAACTTTTCAGGACCGTTGAAACGCGTCATCATCACGTGTCACCAACATCGTAAATCCAGCAAAGTTTTTAAATGGTCAAAAGTATTTTGCTATTTGAGCAAATGCAAACACACACAAAACAATATTTAATGTAGTCTCTCGTTCAACCGCTATAGTAGCCTAATTTACCCAACTATGACGACTTCAGCCTGTGTGTGAAAAGGGTCCCTAGCATTTGCATCAAAACATCACAAACATGATCAGCTCTTCCAGTGTTTCCCATTTGTCAGAGTCTGTGTAATCGCAGCAGTTCGTTTTTAAAACGACTTGATCTTCGGCGTTAGCATCAGCTGGCAGCCGCTGCTCACATGGGTCATGACCTTCTGCTTGAGCTGGGCCACTTGCTCCCTCAACAGGGACGCGGTGCTGGACAGTCCGGCGTTATCAGTCTTTAGGATTTTCACTTTGTCCTCCAGCCTGGAGATGCGCTCCAGCTTCCGTCGCCGGCACTTGGTGGCCGCAAGCCGGTTCCGAAGCCTCTTGCGCTCCGCTTTGATGCGCTCCTGGTCCTCCATGTCGATCGGGGACATGGGAGGAGAGCCGTCGCTGCTCTGCAGGTCGGGGACGGTCTGTGGCTCCTCTTTAAGTCGCTGTTGGTGGAGCGCGTGTTGGAAATGATGAGGATGAGGATGCGTCGCGTTTTGATGGTGGTGAGGGTGGTGGTGGTGGTACTGAGGCAAGTAGCTGATGGTGGCTGTCGGGTAGTTGGCCGCAGGTGTGAGGTTAGTGTTGGGGTTGCAGCTGTTTAGAGTGGTGTACACGGGGGTGTCCGGTTGCAAGGAGGCACCGAACACGGACGAAGCCGCCGAGCAGGACGACAGTCCTCCGGCTCCGATGGACACGTTCGGCGGGGGCATTTGGTTCATTTTGTGGAGCTCGTCCAGCGCTTTCACGAAGCCGTCAGCGAAGCCCTCCTGCTCCTCTGTGATGCTCCGGGCGTACAGATACTGCCCCGGGGTGGGTGATGTGATGACACCGTTACCGTTCTGGATGATGAGTCTCTCCAGCTCCGGAGAGGCGAGTTTCAGCGAGCCCACGTCTGCGGTCGCCGCGGTGTAGAAGTCGCTTTCGGAGCGGTGGGACTTGAGGTTCCGGTAAGGTTCGCCGAAGCCCACGCTCATGTTCTGCTTTAGGAGCTTGTAGTCGTGCAGGGCAGCGTCTGGATGACCATAAGCAGAAAGAAACGAGTCGTCATGATAAAACGGTTGCTCCATTTTTGTTGACATGTGTACAGAAATTACGTCGGACGTTTTTTTTTGAGTTGACTGTACAGTTTAATGTCCGTTAATCTTGTTCTCTCCGTAATATTACATGAGGCAAAAAGATGTCAAAGAAGAGAAAAGAAACGTCCAAAATAGTTTGAACGACTTTTTACTGTACCAATTCGACAGGTGTTTTCCCTTGACAGCTGATGTCCAAAAAGTGCTTTTTCTGTTCTGTTCCCGGAGTTATTTACAAACAGCAGTACGCGGTGTCGTCGGGCTCCGTGCGCACTCAATCTCTGGAGAAGTCCGCCTCGGAGCTTTTTATACTCCGCGTATCGAGGGCGGGTCTAAGCCGCTGATTGGACGAGATTTGTTCCGCTCCTCGAGCTGTCAGATGGGCGATGACGTCGTTGCCAGGAACCGCTGAGATTGAAAACAACGCTGGAGGCGAGAGTGCAAAACTGAAGGGAGACTTGCGCTCCTATTTTTGTTTCCATAAACAAGACGCAAAAAACTAGCCGCAATAGTTGCATAGGCACTTTTAAGAAAAAAAAAAATTCCCATGGCCAAGAGAAAACAGAAACACTGTTGTGGTCTTGAGAGAGAGACAAATAAACAGCTCTAAAACGGTGTTAAAGAATCAGTTTGTCCAAAAATGGAAAACCCCAATTGGTTTCAACGGATTCAACCCAATATTATTCTCTTAGGAGATTTTAGGTAGAATGTCTAAGCAGTTCTTCTTTTACGTAGCCTAGGCTACAACAAGTGGAAATTATTTTAAATGTCAAGCTCTAAATATATTCCTTTAATTTAGGTGGCACAACTAAACTGGCCATTTAAGTAGCCTAAATACAGGATCGTAAAATGGGATTGGATAATTTTAACCCGGATGAACGTGTCAGGGTCAACCACATCATCCCGGCCCTTGTGAAAAGTCAAGAGGGGCCCTCATTATAAGGCCCTCGATTGTAAAGCGTACTGCTGAAACCAGCCTAGGCTGGTTGGCTGGTCTTACCTGGTTTAAGTGTGTCTCTCAGCCTGGCAAAGCTGGTGTTCAGCTGGTCTCCCAGCTTGACCAGCTAAGACCAGCCTGGTCAGCTAAAATAAGTGTCCAAAACCCCTATAAAACCAGTCTAGGAGGCCAGCTAAATCCATCCAACCAGCTTAGGCTAGTTTTAGCTGTTTTTTTTTTAAGGGAGAAAAAGCTATGAGTAATATAAAATAGGCCTAAGTGTTTGAGTAATTCAGACAATATATAATGCATTTTTATTGGAGGGCTTATTGACCATTTGAATTTGAGTAATTGTACTCACTGAGTCATATAACACGCAAAAGATGAGTAATAATAGGCCTTTTTCATTTAAGAGTCCACAGATAGACAATAACATGCTTTAAACGTCTTTAGAGATTCTTACATTAAAGCAAAACACAACCATAGCTCTCTATAGATCAGGAATAAACTGGCTCACGATTTGGCAACTGATATCAGTCCCATATATGGGCAAGACCACACAATAGTTCCTCCTTAGTGAAGGACCGGGAAACCTCTCCCATGTGGGCCTGATTCCAGAGGCAACGCCTCCACACATGGAGAGGTGGAGAGGTGGAGGAGTGGAGGAGGGGGAGCACGCTTGAGGAGAGGCAGCACGTACACACCCAAAATGCTGTCGCAAGACTGGGAGATCGAAAGACCAACGTTAATGTGACATCTCAATGCAAATATGTCAAGGTCTCTCATGCTTTATATAAGGAAATGTATTAGGCCAGGACACAATGGCACTTCACACCTGCTGTGTGTGTAGACGTTCACACGACCACATGCCAACACCTGTTTTGCACAAAAAGAAAGCCACCACTGTCTCCTCAATATGTTAATAAGTCTGAATCATCACTGGGCTAAATGCCAGGTGTAAACCCATGTTTCGCCATTCGGCAGCAGCGCAGAACCTTTCACCCATAAATCTTCAGGTACGCCACACTCCTGTCAAGGCGACACACTCAACTTCCTCTCTTGCTGCTGTCCGTAATTTTATTTTTTTTTGTTCAGTGTAAAAGGGGGCTTAACCATTTTGGTTGCCAGCATTAGGAGGTCAAACTAAATATGACATGAGATGTTTTATTTAGGTTCATTTTTAACATTTTTGCGATCCTGTTACCAAAATCTGAGGTATGACTAAATACAGTTTAACCCCCTGATTGATAGTCAGTGTGCAAAAAATATTAAATAAACTGGTAAAAATTCATAAAATTAAGTTACATTTATAGAAAAAAATATTTAAAAAAATCCAAAATGAATTAAACTAAGTAAGGAGATAGCTAGTTTAGGACAAAATTATGGTTTGGAGTTAATATTACAATATACTGTAGAAATATATATTTAAGGGTTTGTTGACTGTTAGTATTTGAGCATTTGTTTGTATACACATGCACACACACACACACTGTTATGTTTACAGTCTTTATGTTCACCACGACTGCATTTTACAATTTAAAATAACTGTTTTCTATTTAAATATATGTTAAACTGTAATTTATTCCTGTGATCAAAGCTGAATTTTCAGCATCATTACTCCAGTCTTCAGCGTCACATGATCCTTCAGAAATCAGTATAATATGAGGATTTGATGCTCAAGAAACATATTTCTTACTGACCTCAAACTGTATACACATGCTAATATATATATAGGCCTATCCTATATACTCATACTACTTCTCTTGTCCTCTGAATAATTCATCTGAGTGACAATGATTCAATGACAATGATCAGTGTGGACTTTTAGTTGTGTCATCAGTTGAGATCAGGGAGGTCATTCTTCATCTTAAGGGCCGCACACATTCTTCAGAAGTCTCATAGTCACAGGTTCAGTTTTTAGGGAATGCATGCACAGACTCATAAAAATACATATCTTACATTTATAGATGTGCATAGTTTAAATGCAGCGTAAGTTCCTATGTACTGTGATGTTGTTTGCATCACAATAAATGATACAGTCATTGTCTACCATAATAATGAGTAAGTCTTTTTTTTTTTCATTTCAAAATTATGTTCATGAATGAGCCAGTCATAGCGAAAGTGTGAGGCTAGAGAAGATAATACTTCCAACCGTAACCATGTGGTATCGGCACAGAGAGCAGTGGCTTCCGCCCCATTTCTTTGATATCTTGAAATCAAAATGGCTACAGGAAGTTGGCTTCCTCTCTCTTCATTCCACCACAAAGTTCAATTCCTATTTCTAGATATCGTTCTTTTTAAGAATGTGCTTTATCATACAGCCTAAGTCCTTTATAGATTTTATAATATTCGCTTTGCTATTGTTTTTATTGGTTTTGATTTGATTTTCTCTCTCTCACTGCATCACTTAATTCAGCAACCATTACTAAAGGTATACCTTTATTTGATCTTTTTGCCACGGCATTTATTTAGCATCGGGCATTTTTAAAGTAACATGTAGGTGGTCACGGGCCATATTTTTAGATGTTCATTTGCATTTTCCCATCAAACAGCTTTCGCTATCAATTGATCCCACTCGCATGACGTCAGACGTCTGTCAGTTTCATCACACCAAGTCCAGATCAAAGTCAATTACACAGAAGAGTGTTTCTGTTTTCTTTGAAGGCAGATACACACGAGAAGTTGTAAACAGTACTTCCCGTTTAAAAGAACATTGATAATTCTCATATCATTTCATCACAGTTACTGGAGCTTAAATACACAATTACATTCACGGCTCATGTAAGCGATTTCCATCTAAGCGCTGTTTTTTTTTTTTTTTTTTTCAGAGCGAAAAGATAATCTGAGTTGACAGATTGTAGATTAAGGCAGTGAAGAAGGTACGGCATGGGGTGAAAGAGAAAAGCTGAAGAAACGAGAGAAAGTGCCTGTGGTCATATCAGTCAAGCTGGTGAACATGGAGCCTGTAGCTTCGCCAGGAGAGGGAACACTTAAACATGTTCATCGTCTATTAGCACATCCCTGCTCACTTGCCTGCCAGAGACGGAGAAAGAGCGGATGGAATGTTTCCTTGGTAAACGGGGAGAATCGTAACTTCTAATTTGGCAGCAAGATTTCCAAACATTCATTCTTCTGTATCAGATGCTTCAAACCTGTTTAGAAAACAGCTGCTTTTCACAGTTCATCCAAAGTGGAATAAGAAATTCATGTTGTATTTGTGACAATTTCACTGAATTTCTAATATTTGAACTTTGTGGGTCGTATGGAGGAACACAAAAGCTAACAGTTTATGGTTGTCAAGCTACAAGACTGCCAAGACTTTAAATATAATGCATGTGTTGGGTAAAAGGTGATCTGTTGACTTAACTTAAAAAAGGTGAGGAAATAACCCATTGTCTTAAAATGATTAAGTAATAAACTTCAAACTTGACAATTCCACACAACTTAATTTTTTCAATTACGCATGAAGTTTATTTACTTAATACTTTTAAGGCAAGTGGTTTCCTCACTTTTTTAAAATTAAGTCAACTAATCACTTTTTACAGTGAGACTACTGAATCACCAACTATTTGAAAACCTGTCTGACATTATTTGCAAATCTGGCATCGCTATTTCTGATAGAAAACACGTCTTGATGGCTAAAATATTATCAGAGAAAATGATTCTCAGGTTGGTATACGATAATGTTGACACTTAAGGATTTATCAGCAATAATTTACTGGGGTATTCCACTTGTAAAAAGGGTCAAACAACTGTGAAGACCCTAAAGAGACATGGTGGTGAAAAAAAAAAGAGATTAGAGGAAAAAAGATAAAAAGTTTTGCGTTTTCTTTGCATTTGCTTGCAAAAACTTGTGCATTCCCTTGCATATATTTTGTATTCGCTCGCAAAGAACTTAAAAGGTTTGCGAGCGAACAAGTTTTTTGTGGATTTTTATATAGGTGGTATCAACTGGCCAGAATTTTGAGACCTCAATAAACGTGAAGGACTATAACGCAATAGAAGCTCGCTCAAGTACTGACGAGCTAAACCATTTAGTAGGCTACATACAAACAGTATTATTTAAATTTAACATGAATAGTTAGTATTTGATAACCTTGACAGGACACCAAAAACCAGGACTGTTCCCAGAAACTACTGTGCCGTTGAGCACATCTCTCCCTCATCTTGGGCAAGGTTAGCGTTAGCATCAGCACTGACCCGTGAGAGGCCTGTAGGAGTCATGAGTCAGGTAAGAGTGACTCTTTCTGTCCCCACGGGCAAGGAGAACAACGTACAAGTCCTTCACAAGCATATTAACGGAAGAACAACATCATAAAGAAAGTTTGAGTTAGCTGGAGTCTTACTGTCAGTGCTAACAGATGGCTATTAGCATTTAAAACTCAAGCCCCCCTCTATTTCCCCACTCAGCCCTCATTATCCCGCTGTGCCGTGGGTCAGGGCACTGTTGTGTCCGCGGCTAATCGCGCTAATGAACGCTCTGCTAATCAGCGCTCTGTGACTGCGCGGGAACAGGCGCATTGCTGCAGGTGATGCGCAGAGGAGCCTCGTAGCAGTCGGAGACCTTTAGCACAAGGCACGCGGATGTCAGCGGGATGAATGTGGAATTGGCAGGAAAAGGCCGCGCGACGCTGCCCTGGCACTCGAGGGCACGGCAGACAGGCAGACAGGGGGCATATGGACGCCAGTGAGGAGGGGAAATATTTAGAGAGCGCAAGTGAAGCCACTTGACGACATGCCAGATGCCAGTTAAATAGGGTGTAATGTTCTTCTAACCAAGTTTTACAACAGATGTGTGTTACTGCAAGGGACGTTTGGAGAAGAAATATGAGTAAAAAATATGTTTTTGCCAAATAGTCTTTAAAGAAAGTCTCATTTATTAAAGTACTCAACTGTGTTGATGTGTAAACAGTTTTTTTTTTTCGTTGATAGGCCACATTCACTGCAATTGTGTAAATAAACAATCATTTCTACAGAGGGACAGATTTGTATACAATTTAAATTTACACCTATTTTTATTTAAAACATTTTTTTTAGAAGACTTGGAATATTGCATAGGAATCCTATAGACTTCTTTATTTGCTTTTTGGAGCTTGACAGTTAGACTCATCCTTGTTTTTCTCCTATGAAAACGTGTGTGTTTGGAGCGACATGAGGTTCCATTGCAAACGATTTTCTACTCTCCAAGGTGGGTGGGAAAGTAGAAAAGCTTTTGCAAATTTATGTATACTCCCTCATGTACTCACCCTTTATTTACTCACCCATAATAAATAAATAAGCAAAGGTATATAGATAATTAAAAAAAATAATACTGATAACTTTTGAGTTCTAAGGCCCTGTTTACAGCTGGTATTAAGATGCGTTTTGGTCAATCGGATCACAAGTAAACGAGGGAGAAACGTTCAGAAAAAAGCTTTTGTTTGCTCTGACAGCCGCAAGATCACACCGAAAGCTGTGAGTGTGTGTTAGAAATCAGGAATGGAGAGAGAACATTGAGCTTAGTACGTTTTTCATCTTCAAACCAAACTTGGGTAATGCCGACAAAGTTTAAATCCCATCTGGCTAATGCGCTTCCCATCCTCATTAGGTCAGTAGACAGAGAAAAGGTGTTCTTTTGTGCTTATTCGACCACATGAGAGTAGCCTGACTAAGTCAGACTTCCTACTTCCGCTCAATTTCATTTCGCTTCTGTAGTCAGTCTGAGATAGCAGCCTATCTTTCAGTTTTCCAGCGGCCTTCGGACGGCCGGGCCAATCAACGAACAGAGGGCGGGCTGAGAGCCGTGACGTAGATGCTGATTGTACCGTGGATGCGTAAATTTACTTCACATAATCTGCAAAAGTCGTTCACAGCCATGTTTACTCTGGTATTTCGCTCAATGGTTTTGTTTTCGCATCATACATGTGTTTACAGTGGAAGTTAGATGCGGCTGAGCATGCGCATAACACACGCCATAACCAAACGTCATGTGATTGGCTTACGGGTAACCAATGATTTTAAACTTCAGACTAGCAAGAGAGAAAACACTTCTCTGTTATGCCATTCCAGACTCTGTCTACGAAGCAAAGCGAAGTAGCAGAGTTTGATATTACCAGGCTAACATGAGAGTTTACACTATACGAAAGCAATCCGGTTGAATGTGTTTTCGACTAACTCTGGAAGTGATTAAAAGTGGACAAGCTCAAAGAGCCTCAGACCCCGTTTACATCTGTATTTCTTCGTCCATTTGTGATCCGATCAACCAAAACCAATCTTAATACCAGGTCTAAGGGGTCAGGGTGTGCACTTACAATGGTAGCCATATTTGTTTTTAGATTTAGAACATGAATATGTCAGCGCTCACGGTATCACAACTGGATGTTTAATATTTGGGAACCGAAGGCATGTCGTCTGCAATAGATGTCGGTTCTTTCTAGTGGTTTTTAAGTAATTTATTGAAGATAATCACTTGTTCTTTCAGTTTTATTGTTCTTAATTAAGGATCTTAAAGAAACCAATTTAAAACTTGGAGAAAAATGTGTCAGTGATAAATGATCTGAATTGCTATGCTATGCCAGAGCTTGTCAGGGTTGAATTCCAGAAAGCTGCGCTATGTATTGGCTTTGATTCAGGAAATGTTACCTCAGCCCCACCCAATTTGATAAAAAATGATGTTCCTTTAAATAAATTTGAATGTTTTACTCCCATTATATTTTAGGGCTCTTATCTAGGAACTACTACAGGTCACCAACACGTCATAAAAAGTGATGTCATTTTGTGATGATATGAGATCAGACAGAGTGTATCAGTGAGTGTCCCACACACACCCAAACAAATCACATTACATACATGTGAGAGACTATTCATACCATTGAAAGCACAGTCACTGTTTGGGTTCCCTTAAACTTCTCCTTCTGTTACCCAAAGACACCTCCAGGCTTGGCTCAAGCCAAATGTTCGTAAAGTCTTGTAAGGCCTTCCCCTTGTTTCAGTTGCAGATAAAGGTGTTTTGGGTTCAATTAAATGACGTCAGACACTAAAAAGGCTTTGAATGTTTTCAGGCAGCATTCCTTCTGAATTATTTCTATGTTACTAGTGTTTGTGTAAAGATTTTCTCGGCGGCAGCTATTGTTTGCTACTGACTCTGCACGGAAATATATTTAGCTCTCTGAGGTGATGGTGATTTCCCCTTTGTGGTGTTTGGCTCTCTGTGAAGTTTCACCTAAATGCTGTTTATAACTGAAAATTGCAGGACAGAAATTCAGATGAATGCATCTTTGTACATAATTTCTTTCCATCCACATGCATGTTGTTAGCATTGCCAGAAGCACATTTGTCTTTATTGAGGGCCACAATGTGCCCTGTTGCATCACACAGTGTTGCAACCAGAGTTTTTCAATGATACACCCACCCAAAGAGAAAGGGAACAAAAGAGAAAAAAAAGGAAAAGAAAAACAGAAATGTGCTCTTCGACCACCCCAATTAGCCATTAGTCTGGTTTTTTTTTTTCACTAGCCCTGGAGTGCTTCCTCTTTCTGAAATTAGCAGAAGTATGTATGCGAGTGCATGTGAGTGCTCCAGCACAGCCCCGAACACACCTTTAATAAACTGATTTATGCTCTGTCTGTGCAGTTTAAGGATGAGAAACCGCAAAGGTTTGATATTTCATTGTTTCATTTCAACATGTGTAAAGGAAGCCAGCAACATGCAATGTTTTAGCAGGCCCAGACGGCAACCTACTGAATGAGTTTCACTGTGAACACCTTCAAAATTGTAGGTGCAGGTGCAGGTGCCGTTTTTAGTTGAAAACGGTGTCATGTAAATGGCCCCTTAGGGGGTTTTAGGGTCATTTTCTGCTTGTCATGTTGGGAGACCACCTTAAAGAAACTAACTAGGCTGACAGGGTAATACTATAAGAGCAGGAACTGTCATTGCAGAAGTTAATGCGGTTTTAGTTTAATTTCTTCTGTCCTGATGATTTTCAAAACAGAAAACAGTTCATCACTTATCTTCTTCATGTTCTGTAAGTGTTACTGTGAGTGTGACGCTCAGATGCCCCGCTTGATTGAGTTGTATGGATTTCTGGCCCGGCAGACTCATCAGTCAATATTATAAAACAGTGAAAGCCATTTCCAGAAACTAGTGTCAACTCACTTCCCTGCAGATGGGTTTCAAAGAAGTGTGTGTGTATGTGTGAGAGTTTGATGTAGAGAGAGAGTGAAGTCTGAAGGAAGTGTGGTTGGCCAGCCTTCATGCATTGCACTTAGGTGATGCATGTGAAAAAGGATGCAAGCGCACACACATACATGGGCTAAATATATATTGCATAACGGAAACAATAGAGCATTCATAAATTAGATGGTGGAGAGTAAACGTGATCTACATGACCCAATAACACAGTCGCCTACTGTTTAGAAAATAATATCAGCAAATAGTGAAATGGTGTACTTTGCACACAGTACAGTGTTTACAACCCACAGTTGGTGAAATAGTGGATCAGGTTTGATTCTTGGATCATGCCTATTGGTCTGCTAATTTGAGTCTTAACGAAAACTGTTTTTCCACTCTAATCGTCCTTTAAATTTTGTCAAATTTTCATAAAAATTGCCACTAAGGGGTCAAAATTATTGCGAAAATTCAGAATGCCTTGGTCTAAAATGATGGTCCCATGTTTGTTTGGTTGTGATCAGTTAAACCATCCTCAATTTTTCAAGATTCACCAATGTCTAAAAGTTTATTTTCGCTACTCCTCCTAAAAAGTATGTTCCATTTTCTTATAAATTGGCATGATGATCTTCAGACCAAGGCTCACAAAACTGACCAAAGAGATTTTTGATTTCCAACCCCATTCGCCAATAAATCTCCAACAAATCTCTAGTATTATCATGCTATGTTAACTCAAATGCAAAAACACTCTGAGGTTATATTGGCTTTATTTTCTTGAATCTGAACTCATCATGTTTCTCCACAATGACAAAACAAAATATGCATAAACAACACGTGCATATACAGTACATATTCACCTTTTCCAGAGAATGATTTCACTGAGAAGCCAATGTGATGTGAATAGCATTTAGGTGATCAGTAGCCCGTATAGATCTCATGTGTTACTCATCAGCGAGTGTCAGAATTACTGCGCTGAGCATCTGCTAATAAAGCAGCCTTCGCCTGTTCGCATGCGTTTCCCTGAGAGAAGTTCTGTGGTAATAATGGTGTGACCCAGCGGTACGCTTGCAGATGTTCTAGTCATCTCGGTGTGGTCTGATCGCCCAGTTTGTGTTCCAGCAATGCATCTTCCCACAACCTGTCCTACATGTGGGTGATTCTTGCGAAAACCTGTTAAGATCATGCCCGGGCTCTATTCTAAAAAACGCGTAAAGAAAATAAAGCCTATTATCTGTTCTATTACATTTCATTGATTTAATATTTCATTACAGGTAAACATTTTCTAACTAAATTCGCACGACCAAAATGTATCTGGGTGACATTTTACATATGAGTTTTGGGGGTGATTTTCATGAGATTCTCATTATTGTAATGCAATTTAAATCAGCAACAAATACTAAAGTAAATACTTTACAAATCAAATAATATATTGCTTTTTTTTTATCTTACATGAATGAGAATAAGATTTTTTGCATCACTGTAATAAGAACTGGGGGCTGGGGATGTTATTAATTCTAATGAAAAATGCAATAAAAATATAAAAAATATCAGGCAAAATACAGTTTAATTTCTTTTATTAGGGGCTTTTATTTGTGGTTAAATATGACCGTAACACTTTCTTGACAGTTTTTGTGAGATTCACTCGTTTTGTGAGATTGCACGTACACGCAGACTACCATGTAATCAGATTGGTCTATTTTACTCAATCTGTGAATTTCCAGATATCCACACACAAACACACACACATGCTTGTACTCTCAGTCTGTTTGTGAGTGTGAACAACAAGAAAAAAACGCCATGTCACCTTGTGGTTAGGTTACTGCGTGTGTATGAGTGTGTGTGTGGGATTTGTCGAGAAACTGAAAGCGCTGTTCTGTGTGTGAACTGGCCTGGTTGCTGCTCGTCCGCGGCTGATGTCTGAAGCCTTGATAAACATCAGGGTGTGAGCATCAAGAGCATCATTCTACATACAACTTGAACTTTTTAATATTGATTTCTCAGTAATCCTCTCAGTACTAGATCTTACTCATGAAATGTACACTAATGTGTGCAATAACAGCCTCATCTCAAGTGCACATCAAATGCTGCACAGTTTACGATAAACTGATGGCAACCGTTATCGAATCTCAGAACAACAAATATGTTGCCTGCTGTATTCTCCCAGAGAAACAATTTGGAGGATCTCAGGACTTATTATGCAAAATTCACTTATATATCGTTTTTGAACATATTTATGTGTCTGCAGTGTGTGTACACATACACAACCACCCTATTGTGGTAAAATCCATCCACTCCGTTTGTTATTTTCCCCATAAATATGAAGCAATGTCTCAAAATGAGCCATTCAGGAATGTGCTCCAATGTGACATCACTTTGGAACAGGCCCCGCCCACAATATGCATATTACCTTAGCTCCTCCCCTCAGTAAACTCAGCCCACCATGTTTATCTCCTCGCAGAGAATTTAAAGGGATAGTTCACCCGGAAATGAAAATTAGCCCATGATTTACTCACCCTGGAGCCATCTCAGTTGTATATGACATTCTTCTTTCAGACGAATACAATTGGAGTTATATATATATATATATATAAAAAAAATGTCCTGGCTCTTCTAAGCATTATATTGGGTGTCCATGGGTATATTTTTTCTGAAGTCCATCAAAGCGCATCTACCCATGATAAAACTGCTCGAAATGGCTCCGAGGGGTTAATAATGGTCTTCTGAAAAAAAGCGATGCGTTTGTGTAAGAAAAATATCCATATTTAAAACTTTATTGACTAAAATAACTAGCTTCCGGCAGACGGCCGTACGCAAGTTGACTTACGCCAAAAGTAGCTTAAGCTTTGACGCCTCTCGCGGTTCAAACAGGGCTGGGCAACCGTGTTCCTCATTACGTTGTGCGTCAAGTTCAAGGGTTACTCTTTTGGCATAAGTATCTCATCGAATCTAAACACAGTTTGAGACATTATTGAGATCTCCTTAGAAACTCCTGAGGAGACACACGAGAGATTTTTTTTGAGAAACAAAGTAAGAGTCTCAAGGCAAGCAAAAGAAACATCGGAGACATTAAGGATGATTTTATTTTATAGGATGTTTCCTTTGTGGTTAATTGTGTTTTCTAACTCGTATTACCCTAAGAGAGTTATATAAAAGCCAAAAGTGCTGTGTCTCTATTCACACCACAACGATGACTAAATATGTCAATCTCTCATGCATATTTGTCTGAGGAGCTGCAGAAAGCAGGTGTGGCTCATCAGGGCGTGTGGTGTTTGGTGGTCTCGTGAGAGAGGTGGCAATTCTCAGACTGAGACAGAGAAAGAAAAAAACGCTGTGAGCTTTTAGTCAATCAGACCACAGGACACTCAAAACTGTCCGGCACTCAAACGGTTAAACAGCTCTTTTTGCATCGCTCTCCCTGTTCACTTTGTACAGTCAGTTCATTCACCTTATAAGGAAACGGGCCTGCTTTTACAGTAAGAATAAGAAAGGCACAATGTGTGCTCGTCTTGTATATACTGGAATTGTTGTTGGTAGTTGGCAGGTTTAGGCTGAAGGTGAGAAAATGTCACATAGGTTTAGTGTGTGTTTTTACAGTGTGATTGCTTTAGTTTCTCAAATCCAGTGTGCGTTTTCTAGTCAAGAGTCCACAAAATGGCAAGTTTGAATGTGAAACGTTGAATTTATGCATCATTACCGTCACCAAATGGAATTGCAGAGGTAGTTATTGTTTTCAAACAGGTTTCCTGCGCACTTTTTTTGACAGTGTTATTTTAGTAGTATTTATATGCTATTAATATTCTTAATTAGTTTTTATTTTTATATTTTCATTTTAAATGTCCAATTAAAAGTAATTTTGGTATGTGCTTTATTCATTTATTATTATTATTTATTTATTTAAATATTTCTATTTAGCTTTTTATTTTTATTTCATCTCTAGTAATTTTAGTACATACACTTATTTCAGTTCTAATTCTATTTTTTTAAGTTTAAGTTTTTCATCTAATATTTATATTTTATTTTATTCCAGCTTTATTTCAATGAAAGAAACCAACCCGTGCAAAAAATAAGTTTATTCAAGTGTGCTTTTGTATCTACTTTTTATGCACTTCTCAAAAATATACTTAAAATTGCACTTAAGTAGGCTATACTTGACTTATACTGACAGAAAAGTCTAAGTATATTTGGCCTATATTTGTACACAATCTTAAAGTACTTAAAAGTATAATTAAGTATTCTAAGTATACTGTACTTGGCTTGTAGTTGTGTTTACTCTTTTGATTGATTAGCTGATTAAATACTTTTTCACATAGTTTTACTGTCTTATAAACTTACAGTGTTTGAAAATATTGATTTATAAAGAAAACAGATATGTACCTATAGATATGAAAACAGATATGTGAATTTTTGTGTGGTCCACTGGTAGTGTTCATATGAATTTACTTAATACTTTTAAATACTTAAAACTACAGTTAAAACTTAAAGTACAGTTAAAGGTATATGTCAAGTATTAAAATGAATACCTTCACTTAAAGTTCACTTAAGCAAACTCACAAGTGTGCCTGCAGTATAAAACTAATAAAGAAGTAGTTTAATGAAAGTATACTTCAAAGTGTACTTTCATAAACTAAAAAATGTGCTACAAGTATTTAACTTGTAGTATAGTTACAGTACAAATGAAAAACGTAGTTGTAAGGTAGTTATGTACTCAATGTTTATACTGTTACACTAAAGTATACTTAAAAGTATACTTTTATATACTAAAAATTAGTATTGAAACAGTATTGATTTCAATATATTTCCTACATGAAGTATACTTAAAAATATCCTTGAACTTTAAGTATACTAAATAAAATGAACTATAGGCCTACTTGTTTTTGTAAGGGAACCCATTTTAGGCTACTACCATAGTAAAAAAAAAAGAAAAAAAGTGGGGGGTGGGGCGGGGTCTAGGAGTTTAAAAGTAAGAGGGTTTTGTGAAATAAGTCATAAAGAAAAGGATGCAGGCTGTCACATTTTGAGGGAATAAGACGAACCTTGTTTATATTTAGAATAGCATGCACTGATGAGATGTTCATAACAAGACCACGAATGGGGTCCATTTCGATTTCATGTTGACTTGAGGTAATATTTGCTCCACAGCTAAACATTTTGCTGCTACACTGTCAATGTAACATACCAATTCAAAGAGAAGTGTCAGTGACATGCGCGTATCAAATGCGCACAGACATCAATGCACCCTTCAGGGTCCTCACTTGAAGTGCTCTGTCTTTCGGAGTGAGTGGGATACAGCCACGCTCACTTTCAAATGGAATTCGCCCTCAATTCCAGTCCTAATTAAACCGGCCAAACATCTGTCTCGTTAATCTGCATCAGAGGGGCTAGCCTTAACAAGCTGTAACGAGCACCTGCGTAATTGCCCAATTTTAATCAGTCCGCCTCTGTGCGGTGGTCATGGTTGCCATGGCAACAAGGTACATGGCCCTTCGTAACCTCCGCTTAATGCTGTGAACCATCCAACATGCAAGCAGCAACACGACAGCGATGTCCTAAAAACGAGTTTTTCAGTTTTCCGCATATTTTCAAAACGATCTAGGTTTACACGGATCTGCGGAAACGGTTTAAAAACGCTGTATTCTGCTGCCAGGCCAGTAGGTGGCGGTGTCTCTTTGTAAAGAAACACTACGCGTCTATAGACTGAACACGTAACACACAAGCGAATAACGTCACCGTTTTCACAGATTCACGTTTTTGTAGTTTACACTGAGACGAAAACGGTATCGTTTTTAATAACTTGCGCTTTGAAACCCGTTTTCAAAAGTTTGCGTTTTTTCAGGCCTCCAAAATGCAGCTGTCGTGTAAATGAACGACAAAAAGGCATAAAAATGTGTTGTGTAAACGGCCCCTCATTAATAATGTTAAACTTTACTAAATTTGTAATTATTTGTGATATTTTTATCTTACTTTAATTATTTATGTTATGTTATGTTATGTTATGTTATGTTATGTTATGTTATGTTATGTTATGTTATGTTATGTTATGTTATGTTATGTTATGTTATGTTATGTTATGTCAAGTTGCTTGGCAGTGCTGATCAGCAGTTTCTATATTACTAATGGCTATTATTAATAAATACAAAAAAAAATAGATATTCTTTTTACTTAATTTTATTTATTTATTAGTTTCTTATTATATTAAAATATTATTTTATTTGTTATGTTTAAATCATAGTGCACTGATTTAGTTATGTGGCTTATGTGTGTGTGTGGATTCTTGCACTGACAATAGATCAAAAGAAAATGCATCATTAATCAGATAATGAAAGTGACGTGCGACTGATGTTGACATTTCAGATAAATCTTTGTCAGTGTTTTTCTCATGCAGTATTTGCGAGGATGTTGACGCAGATCTGTCTTGCTATTAAACTTATCAAAGGTGTATAGGTATATAAATGCACATATGATTTCTTTCCGCCAGTCCATCAGTCACGGAAACAATGATCTCGAAATTGTTTTCTTCAGTATATTCTCTGAAACCACCACAGACTCCAAGTTCCCAATAGTTGCAGAGCAGATGTGTGAACTCTGCACATTCAGCTCAATGTTTCAACAGGTGAGAGTTTTTTCATTACGGTTATTGACGTCAATAGAAGACAAAAAATGAGTGAAGCAATCCATGAATCAGAGCTTCCGTCTCCAGAGCTTCTGTCGGCACAATATCCGCAGATTGACACTGTTTGCACTCGTAGTTGGTTTTGCGCTGTAGTACACAGCCATTTACTTTTTACGGTTATAGGAGGAGGAAAAAGACTAAATAAAGTAGTTGTTAATTAAAACAACAGGCTTTTATGTGGAATTCTTCTGAGCCTCATATAATTGGGAACAATAAAACATCCTGTAAAGAAGTGGCTCCTCATGATGATTCTTCTGCACTCCATTATATTTCCATTAGGCTTCTGGGAATTTGCTTTGCTTTCTGACTTCCCAGATGTATCCTTGCTGCCACTTATTGTCCCTCTTTGAGTTGCTCTGCTCAATTAATTCAAAGAAATACTCTATTTCTTCAAACAGGTGCACGTGTACTTTAACCTCAAAACAATCCCAGTCTGCATATTGCGTTTCAAGCCTGATATTGGTTCTTGTGTCATTTGTGGAAGAGAAATGCTCTGTGGACTGTGCAGAAATGGCTCTAACTGTTTCCTTTGTGTACAGAGGCTACTGTGTTTCACTTCCTTTTTCTTTGTGGCGAGGGCCAGAAGAGAGAGAGAATGCCTTTTGCATTCCTCAGAAACACTTCCCGAATCAGCGCTCAAAAGAGGCTCTTGAAATTTGTGTCATAGAAAAGGGAAGGAATAACTAACTGACCAAACTGATCATTTAGAAAGCATGGATATGTTCAGAATAGCATACTAGTTACTATTTCTGTAGTGTGTACATTATAATATTTGCTATTTTTCTACCCTGCGTTTGCCAAAATATACAGTTGCATTGTAAGAGTTCCTTTCACCGGACCTAAGGGGGCAAGCCCAACCCCGGAAGAACAACCCCACACCATAATCCCCCCTCCACCAAACTTTACACTTGGCACAATGCAGTCAGGCAAGTACCGTTCGCCTGGAAACCATCAAACCCAGACTCGGCCATCGGATTGCCAGACAGAGAAGCGATAACCTTGACTTGAACTTCCATTTCCAAAATGATGAGCAGAAAATAATATCAAGTGGTACTTTCCTGAATTATCTAATCGGACTGCCAAGAGTTGACATGCAAGACTGCAAAATAATATTCATAATATTAACACTGAATTAAACATGCCGAGGTCAAGTGGCAATAATATAATGCACTATTATTCAAAGTTGCAAAGAAACGCAAGCAGCGACAGATCCTTTCTTCTGAACCGTGACGTGCGGCCGAGTTAAACGGATTATTGAAAAAGAAATAAGTCACTGATAAAAATGATTTTGTGGTAAAGTAAATACTACAGAAAAAAACAATGTAATTTACATGAAAAAGTTAGTTCAGGCAAGAGTTTAAAAAAATCAAGTAAATTCTATATTAGTAGGCTACTCAATTCAAGCGTGTAGAAATGAAAACGTAAATATCAACGTTATAAAATTAAGTAAAATTACTCTTCTGATACTGGTGTTCCCATCATGCACTGGGCCTTAATAATTAATGAGGTTGATTTTTCACTGTTTTCCAGCTGTATTTACACTGTTTCATCATTGCTTTTGTTATTAGGATTAGTAATGTGACATTTTGTGACATTTGGAGTACATTTTCTACTCAAAATGACACATTCAAACACAAAAAACGATCCATCAAATGTTACCGTCATTGTGTATTGTCTACCAAGTATTGAGGTCTTTGCGTTCACATGGCTCTTAACATCTGATAATCTGCTGTTGTATACAATATCTATAGTATTAGTTACTTAGGTATTTTTAAATAAAGCATATACTTCGAAATTGTAGCTCAATTCAATATTATATTGTTAAAGTGAAATGTATTGCAAAGGAAATTCAACTAAATAAATATTACTCAACATTTTACTAGCCAAGTGAAAATTACTTATTATCTTTGTTACTTTCACTTAACTTAGTTAAGTAAAGTTTACTTAATTCCATTTGTGAAATTTACTTAAAAAATATTTGTGCAAAAACTTGCCAAAGAAAAATTAAGTAAATTTTTCAGTGAGGTGGGGACTTGGTTCCATGCAACGGTTGTTGATTTTCATTTCATGCCGGCTTTAAATATATACTTTAGTGCAGTATTCAGTAAATAATCTTCTAGTTATCTTATACGAACACAGCCTGTGTCTCCATGTTGCTGTGGTTACCGGCAGAAGGCCTGTGAAGATGAAATTAGGGATTGTGATGTAATAAGGAGAAGAAAAAAAAAAACAACTAAATTAAGGCGGACATCTGAATGGCACAAGATTTCCTGCTGTCACTTTGAGGTGTACAGACAATCCCCCTCCTAACTCCTGGCAGATCAGAAGTGTGTGGAAGCGAGTGCGTATGCGTGTCTGGGAATAGGCTCTGTGACGCACTGGCTCCAGAACACCAGCTGTAGAGCCTTGGCAACGTGACGCCGCTCTCCAGATCCCTTCCTTCACGGGCTCCGCTTGATTTATGGGGTAAATCAATTTATTCTTTTTTAGTGCATTCATTTATTTTTTCTCAGCCTCAGCCTCTCATTTGGAGGATGCAACAGTCTGTCTGGAGAAGGAGAGCTGTAAGCCGATTAAGCCAAACAAATGCAAAGATACTGCAATTGTATCTGCAATAATTCCCTTTTCAGAATTATTAATCAGAAAATGATTGAATGCTTGAACTAATGAGGAAGAACTAATTACATTATTTAAAGGGGTCATATAATGGTACATGCACTTTTACAAGTTGATTGTACTGAAATGTGTGTTGGCAGTGCCTGTACACAACCATCATAAAATGATAAAAATCCATCCAGTGTTTTTTTTTTTTTTAATCTTCTTATATGTTTCCTCAATCAAGCTGTTCGATTTTGTGACGTCACAAAATCGGCGCCCCTCCCACGATGGTTGAGCAGCGTTTCAACACAGACCGGCCCTTGCGCTCTCGTGAGCGAGCTGTCAATCATAGCCCGCGCGAACCGGCGTTCATTGTTGATAGCTGAGCGCTGAGTAGAATGGTGTCTAAGCGATTGTGGTGTTCTGTTCTTGGGTGTAAATCGTTTGCACGCTTCACGATGAATGCGGCTATTTTTACACTCGGGATACATTACGGCATGTTTTCTATGTATGACGTTCTCAATATAATTCATAATCCCATGTTTATAATGAACAACGCGTTATGGTTATTGTGTTACAAATGGTGTATGCACAGAACAGAGGGGCGGGGTGAGCAAAGCGCATTATCATTTAAAGACACATGCACTGAAACGGCGTGCTGAAAACAGAGCTGTTTTTGACCAGGTAAAATTAGTGTTTTCTAACAATACTATTTTAATTAAAGTATATAACAAACTTTTAATTTAGACCCTAAAGAATCATATTAGCTTGTACAAAAATGACATTATATGACCCGTTTAACTGTCAAAGTTTGCCAGGTCTTGCCAGGTTTTGTTGGACGTACTTTGTGGCCGTAAGTTTTATTTTATTTTATTTTATTTTTTTATTTTATTACACTTTTCCGAAGCAATGTATTGCATTCAATGTAGATATTTCATTTCATTTCATTTACAAACACTTTTTTCCAAAGCAATGTATTGCATTCAATGTATACATTTATTTAATTTTATTTTGTTTTATTATTTAATATTTTTTTTATACATTTGGCAGACACTTTTTTCTGAAGCAATGTATTGCATTCAATGTATACATTTATTTAATTTTTTTTTTTTTTTTTATACATTTGGCAGACACTTTTTTCTGAAGCAATGTATTGCATTCAATGTATACATTTATTTAATTTTTTTTTTTTTTTTTTTTTTTATACATTTGGCAGACACTTTTTTCTGAAGCAATGTATTCCATTCAATGTATTTATTTTATTTTGACTTTATTAGAATGTGACATTCAAAACCTAACTGCCTTCAGACGATTCAGTCTTCAACCTTTTTTTGGGCCCCTAAACAAAACTAAGTGTGGTTTATTGCTGTAAATGTGAACAGTTCTTCACCTGAATAGGCTGCAGTCTGGACCATTGGTCAAAAGTCAATACATACGCAGCTTAATCATCAACCTCTCACTTTTATGGTGTTTAAAAATGATAAGTACTCTGCTTTTTATGTTTCCTGTTGTACATCCGCCCCCATGTAGTGTTCAGTTTTCCATTATTCCTAACCATACAATGCACCCCAAGGAAGAAAGAAATCATTGCAAATTACAACCGCAAGATGTGAGCGAGAGGCTGCACGTTGTAAACGTTTCCCTTGGGATTGTTTGTTTTGCATTATTGCCACTGGAAACAGACTTTTATGAGCATTCTGATTTAACAACAGTAAAAGTGAAATCAGACACGCAATGACGTCATCCCGATCGGGAATGATGTAGTCCATTACAGAACTGACTTGAGGAAAGTGTTCTTTGGGTTATAGCGAAATAAAAACAACACGAGCTGGTTAATCTGGTCTAAGAACGGCATTAAAAGAGTAGCTATCTGCATGGTTAACCAAGCGTATCCACTGTACCAGTAAAGTGTCGGGGGAGAGCTGCAGTGCTCTGGTCTGCATAAGCGTTCAGGCCTGGAAGTCCCAGACCACAAACCTCCCCAAATTCCCTTCATCCCCCCCAGGTGAGGACGTGGGTGGGGGGATGAGCTGGATTCCCCCCCTCAAAGTTTCCCTTTGTAGCAATGAGATCATCTTTAAAACTTTGAGTAGTGTTCTCAGGACGGCGTCGCAGGATTTGGCCTGTGAAGCTGTTAGCCTTGGGGTTTCCCAGTGGAGTCAGAGAATTATTATTTTTTTTAACGTGTGTTTTTGTTTACACTGTCTGTACGTCTTCCATCAGTTCAAAGACTGTCTGAATATTTGAGCATATAAAAGAATCACTCTCATGTTTCAGTCTGCAAATGTATGTGAGTCGCACTGAGTCACTGGCCTTCCCCAGGGCTGGACTGCTTAGGCCATGCATTTGTACTTGCACTGCCCTGGGTATATATGAGGGCTAAAGGCCTGTGCTCATGTATGTATGTGTTTGTTTTTGTGCGTGACTGCATGAGAAACTGAAAGAGTAAGTGGAATGTTCCACAAATGCAGTATTCTTTGAAAGAATATACAGTGTGTGCATATATATATATGTGTGTGTATATATATATATAGATATAGATATAGATATAGATATAAATATATATATATATTAGTGCTGTCAATCGATAAAATGTTTTACTAAATCAAATTTTTTCTGTAATTAATCGCGATTGATTCATGTTGTTAATATTTTTATATTGTAATAATTTCACAATTTCACTCTGCAAATTAATGTAGAAACAACATAAAGGCAGTGTATTTAAAATATTTGTTGTTTATGAATAAAGGCCAGTATCACTGATACTGGATGATTTTTTTAACATTAATGATAGACATTCAATTCAATGTAACTGAATGCTATCAATTTCAACATGTATTAGGCTTTAAAAAAAAGAACAACTTTTAATTTAAGTGAATTCAAAACAATCTTCACATAAACTCATAATAATAAATGTCATATTTACTTGTGCCCTTCTTACCTGTCTAAGAAATATACAAAAAAATGAATAAAGTTATCAAACACAGTCTGAACTGCATTCATTATAAATTAAATATAGATTAATTCTTATTAAAGCTATAAACTTTTCTCTGTCACCTTTGTTTTTTTTATTATCATTAATGAGAGACATCACATCAACTGGTTTATGAGGCTGCTATGACTTTAAGACCTGGCGCTGCTGCACATGACTCGGATATATGGAATCTTTATATCTAGAAAAGATGTCAGAATTGCAAGATATAACCTCGCAATTGCGAGAGAAAAAAAAGTCAGAATTGCGAGTTTATATGGGATTTACTAAAGGTTCTAAAGTACTAAAGGTGTATTTAATTTACATTACTATATATATTTTTAAATCAGTTAAAGTGAATGATTCAATGACTCTCTCTTAAAGACTTGTTTCATTACTGAATGAAGCAGGGTTTTTGAACGAACCTCTTGAATGAATAATTCAATGACAAATACATTTTTTAACAATCACTTGTCGCCACCTACTGGCATAACAGTGTAATGATACAATCGTTATATGAAGCGACAAGTTACTTTTAAAAGGTGAGCAAATGATGACAATTTTTGACAATCTCTTTAACAGACACAGGCGAATCATTGTCACTCAGGAATAAGATCGAGATCACAATCTTTGAACGATTAATCTGTATATATATATATTACAATATAAAATAACTAACATATTTTCTTAAAACTTTTTGTATCATCATTATATTACAACTAATACTAAAAATGATATTTACAAAAATAAAATATATATTCAGAATATTGTAAAGAAAATGTATATTTTCCATCCATTTGTAAAAATGCAACACTGTTCTCCATTCTCATAGTTTTTACTGTTTGTTTGTTTTTACTGTACATTTTACATGTAGATAATGAAATCAATATCTTTTTCGGTTGTCATCTCAATTTTTTGTGTCACTGATCTGTGAGAAGAGCAGTGTGATAGTGATGTTTTTAAGCGATCATGTCTTAACTAATACATTCTTCTGCTCTTTATGAAGAGACACTCAAATATGTGTTCGATCCAAAATACAATCATGTGTGGCCAATTTAGTGACTAATCAGCAGCTGTAGACCTCTTAACTCTGAGAAGATTTTGACTATGACTCTCTTCATCAAGTTGCAGAGTCTGAGAACATCAGGGTGTCAGATTTTGGAAAATAGAGCCATATGTGTGAGTGACTCAGGAATGTGTTGGCGTTGGAAAAATGTGTGGAGAAAAAAAAAAAAAGTCTGATTGCATCCTGAGGTACAAATAGTTTCCAATCAAACCATTTGAGATGCCTGGCAAAAAACTGTGTTGAGAATAATAGCAGCAAACAAACGTGTGTTTACACAAGAAGACACTGTCCAGCGTGATCAACGGGTTTTGGGAAGGAGAACAGAACATCTGATGACTTCTGGAAAGGTCAAGGGGGATTTAAAACATGTAGGTATTTGGAAAGCTTTTTGTGTTGATTGCATCTGAAAGCTCATTGAGACTGACTTTACTGTCTTTATATTTGAGATTCAAAATGGAAGTTTTTTGGCTTTTAGTATGAATATGTTAATCTAACTGTTATCTATAAGCTATTGTGATCTAAAACAATGACAGAATTAACATTTATTAGATATAAGCATTCAAAATGTACAACTCTCACTTCCACCAATGTGGATTTTGATGACACGCACTTCAGCTTCTCATCATGCTCTCTAGAATCTGAAAGTCCGGGGTGGAGCTTCATCTTCATTATAAATAGATGCTAAAGTTGTGGCTGAAATTGGTTAATAGTGCAATATATAGGGGATACGGAACGATTCAGACTTAAATGTGCTTTCCATTGGGGCGAATTAAGTCATGGTTTCATGTTAATGTCACGTGAACCGCCACAGCTTCGGTCCAGAGACACGATAACACAGAGCGGATTATATGATCGAGTCGGCGCAGACCAGAAAACGTATCGGATCCGTTTGAATTCTGCACAGAATGCTGCATTTTAAAGGAGAACTCCGGTCAATTTTAACATTAAGCTCATTTTTTTGTAAATTTGGAGTGCTGTCAGTACAGAGAACAACGACAAAAATCGGTGTTGCCTACACCGTGTTATCCTCTTTTTAAAATTTGCACCCTGTTGACTTCAATGGGGCAAGTTTTAAACCTGCTTTTAGCCTCTTAACATCCTTGATGTGTCATTACAAGTGCACAGCCAATGTGAGTGATTCCTTCAGAGTGAATGCGGGTGAATCTGACTGCAGTAGATGTGAAAGATATGTATAAAAGTGATGTTAATTCAGCCAGCGCACATACCTGTATTGTATTTACATCCCGTTTTCGGTTGAAGTCCACTGTAGTCGATTGTCGAGTTCACGCACATAGGTTTAGTTACCTATGAATACACGCTTTGTCCATACCATTTAAGTCAACAGGGTGCAAATATTAAAAAGAGGATAACACGGTGTTGTCATGGGATTGCAGAGAGATGAACCCAATCGCAGACGGTATGCAATACACACAGATTTATTAAGACAAAACAGGGAAAACAAAACCCACGAGGGGGCAAAACAAGACAGGGATGACTAACTAGACTAGACTAAGACTGACAGAAAACAGAACAATAAACTAACAGCTAAGACAGGATCAAATACTTCACAAGACTTCTCAACAGGTTACTCACAAATGAATCGAAATAAAGATTGGCAATGAACCGGCACAGGACAGCAAACACAAGGGGATTAAATAGGGAGCAAACTAATCAGGAACAGGTGACACAGGTAAAGCAATAATCTAATGATAACGAGATGAGATAACAGGGGGGCGGGGTTACATGACGAGACAACGCAAGCACACAGCCAAACAAATGGCCATGTGCTTACACACAAAACATGGGTCTGTCATGATCCTGCCTCAAAACAAGAAAGATCTAGGACATGAAGGCAGAACCATGACAGGTGTAGGCAACACTGATTTTTGTCGTTGTTCTTTGTACTGACAGCACTCCAAATTTACAAACAAATGAGCTCAATGTTAAAATTGACCGGAGTTCTCCTTTAAAGCGATATGAAGGAGATTAGGAGGAGAAACACCCCGCTCTCATTTCCCCTTTTGTTATTTAAAAGAGGACCTATTATACTTTTTTTTCATGTCCAAATTTCTTTAGTGTGTTTTGTTGCTGTTTAGCATGAAAAAGGTCTAAAAAGTTACAAAGCATAAAGTCACTCCGACAGGATTTATTATATCAGTGCGCACTGTTTCTGAACTCCCTGAAACGCCTCCATTGTAGTCTTGAGTTTTCTTCCGGAAACATTCACATCACAATATTCCTCATTTAAATAATTCCAGCACAAGGCATATGCAAATAATGGGGCCTGGTTGAGTTGAGTTAATAAACTAGCGATTGTGGTAAGGGGCTTCACATTTCCCAAACTCAAAGTAGTTGACCAATCACAACACATTGGTCCAGCCGACCAATCAGAGCACAGTGTGCTTTTCAGAAGGAGGGGCTTCATAAAGACAGGAACTAAACAGAGCGTTACTGACAGACTGAGAAGAGAGGTGCTGCAACAATGTCAAATGTGAAAAATTAGGTGGTTTTTGAACATTCAAGCATAAAAAACCTATTAGTAGATCACAAAAACAACATCAAGAAAATGAAAATAATAGGTCCTCTCTCATATGTTTCGGTTAGAAACACCCAACATCCAGTAAGTAAGGTTTTAATTTTTAAATCTCATGAGATTAGAAAAAAATCATCATTTTATGAATTTTATGTGTATTTTTTGAGATTTTTTGGGGGGTCTGAACATGAAGTTTATCACTGCTGTGTTTTAATGTCTATATTTTGTTTGGGAAAACTGAGATGTCGAACAATTATGGTCGAATTTGAGTAAACAAACACAGGTTTGAGGCCGACCTCTGCGTGCTTCTTCCACAGACATAGTAAAGTCGACGTAAGACTCATCCCTACATAATTTATCCTTGAGACTGGAAGACAAACCGACAGTGACAGTGAGCAATTGTTTTGAGCACAGTCGTGCTGTGTTTGTGACCAACAACATGCCTACAGCATCTGACAAGCGCTGGCAACACGCCTTATAGAGACTGACAGACGGCACAAAAAACCTCTGACTCTTCACTACGTCAGTCTGCGTGTCACCACCACCTCCTTAATGAAGGGTGCAGAGCAGTTCTGACAGTCTGCTGGGTGATGTTTACAACCTTTCAAATGGTCATTTCTTCCATCGTTTTGTTAACCCTTGTAATTACTTCTAACCAGTTGGATACTATTGTCTTGTCAGGGCTTGTAATTTTAGTCTCTGGAAAGCCTGTGGTGGAAAACTGAAGTAGATCTTATTTTTCCCAAACTTGTTCTTCAACAAGGATGCATTAAATTGATAAAAAAAAATGTATCACAGTTTCCACAAAAACATGAAGCTTTTCAACATTGGGTTTCTTGAGTAGCAAATCAGCCTGTTTTACACGTGTCCATTTGATGCATGTAAAACATAAATGCAAGAATACATCCTTTTTGATTGGCATCTTTTTCTGGTTTATTTTTGTTAGAATGAAAATACATTTGCTAGACAACATGACATATATGTATACGCCACAAATAAAAACAAGGCTTGCATTAGTCTGTATTATGTGTTGTGCTGTTGTGCAGCTTCCCGGGTGTTAATCATACAGCAAAAGCAACATTTGTATGAATATTTTAAGACAGCACAACCCATTGAACTGTCTGTTCCTCACAACCTGTTTTCATTTGCTTATATGAAATGGCATTCTCCCTGATTGGATCCATTACGGCTTGACTCGTTCCACTTGAGCAGTAATTTACAGCAGTAATGTTAGTTCGGTATGTTGTGACTCAATCATTTTCGCAAACCCCAACACCCTTGCCTCAAAGGTTTTGACGGGAAACAGGCGTGTTTTTATTAGCTTTTTTTTGGCTATATGAAGAGCAGAGCTGGGTTAGCCAGTTTGGTAGATGTTTGTCTGTATGAAAGTGTGTAGACGTCTCTGCATCCGTGTCTAATTTTCACCGTTGGCCTGGAGAGAGTTGGACTGGGTGCGCACAAAGTGTCCCTTTGTTCCTCAGTGTCTTTTGGGATTTTCGTGTAAAGTAGTATTTCGTCAAGATGGAAAAATGAGAACATTCTAGACTAGATCAACGTTTGCAGGTTTTTAGTTGAACTCTTATTATTCATTGCCACATTACTTTTCATGGCAGCTGCTTCCTTACCTTGTGACTCACATTTAACTTTCAATAAAAAACTTATTAGTGTGGTTTGCTGAGGCAATCATCATAATTATTATTGCTCTAGGGTTGAGGATTTAAACAAGTATGAAACTTCACACGTAAAAGTCAAATGTAAAAAACTAACATATATTGTGCTCTTGACTTACTGCTATGCTAACACTGCTTTCAAACGCTCTCTTTTGTGTTTGTTTGAGAGCTCACTGAGCGTCAATGTTTTTTTTCATTGGGCTCTCTGAGCGTCAATTTACAGTGTATTTTTAAAAGCGTTGAGCATTGTAGCCAATCACCATCATATCTGTTGAATGCGTGAACACAATGGCCAATCAGAGGAGTAAAGGCCCGTTCACACCAAGGACGATAACTATAAAGATAACGATAAAGATATAATTCTAAAAATCGTTCTCCATATTAAAGAATAACAGAGTTCACACCACAACTATAACGATAAAGATATGAGGAACGATATCGTTGGGATCACTTTCAGAACGATTTTTTTTCAGCTGTCAAACGATAAAACACTGACAGCCAATCAGAATCCATTCTAATTTAAAGGTCTCGCGCATTTAAAATGGGGCGCGCGCGCGCGTGCTTAGAATAAAAAGACCGTTATCGTTCGTTGGTGTGGACGCATATATAGTTATCTTTGTCGTTATCTTTATAGTTATCGTGCTTGGTGTGAACGGGCCTTAAGTTAGTCAAAGTAGGATTAACAGCCCGGTCTCACCCCAAAACGTCACATACTGACGCGTCTTGACCATACGGCAACATACGACGAAAAGGGTACCCCTAAAACGTCCATATGAGACGAAGACATAAGCGCACCAACAGCGCCTCTTAGCGGTACCCTAACGCATACCTAAACCTACCCATAACCCGAATCGTCACATATGGACGTTTTAGGGGTACCCTTTTCGTCGTATGTTGCCGTATGGTCAAGACGCGTCAGTATGTGACGTTTGGGGGTGAGACTGTGTTAGGATTAACACTGCTGAAAACATTTTGTTTTGTTCAACACAAGCCGCAAACTTGTGAATCCTTTCATTCCAACGAAGGTTAAACACTATGTAAATAAGAGATTTATATAGATTTATATACGAACATAAATGTTCGTCCAATCATTGAATTCGGTCTGAAAGCAATGATACGATGTCCTACCTGCCTGTCAGCATATGTATTTCAATACCTCCACGAACCTGCTCACACAGACATCACACGTCATCAGTGCGTTTAATGCTATGCAGAATTAGACAGACGTCAGTCACTGAGCAGCGCAAACGAAACCGCAGCCGCCTTTTACAGTTCCTCCTGAACTAAAACAACAGCTGATGCTGCGTTCACACCATAACTGCTGTAATGTGGAAGAGATGGAAACCCGTGATGTTATACTCTAAGCGGTTTGTGACTCGAATTCATAATTACAGCACTATCAACGCTGAAATGAATCTGCAGCAGTCAGGTGATACAGGTCAGTGCTCTTTAAGTGTTTATGTTCATTATTATTGTAATGTTATGTGCTTTTAGACATGAGGTAATTCAACGCCGTCTCTCGTGAAGCTTTGCAGACTCTGCTGTGTGCGTTCATGTGTTTGGAGACGCTCTGAAGGGAGGGCGGGATCTCATGCTTTCAAAGCTAACTCGCTATATTGCTAACCACTCCGAAAATTGCCTACTCTACTTTTAAGACTGCTTTTTAAAATTATAATGGGAGTTTTCATGAGTGCAGAATTCAGAGAGCTTGTGCTTTAGAGATTGACAGCCTCAGTGATTATAAATGGAGGGCTCTTTTCTTGCTTTCTGCTTATTACAGTTTGTACAGTTTACATAGTTCACAGTTTATGCATAAAGTTGTTTTTCATGCTTCTAAGTGCACTGCAAAGTTTCTGGATTGACAACTGTATTGCGACGAATGACAGGATAACCAATGGACGAGACAAAATGGGACAACATTTTTTTTAAGAACTTAATGCAACAGTTTTTGCTCTGTTACCAGAATGGGTCATCATCTGACTATTGAAATGTATGTATTGTGACAACTCTGATATGAATTACTATTAGAACGGCAAGCACAGCATAGAGACGGTGACCGTCACATCTCTCAAGCATCACGGTGAAACCAGACATCGCTAATAAGAACACAATTCACACTTTTCTAGTCACACTGAATTGGATGAAATGGGTGTTTGTTTATGCAGGTTGCTTGATGTGTTTGTGAAAATTGAAGGGACTATGCATATGGCAACTTTTTATCCCAGTAATGAGATAATTTCTGGGGCAGTGTGGTGATTATGACGAGGTTTATTAATTATAGACAGTAATCTTCTCTTATGCTTACCATTATCTTATGATTCCTGTAGCTTAAATGGTTCTGTATGTTCATTAACAGTTGTGCTGATAATAATTATACAATTTATTATTACAAAATAAAATCTTAAACAAAACAAGAAATATTACTATTATACTGTACAAAAATATATAATATTTAAGAAAATAATAATAATAATAATAATTTAACAGTGCTGAAAAATAACAGTGATATTTGCTAATAACTGTAGTATCTTAATTCCTTAATTTTCAAACATTAAACCATCAAGCTTTTATGCATGTTATAAGAAACCCAAACTCAGAGCAGATGCAGAGATGGATTTTTTTTTTTTTACTTGTTTTATCATCTGTAAATTTGTACGTTGCTTTGTAATATCACACCTCTCTTCAACAAGAATTATGATTTCAGGTATCATTTATGCGCACGAGGTCTTAATACTGAGGCTTCGGGTATTGTTTAAATCTTTAATCCTAAGTATGAGCAATAGCAGAAGTGAAGCTTGCCTTGGCAAACACCATTAATCATTACATTTCCAGTCAGAAAGTGTCTGAATGGCTTCTCTGACCTCTGGATCATCTCCTGGATGTGTCTGTGACCCCTCGTTGCCTTTCCTAATGTTTGGGTTTCTTAAATCTCACCTCCTGTTGGGCCAGACAGTGGCGTTTTCAGTGCAGGGATCTCTTCCCTCCTCCCAAGGAAATGTTTATGTTGTGTCTTGCATGGGGTTTTTCCAGTCTCAGAGGGCTATTTCAGTCAGACAAACAGTGAGGTGTGGGTGGGATCGCTGGAGAGTAGCGCCCACGCGCACGGCCTGGGGAGGTGAGGGAAAAACTTCAGGGCATGATCCAACATGGGTGAGACATTACAGAATGTGCAAAAATAGACACGTTTCCATTCCACCTCAAGGTGCCCTCAGGCCGGAAATTACCGGATAGATTCTCCAAGGACACTGCCAGATGAAACAATAGAGCAGAGAATGAGAGGAAACTCAGACAGGTTAATACCAACTTTTCTTTGTCATACAGCTCTATGCTAAAATGCTGATTTTAATATGTAACTTCAACCCGCTTTGTCGGTGGTAGGCCTGTATGTAAATGAACATTACCTGGACCAAGAAATTCATGTTTATTTGACAGCTCCAGGGCTTTCGTGAAAAGTACAGATTATACTTCCGCATTTTTGTGTCCCTGAGACAGATGGATGGACCGAGCGTTAATAACAATTATTAACAAGACTTATTGTAAGTTTATGACTGAAATTTATATTGAAACAAAGCCCATTTTGCCAGCAGTGAAGTAGCCTACCCCTTTAACTATCTAATGTAGAAAAAAATACAAAAAATATCAGTGCAGTCCATTTTTTAAAGTCCCCCTGTGGTGAAAATCAAGTTTTTAATATTGTTTAGGCTATATGTCTATGTGGTGTTTTTAATTTGCTTTAAGACAAACCATGTGCAAATTCATGTCAACACCATTTCTGAGTATTTTCTCCTTAAAACTGCAGTGAACCAAAGACAGTCTCAAAAACACGCTTTGAAATCGCTGGTGTTTCTGACGTCACACACTACCTTGTAACCAATCAGGTCAGCATTGAACTAGCAATGAAGCTAGGTTATCCCAGTATATTTTTTTGTTGATATGAAAAATCGGGTAGATTAAGTAATATAGCTGGTGTATGATGTAGTCTATATTACAATGTCATAATGAACTATATGCCTTTCTCCACTGACATTCTGATTTGTTCAAAGCGTTTCTGATGATTGTTAGAAGGCAGACTGAGATGGCGAACGGGAACATAGTTTGTGTAACTTTAGCAACACATTATTAGCTGTTTGATAACATAGTCAAGCAAAGGCTAATCATATTAATCAACGTGTGTCTGACGTTGTAAAGAGCGATACCATTGTGGAGCGTTTACCTCAGTAAGTTGGCCGAGTGAATCTGTGAGCTGGTGAGAGTGGGGGCGGGGCTAATTAGCATATTCATGAATCTGCATACCAAATGAGGCAAGGGTGTAGACTAGAGTTACATTCAAGCTATTTTAAGGCATGACGATTTTTTTACAGGAAAAAAAAAACGTTTAAATATCTAATTTTGGTGATCAAAGATGAGCTTAAGAGATAACATTATTGACTACAGGGGGACTTTAAAAATGATGCAGTGTTCAATTACACTAGCCTGACGTCGTCATACTCAGATATAGTTCCCAGATCCAGATCCAGATTCAGATTCCCGACCTAAAATGTTTGTCTGGCATCCAGGCTACAATTACACAGCTATCCTGACATTGACATTGACAGGCTGGTTGAAAATATTATGCAAATCATCCTTTAAATGTCCTTTAAGTTAAATGTAGGAAAATATGTATTTTAATTTTGAATAATGACTTAATCAATTTTAAGTGCTTTAAGTTACCTTTTAATTACCTTTTTGAAAACATTTCTCAAATATTTTCATTAGACTAATTTAAAACTGCGCCTTTTAGAAAGTTGATGAAACCTAAATGTGTTCATTTTGAGTTATGTGGTGTTTTTAACAATTCAGTTTAAGTGGTAATTAAGTGGCTATTATGTTTTCAACAAAAGAACCTAAAATTTACGTAGCTAAACAAAATCAGTGTAACTTTTTAATTGAGTTAATGCTTTAGAGGTGTTTACACGCGGGATTATGGTTTTATCCCTGCGTGTGATGATCATTATATAGGCCTATGTGTCATGATTTATCATGTAGTGTAATTTACCAGCTATTTCTCTGGCTCGGTGTGTCTTGCACGCTCTTGAAGGACACCCAGACTGGGGAGTGCTGCACTCGGACACTTCGAGTGTGTGTGTGTGTGTGATAGTGGGTGGTTTTCTGTTTTGCACCACTGGACAGCACTGTCTGTACTGTATGCCTGAGCTTCACAGCCAAGAAAAACGCCTGCTTATCCACAATAACACAGGCGTTACTGCATGGGGACAGTAACACTGAACTGAAAGGAATTGTGAATAATGAGACTGTTGTCTTCTGCTTATATCTGAATTAAATTCATTTCATGATTGATGAATTCTACAACATTAAGACTGTTATTTTTCTGTGTATTACTGGGCTGCTCTGTATTGTATACAACACTATATGAATAAATGTGACTTGACTCTGACCAGGGTCAGATTGACCAATATTTTATTTTATAGCATTTATATATTTTATTTCATTATTTACAGCACCTTTTGTGTTTAGGTTTATTAGATTTGATTGAACCACAGATTTTTCTGATTCAGAATTTATTTAAATTAGCGAATATAGATTCAAAAGTGTTTAATAATATTAATATTTGACATTTATGGACAAAATACAATGTGTTCATACATGTTTTAAATCCAGTGTGTGTGTGTTTATTTGTGCCTGAGACAAGTGCCAGTGCGTGTGTGTGTGTGGTGGAGTAACGAGGTCACCATTCTACTGACTCAGGAATTCTAAAATGACACACCCTATTACTGACAAGACAATGACGCTTCAGCCTTTAATCTCACACACACTTCCCGACATCTATGAAGTCTCAGCACAGTGTTTGATTGGCATTCAGTCCCTCATCAGTCTGTGCCTGTGAAGTCTTCAATCCAGACCTGAAGCTGCATCCTCAGGTCATGATGTTGATTTCTCATCAAGTTTCCATTTGAATATTTCCATTTCAGTCAGTCTTTATATCTGATGTTCATCTGCAATGCAGCACTATATTGATATGGCTCAAACATTGTTTTGATATTTTTTCTTAGGCCGAACTGCTTAAATAAGTCAGTTCACAACTTTATGTTGTGGATTTCACAATCAGGTGAACTATCTATTTTTGCTTTTGTAAACTTTATTTTGAGATAAATATTTGAAAATCTTGTAAAAACTGTAAAAAAGTATTAACTTTATTAGAATGTGCTGTTCAAAATCTTGACTTCAGACCAGGGTCAGATACAGACCAAGATACTGGTGCCTTTTATTTCTTTTTATTTTCTTTTTATTTTCTTTAATTTTATTGTGTTTATTTATTTATTTTTAGTTTTGTTCTGGAAAAAATGGTCTTTATTAGAATGTATAATTCAAAATCTAATTGTCTTCAGACCAGGGTCAGAGACTGACCAAGATACTGGTTTATTTTATTTATTTTATATATTTATTTTTTTTGAAACCCAACAAGAGATCTCATTATAACGTGACATTCAAAATCAATGAAACTTTTCCGTGTTGCAAACGTTGATTTTTCCTTCCCTCAGAATCTGAGCTATTTTAATGCCATTGTATGTTGTAGTGCATTTGATTGGCATTGTTTTCATTATGTGTAATAAACTGTGTAATGCATGCATCATGTGATCCGCTGTCACGTCCTCAGACGCGCGTTGGTCGCGTGACGCGTCTCCACCAAGGACACAAGAGGTGCGACCGAGCCATGATCGACCAAGTCACATGTCACACTCAAGCAGCTCGAGTCAAGTCACTAGTGACACTAAAGTCAAGTCAAAGTCATGGTTTATGGGGTTGGGTTGAAACGAGCGCGCGCACGTGCCGTTAACAACAGATGCTCATTATTAGGAGGGTTTGCAGAAACAATCACAGTAAGACGATGTACTGTATGGTTCAGCAATTAAATGCTTAATCTCTGATGGAGGAAAATAAATACCATGCTTTGTTCAGTTTTAGTTCAAGTTACACCTGCAGATTGCTAAGTAATGGAGATTAATTGCAAACAATTTTTTAATAATTACAAACAAAACATGGCGAAACAAAAATAAAATTGTGTTTTTAAATTATTGGCGGTTTAAGTTGTATAAAAAATGATTATTATTCACTAACACTGCAAGCAGACTATATCAGCAAACACGTTCCTGACACATTGAGTCATGGTGCTCATCCAAACTCTGCAGGTTCAAGTCTGGACTTCTGTATGGATCCTTTCCCCCTCTTTTACCCTATTCATCTCTAATGTACATTTCTTAAAACAATAAAAGATAAAGGATATGAACTTAAAGACATTAAATTATTTTTCAACTCATCGAAAGTGAGAATCATCTGTGAATCAGAGGGACTTGAGTCGCACTCTCTGGTAAGGACAGATGACAATAAGTTCAAAAAAGCTTTTTTTTTTTTTCGCTCAATATGGTGCATCATTTATGAATGTAAAGCTTATTTGATTTTTGCCCAGATTCAATGTAACCTCTCGATGAAACCTCAGAAGGAAAAAAAACTGAGTCAGGTGAGTCTGTTTGTGTTGTAAAATAATAACTAATAATAATAATTAAAAAACTGAAAGTTTATACAGCGGTGTCCAAAAGACCACAGTGATTTTTCAAATATAATTTGAACATGGAAAAAGCTTTAGGTAAAAAAATACCAAAAAAACCTCTGTTCATTAATGTCCAGTCTACTGGTAATTCAGTGTTATTTTCACAATAAAATAAGTTAAAATTACTGCTGTCAAATCGATTAATCGCAATTAATCGCATATAACATAAAAGTTTTTATTCATATAATATATGTGTGCATATATTGTTATATTATATACAGTGTGTGCGTGTGTGTGTGTGTGTGTGTGTGTGTGTGTGTGTGTGTGTGTGTGTGTGTCTTTTTCTGTTAGATGCGATTAATTGCGATTAATCGATTTGGCAGGACCATGTCATTTTAAAATTGAGAAATGGAAACAGTTTTTAATTTGTGTAGGAGAACAGAGAAGTGTGTGAGAAGAAAGAGTGTAGAAGTATCTGTTAATGACAGTGATGAGGATGGACGGCTCGCACAAACTCACAAACAACTGCTGAATCAGTATAGTGTCACTTCAACCAGGGAGAGAGAGGGACACAAACACACACTCTCTCTCTACACTCATATCTCTAGATTCATAGTGTCATTTTATAATAAAGTATACCCATAGAAATTTGATTTGTTCAAAGTAAAAAAAAATTCAGTTGAGAAAAAGTAAATCGATTACTCCCCTGCATATATAATTTTAGGAAAAATCACATTCACACATACAGTATCCACAAGCATAATTATTGTGATGAACTAAAGTTAAAGAAGAAACTAGGAAACTAGTTTTCAACAGAATGTTGCTGTATATGATTTTAAGATAACTCAATTCTCTAAAGCATAAAATATTCCCTCTCTCTAATTGGCGAATCTTCACAGGATATTGTGCAACTTAAAAACACGTGCATATAAAAGTAATGAAGCAGGAAACAGTGGGTGTCTGGGCGAGTCGGACAGGCGCAACCTTCATACCTGCGTAGGTGCGATCGTTTTAATTCCTGCCACAGCAGTTTAACTGGTTCAGTTTGAAAAACCAGGAGTGTGTTATGACCATAACTTCTTTTTGTGGAATTCCAAACATTTACTTTCCTAAAAACAGAGATTACACGAAATAAACCGTTTTTCCTGGAATTTGCTCGCATCTGAAGAACATCACAAAGTCATAGACTTCTAGTGCTGAATGGAAACTGCAACAAATATACATTTTGTGCTCCCAATTGCAAAATAAAAAAATGGCGTTTCAATGACTTTTTCTATGAAAAATCAAGCGATGGATTACGTTGGTGTCGAGTTATGTTCTGTTTTGCCCATGTTTCTTTGTGTTTTGGGCTTCCTTGTCTGCTAGTTTGACCCAGTTTCTCAGCTTGTTTGATTATTATTCCGGTCACCTGTTGTCTCATTAATTATCTCATTAGTTCCTGTGTATTTATACTCCCTGTTCGGTTCAGTTTACGTCCTTTCTACGTCAATGTTGAGGTGTGGTAATCTGTTTTTCCCCTGCCTGTTCCGTGAGTTTTGGATTAAAGGCATTTTATATTACATTCTCCTGCTTTGTGTGCTTAATTCTGAGCAACCACCCACGACAGTTGGTCAGAAGAGAGAAAAATTTCACATTTGCCATCACTTCCTTGCCATTGTATTAGAAACGCAGCAGCATTAACCAGTTCTCTGTAATTTAAAGTTGGTATGAAAAGAAGTTGCGATAGTCTTTTCTTCCCTCATGACGTATATCCAAGTGAAACTGAAACGGGGCTTGATTTTGTCAAATGGGAATTGATTGGATGGTTGTGGTTTGCTATTGGTGGATCTCATGTGAGTGACAGGTGGCCCCGCCCTCACGCCGGTAAACGCATCATCAGAGAAGAGATGAGCTGCAAGAGTTATTTTGATTAAAGGTTACGGTGGCATATGAATAATAAAAAAAAAAAAGTAAAAGAAATAATGTACTGCAATACTCCATAAATAAATAGGTATTGTCCATTTTGATTTCATGGTGACTTTAATGCCAAGGTAATAAAACACAAAGTATTTTAAATGTACATTAATATAAAAAATATATATATTATCTGATGATTTGATACCCAACGGAATATTGTGGATCAACTTAAACACCTAAAGAAATTAAGCTTTCTCAACTTAAATTATCACGTTTTTCATGATAAAATTGATGATAATTTAAGTTGAGAAAACTTAATTTCTTTAGGTGTTACCAATTGAAGTAATTTTTTTAAGTTGATCCAAATATTGAATATATGTAAGTTTCTTCACTGCTGTATATCCTCCGTGTACTGATAATTTCTAAAATAGCAAATTCCACAACTGCTTTTCATGTTAATAAGGACTGTTCTCTCGGATGCCAAGGTGGGATGTGGTGTCCTCCTCGGGCCTTTTTTAGGCGAAGTCATGTGACGGTGCTCCGGGGACGCCCGAGGATGATGTCAGTTCACATCACCGCACCTCTCTGGACACACGGGACAGGGGGACGCTGACCCTGCGGTTCCCCAGCTGCAGTGAGGGCCTCTGGGGCTCAGAGCGGCCCGTGTCCCCCTCTGGAAGCCGCGGGCTGATGACTAGGAAACATCTTGCAGTGTTTCTTTGCGGTGTTCAGTGGTGAAAAGAGTGCCACTGACATGTTCACACTGCAATACTAGGAAAACTTTTATATCGTTGCCCTATGTTCTGCCTCACTTGGTTCCCCACACAGCAAAAATATATTCTTTCTGAGTATTTTGTCTTATTTTTTCAGTAAAAATATCTCAAAACCCTTGAAATTAGATGACTTGAGAAGCAACAATTCATTAGATATTAAAACTTGTGTATTTGGAGTATTAGGCCTATTGATTTTTCAGCTATTTTAATGGAAAATGTACTGGCAGAAAATTACCAGTACCTTCTTTTTTTTCTTTTTCCTGTTTTTATAATCTATGAAAACAAGTCTTAATATCTTAATGTTGCTTCTTAAACAAATTTCTATTGTTTTAATGATTTTCAGATGGTTTTTTACCTGGACACAACTAAAAAAAAGTCTAATTTTACTCATTAATGATTGTTCTTTTTTGTAGTGTAGCTGAGATGACCAAAAAAAAAAAATGTTTTTGTGTTTTGTTGTAGCACTACGAACAGATATTTGGTAGAAAATAAGCAAATATATTAAAATGACAAATGCACAAAATTCAGCATAACATTAATGCAATATTAGTATTAGATGCTAAATTGCAAAAAGGTAAGAATACAATAAATAATTACTGTGAGACATTTTTATGAACAGATATTTTCAAGAAAATATGAACATATATAAAAATATAAAAAAATCCACAAAATTCAGCATAACATAATGTTGTACAGATCTGCCACTGTTTAGACCTTGCCTGTCACAGATAGTTTGGTCCAGACAGCAGCAGCTGAATGAATAAAGGAAAACACTCAAAACTGATTGTATGATTTGAAGACTTGCTTACACAAGTCACAGCTGAATGCCATTACCTCAGTCTCATCTGCACTGCTGGTTACAAGCATGTAAGCACAATCCAGTTTTAGCCGGCTGAACTTACGAAACTTATTAACTCATTATATCTCTGCAGATATGATCCAGCTTTATCAAGCGAGCCCTCAGGCTCACATGCAACAAAACACGTTTATTTAATCCTGCCAATCACAACACTATATAATCATCAACCCCATGAATGGGTTTTGTGGCTTTTAGTCCATGTCTATTAGCTTTGAGGTCATCTATAGCCTAGTGTACCCATAAAAGTTGGCAAAACCATATTTTAACTGACACTTCAGCCTTTCTCTTCCAGAAAAACGAACCACAAATATTGATGACTAATCCTTCTGTCAAGGTTATGTCTATGTCTGTTTAGTTGCATCGCGTTTTGTTTATGTTTTCCCTGCTCCCGTTTTGCCTGTGTTCCTTAGGCCTTGTTCACACTAATACAATTTTAGTCTGAAAACGCATATTATTTTTCTCTCAGTTTTGGCTTAGTGGATACATTTGAAAACGGCGTTTTTGCGTTGTTGTGTGGACTGTGAACGATGACGCAAGTTTAGTCATGTGACGCATATTGAACCCATATATATTCATGTTTAAACTGGTATTGTGAATGTGACTGTTATGTGCTATTCACTTTACAGCCACATACGTGACACCTGCACTCAGGGACGAATATTCATTAGGCTATGTCAAATAAAATGCTTTCTACATTTAATGTTTACACTTTCATCAAAAGTGACTTGCATTGTTTTCAAGGTAGGCTATACATTTTTTATCAGCTCATGCAAACCCCATGACCTTGGTACTGCTAGCACTGTTTGAGCTACAATATGTTTGAGCTGGAAAACTGTTTAACTAACAACAACAACAACAACAACAACAACAACAACAACAACAACAACAACTGAAAAATCATGGTTAATGGCTGTGATGTAAACTAAAGCCTATAAGAGTGTTGTAGGGATGATGTCTTTTTGAAGGCTAAAACCTAGAAACAAGCATTTTATCACTACCGGTTCCATCGTCCTGAAGACAATGGGTTTTTATATTCAAAACATTTAAATAAAAAAATTAAAAAATGACAGTGATGCCATCGATTTGGCTTTTTATCCGTTATTTTATACAACATAGTACGTTTGTTTTGGTTGAGGAGTCATTTGTTTGAGTCAAAACTAATACAGTAATAAATACAAAAAGAAACCCCAAATCACTGCATGAATAAAAAGATGAGCTGCCCGATTTGAGATATAATACGTTTAAAACAGTAAAGATTCTAAAACAACACCTAAAAACGTGAACTCGTCTACCGCCGTTATTTCTTCGTTATGCTTCATTTTTTATTTTTGTTTACTAGTAGAAAAAAGTCATTTTGGCAGATGCTGTATCATCAGCATGAAGTAATAAGCAACAACACAGTAATTCATTTATAAACATAAAATGCAACAGGCCTAATACCGAGCCTTGAGGTATAAGCCCATTTCAAGATATTATATATCTTAAACACTGTAAAAAGTGAACAGTTGGATCAACTTAAACACCTAAAGAAATTAAGCTTTCTCAACTTAAATTATCACGTTTTTCATGATAAAACATGATAATTTAAGTTGAGAAAACTTAATTTCTTTAGGTGTTACCAATTGAAGTAATTTTTTTAAGTTGATCCAACTATTCACTTTTTACAGTGAACCCAGCTCAAGATATTTTCAGTTTTTATTATAAATCAGTTAAACCCCCTTTTTTAAAGCTTTTACTTGTCTTGAAAAAATAGGTTTCTAACAATGGGCTAAATGGGACTACAGATGTTGTCAGGGACGGTAAATGGCGAAAAGGTAAACTACTCACAAGTCCGCTTTGACAGTTCAAAAGAGGAAGTTGTGTGTACTTGTGAAGATTATGATGATGAATAAAACATCTAAAAATCATAAGCTTTTGTTGTTCACTGAGCTTATTTTCTGCAATAATCCAAAAGCCAAAGGAAAATCCTTTTCAAAGGAAACCGGGGTGATGTCAACTTCCAGTTTGGCCACTATTTCTAATGAATTTGTTTTGTCATCCTCAACTATTGTGAAACAATGATGTTTTGGCATGCTGGTCGTAAACACACACACAACACTGTCGACACCGGGATGATGAAGATGAGTGGTTGACGTGCTTTACAGTGTTTGCGCGTGTGCTACAGCTGCCCGGAGCGCGAAAGTGGTGCACGGGTGGAGATACGAACATCTTGCAGCGCACACACATATGAATCTATGTGGGGGGAGGGGTTCTTTTCCAATTTATTGCTCTCGCCAATCTAGTTTCAGTGCTCTTATGACCTCATGTCTAGGAAAGGGTTGTTTTCTGCTGTCTGCTTCTCTCTCTCGCACACACACACATAGATCTAATCTTACGGTCATGTGTCATGTACGGTAATATGTGGGCACGTTGGCACTCTTCCAGGCTGCTTGTTTTATATTTATGCACTACCAGTCAAACATTTCGACACATTGAAACATTTCGAAACATTTTTTTTTCTTCACATTTTAGTGGACTACAAATGGTAGATTTATTGAAATGAAAATGAAAATTGAAAATGAAAATTCTTCTTTGCAAAAAAAGAAAAAGAAAAAGAAATTTAGTTTTGTTTTCATTATTATTAATATAATCATATGTACACTACCATTCAAAAGTTTGGGGTCAGTAAGTCTTTTCTGCTCACCGAGGCTGCATTTATTTGATCAGAATCACAGTAAAATTGTGAAATATTATTACAATTTAAAACAACAGGTTTCTATGTAAATATATTGTAAAATGTCATTTATTTCATAAATTTATTTCAGTCTTGAGTGTCACATGATCCTTCAGAAATCATTCTAATATGATGATTCTGATGCTCAAGAAACATTTATCATCATAATCAATGAAAACAGTTGCGCTGCTTCATATTTTTGATGAATATAAAGTTCAAAAGAACAGAATGTATTTGAAATAGAAATCTTTTGTAACACTTTTGATCAATTTAATACATCTTTGCTGAATAAAAATATTAATTTCTTGCGAACCCCCCCCCCCCCCCCCCGACCGCAAACAGCATTTCAAACAATTGTAAGACTAAAAAACAAATCAGTCAATGGTGTCCAAATTTTGACTGGCGCCGTATGTCATATAATATATGACTGTGCTCATCGATGTGAACGTACGCCTACTCCCTCTTTGTTTTCTGTTTTGAGTGTTGACAGTAAGCTAAACAGTAGGTGATGAACAGAAAGTAATTTGTTCGACAATGAAACCTTGTGAGCGTCATTAGGAATTACAGACTGTGTAAAAGTGTGAGTATGAGTAATAAACAACAACACATAGAAAACACAACAGAGCCGTTCTAATGCTAGACTTTCTTCCCTAAATACCTGAGCACTGAGACTTGTCAGATGATGAAGTCTTCATTAAATCAAAACTGAGACTGTTTACTTTCATTTTTGTCTTGTAGCGTCCATTAAAAGGTTTTATTTTTCGGCTCAATAAGGTTTGTGGTGGTGTCTGTCTATTAAAGTCCGCTCTGGAAAACAGCAGTTCACACTTGTTTATAGTATTGCATTAATGTTATGGTGTTGCTCAATCGTCTTTTTCAGAGCTCACTACCCAAACATCTTGAGATTCCAGGAATCTCAGTCAGTTTTCTGCAGTTTTTGTCTGGGAAACATAAACATGGTGGAGAGGTCAAAGGTCGGGCATGCTGAGGGAGTGAGCGACACTCCACCTCAAAAACCACAGTGGCCCTTACTGTTAATTTTGCACAATTCTGCCTCCTCCCTGTATTGTCTGTAAAAGAGACGGAGAGAGGAGAAGTGCCACTTTTATTTTCAGGAAGGAAACACATCTGTGGAACTGTAACAGAGACAGAAAAGCGGAATCTGTCAGGAACACTTAAATATAGAAGCCCTTCGTTCCCAAAACACGCACATACGCCCACGTCTCTGCATCTTCAAACCATCAGTCTCCTAGAAATTACACTTCAACGACTACTGTGATTACATCAGGGTACAAGATCTCAGACGGTTGAATATAATGAGCTCTTTTTAAGTCATAATTCATAATCATCATCATCATCATCAGTTTTACAATCATTTTCAAGTGGGTTGTGCAAAAAAGAGATACAATCAAGCACAATTAAAGTGGAGTGAAAAGTGAGTCCACTTGAAAGGCCAGCAACAGTGTAAATGCAAATAGAGAGAACTGTGTTGTTCTTCACTTCAAAACTAAACCGTTAACTAAACCAACCAGTCCTGACTGAGGTGAATCATACATTACAAATACTGATAATTTGCTACAGAAAAGAGAAGAATTATCTGTAAAACAATCTGTAAAGAGAAGAACTACTCATCTCATTAAGCAGTGTGAATGTGAATGACAAATATAGGCTACAAATTAATGTTTTTATTCAGCAAGGATGAGTCAAATTGATCAAAAGTGACAGTAAAGACGTTTACAATGTTACAAAAGATTCTATTTGAACTAAATGCTTTTCTTTTGAACTTTCTGTTTATTAAAGAATCATGAAAAAAAACTGTATCACTGTTTTCACAAAAAAGATGAAGCACCAAAACTGTTTTAAACATCGGGTAATAATCAGAAATTATTCTTGAACATCAAATCATCATATTAGAGTGATTTCTGAAGGATCATGTGACAATGAAGACTGGAGTAATGATGCTGAAAATTCAGCTTTGCATCATGGGAATAAACTACTAGTGCTGGGAAAAAATTTATCGCGATTAATCGCATCCAAAATAAAAGTTAGTGTTTGCATAATATATGTGTGTGTACTGTGTATAATTATTTTGTATATATAAATACACACATATGCATGTATTTATTTAAGACATATTTGCATGTATATACTGTATATACATTTATACATAATTTATATTATATATAAATATAAATAATTTATATATAAATAAATTAAAATCTTAAATATATACATGCATATGTGTGTATTTATATATACAAAATAATTATACACAGTACACACACATATATTATGCAAACACAAACTTTTATTTTGGATGCGATTAATCGCGATTAATTTTTTCCCAGCGCTATAAACTATATTTCACAGTATATTCAAATAGAAAACAGTTCTTTTAAATTGTAATGATATTTGATAATATTACTGTTTTACTGTATAATTGGTCAAATAAATGCAGCCCTGGTGAGCATAAAATACATATTTCTAACAACATGAATAAATCTTTCCCACCCTAAACTTTTTGAATGGTAGTTTAATCTTAAGTTTGATGCAATATACTGTATGCACATTTGAGAATATATGATTAATCGTATGGTAGGACTGGTTTGTAAAGGTCTTGTTAACAAAGAATTTCCATATGGAGGAAATGAATTTATTTGCACTCTATTAATCTCACACCATCATTCATTCATTAACCATTTCAGTCGTATCCAACGACTGGGGATTTTATGGACCACCAGACGCGAGAGACGGTCCATATATTTTCTGACGTCAATCCGACTTTCATTTCCAACCAAAATGCAACCCCTGCAACCAAAATCATCCACTGACTGACGTTACTACTTTCTACTCAAGGACCTTGACAAAAATGTAGTGGAGTAAAAAATATGATATTTGTCTTTCAAATGTGTAGTGAAGTTAAAGTAAAAAGTTTCCAGAAAAAATAATACTCAAGTAAAGTACAGATACTCAAAAAGTGTACTTAAGTACAGTAACAGTGCTCAAGTAAATGTTACTGTCCACCTCTGGGTTTTGGTCACTTCTGGGTACAAATTTGTCCCCAAAATATAGTTAAGTAGGCACACACACACACACACACACACACACACACACACACATATTCTGCATGTGGTTGGATTGTGGGGCAGACACACGGAGAACATGCAAAACGGCATGTTCTGCACACAGAGAGGTTCACACCATATGGTGCAAATCAGAATAGTTTTTTAATTGATGTGGTCATGCCAGATCTCACAATGCCTCATTGATTTTCTTGAATCACAACATCAAAGTGAGCCGCACAACACCGTAGAGAACCATGAGACACGCCACCACAGTATTTCCCACTACTGCGTGTAAAGAGTCAGACGTCTAATGGCTTGTTGTGTCTGAGTCCATCCGATAGACAGTTCCAGTCTGTTTACTCTAGAGCACTGATAAGAGCAGTCCAGCACACACACACACACACACGCCAAAAATGAGACTGCATTTAATGAGCGCATTGATAAGAGAGAGAGACTGAGACAGGAAAGATGAAGGGTGTGTGTGAAAGCAAAAATTTGGCTGAAATGGAAGCTGCGAGTTTTCTGAAGTAATTGCTGGCTGACTGACTGACTGACAGGTACACAAAGAGTCAGCGTTGTTCGAGGTTGTTTGCAGACAAACAGGTGTAGTTTCGACTAGACACCTTGCAGGCTGTCTAGTCTGGCGGGGCAGGGTGACAGTTAAACATGACAGTGGAGAGAAAGTGTAATGCTCAAGTCCACATACAAAGACACACCCACGGCCACATCCACATACAGACACACGCACGTCCAAAAACACGAAGAGACACCAATTATTCACATGCAAACACTTAATTACACCCACCCAAACACAGGCAAACACGTCGGTAATTGTGCATGTAAACAGTACAATAATAGAAATGAAGAAGCGCCAGTGTTTCTGTGTGAAAAGGAGATACGGGTATGATGTTTACTTGCACGAAAACCACTTTTAAATCACTGTGTGGAAACAATGATGTAGGCCTAGTGTTTATGTATGATTATGTGAGTTGCTGCTATATAATGGCTAGCTTGGCTAGCAACACCACACAGATTAAAGACAACAGTGGGGGGAAAAAATCCCTCAAGTTTCTGTAGAAACATAGGTGGGTTGAGAGACCTTCACTCAGGGTCCTTCCTCGCTAATGAAACTAATGTTTTCTGAAACAGCAAAACCACACACTGGCTTATGGGTAATTCACACATTGCTCACATACGCTGTGTAAGCCGTCAGGTATGTAACTGTTTGGTGTGACTGAACCAATGTATCTCTGTGGTGAGCAAATTTAGTCATTTTTCCATTCATTTTCGTCTAGGGCTCAGGAAGCTATTTTTGGTTTTTATTAAGAGGAAAAGGAAACGAGATAACATCACTCTTGTGCTGTTTTCATCGATAAAACCAAGTCCCAATTAAAGTTGCTAGTAAAGAACAGAGAACTTTAAGAAGTAATGATTAAATCATAAACATTCGGCAAATCCCTCAGTGTGAGGAAAATGCTGGGATTCGCTGTGTGAAAAGACCTTTCAAAACGTCCCTCTTAGACTAAACGTGTTTATTTTCTATAATTCAAACTCTAAAAGGTCTACAGTGCTGGTCAGAATTATTCACCCCCTTGGAAAATATGATCAAAGATGGCTGTAAAAAAGAAATCTGCATTGTTAATTTGATTTTTTTTTTTTTTTTTGCAAAAATCTGACCTTTCATTGAAGTACAAGAATTGAAAGTGGGGGGAAAATCACATTATGAAATAAATGTTTTTCTCCAAAACACATTGAGAACAATTATTTGCCCCCTTTTATTAAATACTTTTTTTTCACTATAATGCCTGATGAGTTTGGAGAACACCTGACAAGAGATCAGAGACCATTCCTCCATACAGAATCTCTCCAGATCCTTCAGATTCCCAGATCCATGTCTGCGCTTCTTCTCTTCAGTTCAGCACTCATCTTCTATAGGGTTCAGGTCTGGGATGGCCATTGCAGAGCTTGGTTCTGTGCTCAGTGACCCATTTTTGTTTTGATTTTAATGTTTGTTTTTGGATCACTGTCCTGTTGGAAGATCCAAACATGGCCCGTTATAAGATTTCTAGCACAGGTTGTCAGGTTTGGATTTTTTATCTGTTGGTGTTTGACCGAATCCATGATGCCATGTATCTGAACAAGATGTCCAGGACCTCTGGCCGAAAATTAGGCCCACAGCATTAAAGATACAGCAGATTATTTCATTTTACACATGGGATACTTTTTTTATCCCTGTATGAACCAAACCCATATTAAGTGTTTGCTGCCAAAAAAACTTTTTTTTTTGTTTCATCTGACCAGTGAAACGCATCTTCATGGCTTAGCAGCGCACCCTTGTGGTCACTCTTAGTAAGTGTTTGTGCTTATATTCGCCTCAGATATTAAAATCGGCTAAATTAATCGTGAATAGACATTTCTTAATACAGCTCTCAGTGAAATTTAATCTAATTCACAATAAGAATATTTTCATACCACAAATGTTGGTTGAGAAAGGTAGTACTTAATCTACTCATCTCCAAAAGCCTTTTACTCATTTGAAAACACTCACTTTGACTCATTCAGTGGGCTAGTATGCCTATGTTTATTCAGTTCTTCTGGTTATAATGTGTTCTTGTATGGTAACTGCCAATTGCGTAGCCCATGTTCTAGATGCAGAAATAGGCTGCTGATAATGTGAACTCTTGATTTTACCACAGATAAAGACAGTGGGGGTTTGTGTTTGTTGACAAACGGAGCTGCAGATTTGAGTAGGCCTATTATTAATTTTCACTAATGATTGTTTTTATGCAAATATCTGAATGATCATCATCACAAATGAGACTGAATGAAGTCTCTTCAAATGTCCCAGATTCGAAGAGTTCCAAGAAATGTGTCTGTAAACCTCACCTCATTCCCCCCCCCCCCCCCATGTGATTAAGCAACACGCACATACACAAATGCTCTAACATGTTGTGCGCTATGTGGTTTGTGGTCAGTTGATAAATAGCTTCAGATGAACAAGGGAGAGAGTTCACGCTTAACACGGTACTGTATTGACACAGAAAAAACACATTCCTAAGAACACCCAGTATTTGTTCTCATCTTTCCGGTGAGGTTCTTAGAATTGCCAAAACCAGCCGCAAACAGGCCTACAACTTTCACATCACCACCCCTAATAAAGAACATTTGAGCTCAGAAGCCCTTTTTCTTGCTCACTCTGAAATGCACATTTATTCCACTAGGGCCAATATGTATATTTAGGGCCCAACCCTAAGGGCACTTTTAGGGCCATTAACATGCTCAAAAATTCTTGAAACTTTGCACATGCGTTGGAATCGTGGGGGCGGGGGGGGGGGGGGGGGGGGTTGTCGAGGGGGGACTCTGCTGCGGACCATTTTATATGGTCATTTCTGAGGGCCTCTGTAGTGCACTGCTTTTCACATACACTAACCAAACTTCGTACACTTATAGATCTCATCAAGCTGAACAACTTTCGCACAGGAAGTCAGCTATTATGGGTTGTTTGAAAAATGCATGTTCTGGAATTTGATACACTCCCCTAAGGCTGTCATACGATTCACACCAAACTTTCTCAACATGATGCCAATATACTGAAGATGCTAAATTGCAAACGGATATTGTATATCTTAAACTGTGTTGCCATGGCGAGGGATTAAAGTAAGGCCAAAAAAAGGGAAACAGGAAGGGTCTCATTTCTTGTAAAAAATTGTTTGATTTAAATTAAATTAAGATCGTATGTTTGGTAATTGAACCTGAATAAAGGCATTTAACTAGTGCCTTGTCAATATAGTTTTATATAATTAGTGTATTTATTAGGTTAATAAAAATATAAAATGACCTTAACAAATACTTCTGGAAGTAAAAAATTTTGAGATGCAAATGATACATTTATAATCGCTTGAAACTGACCTATGACATCCTGTCACATGCAGTTTAGTTACATTTAAATGATCTCATGGATGTGGCTGTTGTGGTTCACGGTCAGGCATCAGCTGCTGCAGTAAACATAGCGTATTCAATGACTTTTGACAGTCTTTTTACATTTACTGGCTTTAGATGCATATGGCCTGTCGTGTACAGTTGCCCTGAAGTTACCGAGGTGGCAGTGGAGCCGGGGCTTGTGCCCGTCATCGCTGCTTGCAGCTATATTTAGTTATTTAGTTTTTTATACCCAGACAGCACAAGTGTCCATCTCTTAAGATGTCTGCTAAAGAGTGCTTAATCTGGAAAACATCTACAAAAATCTGATAAACATATTATAAAAAGCAGTTTTACTTATATTCTTAAAGATGTTTTCTAAATGTCTATTTATCATCTGATAGGAAATGTCTGACATCTGCTCTTTCATATTTTTGGTGACCTGGACATGTTCTTATGAACCTACCAGTTAAAAGGACCATTGTTTCTTAGTGTGAAGAACATTTGAAAAAATTTTCCACTATAAAGAACCTTTTCTCCAATGGAAAGGTTCGGTGGATGTTAAAGGTTCTTCATGGAATCGTAGGCCATGCCAGTAAATAACCTTTATTTATAAGAGTGCATGCGTTTTTACGTCTTTGTGTTGTGGTGATTACATGTGCTCTGGTCAGCATCTCTTCTCTTCTGTTCTCTAAATCCTCCTCTGTGTTTCGCTCTCTCTAGCACAATACCAGCACCAGTTGCCCTGCTGGGTCACAGACACATAAAAAAGGTTTTTACTCTGTGGGTACGGGACAATGTGCTCAGAACAGAGAACACGGAGTAGAGAACAGTGTGGTGAGTGAAGAGAAAAATCTATACTTATTGATACATTAAACTCAGACATTATAACGGTCTGTGTGTGATATTGCTTTTATATTAACTGTATTTTCAGTCCCAAGCCCAAGCGGCGCCATTTACGGACATTGACCGCTTGTTCTGAATTAATGACCATGACCTCAGTTCAGTTTGCTATTGGTGTGACTGCATGCTTTCTGTTTTAGGTCACTGGCTCTACCTTGAGGCATCATCTGTAACTGCAATAGAAAAGTAGTATGGCATCCAAACTGAGTTTAAGGGAATTCGAGTGAGTTGCATCATAGATAAAACATGTTTATTATAATAGATTCAGACAAGAATAAAAGAGCACACCTCTCTTTTTTCAGTTCCCAGAGACCAAAGTCGGATGTCAGCAGACATCACGAGGATGAAAATTATAAAACAAATGCATGGCACAGTATGGTCAGTGTGTGTGCGTGTGCCTACTTAACTATATTTTCGGGACAAATTTGTACCCAGAAGTGACCAAAACCAGACAAAATCTCAAAAAACCTGTGTGTGTGTAATCTGTATCAACCAGTTGACCTTGTCATTTTCAGACCGCAGCGTTCCATCAGATATCAGAGAATGACGCTTCTCGAGATCCCAGTCATCCTCAGTCTTTCCTGGCTCAACAGAGAATGTCTGCTGCACTCAAGAGGATCCGTCTCTGCAAGGACAAACCAAACTAAGCAATGAACTTTGTTCCAAATTAGCAGGCATTCAGGGAAATGGCCAGACACATAGACACTGGCTCCGCCTGCTGGACACTGAATGCGCTTACATGAACTTTTATTTTAAAAAGCCTATACCCAGACAGCAACATAGTGCCAGCCCAGATCCAGCTCACATCTTGTAGGCTACGCGAGGAACATGCACCAGATGTGGCCCGGATCTGGGCCGACACTATGTTGCTGTCTGGGTGGCCTAAGTGAATTTCAGAAACACTGAAAGAAGGCTGCACTCTTTGACCAAACTATAAGTTTGGCCAGATATAGTGTATTGTTCTCTGGTAATTTATCAACATAATTCACCACATTTCACTCTTCTGCAAACATTCCCACGTTCATATGAGATTCCACACATGTCTCGTCTTCTTGTTGTAGCCGAATTCATTCACAATAGTCTGTTGGCTTATTTTATTCCATGAGTATTCAATTAAAGTTCCAAGAGGTCCGTTATTGTATTGACATGTATTCTCGTTTTCTGCAGCGTTTGTTGCTGCTCATGGTGTTTCTGCTACTGTTGTTGTTAAAATAACCCTGTCATCCTCTTTAGCATAAGTCTTTAGCAGGAGAGAGAAGCAACACACATGGAGTGGAAAGGGCTTCAATGAAGCGTGTTTGTCTTTATTTAAAAGTAGCAGTTATTATAAGCCAAAAAGACCCATGGACACTGTAAAAAGTGAACAGTTGGATCAACTTAAAAAAATTACTTCAGTTGGTAACACCTAAAGAAATTAAGTTTTCTCAACTTAAATTATCACGTTTTAGCGTGAAAAATGTGATCATTTAAGTTGAGAAAACTTAATTTCTTTAGGTGTTACCAATTGAAGTAATTTTTTTAAGTTGATCCAACTGTTCACTTTTTACAGTGGATCAAATGGATTTGTAGTTTGGACAGTTCAGTTATAATGGAATTATAACACAACTGCTATATGTTTTTTTCTCCACTTTTTCGATTTAAAAAAAAAAAAATTATTGAGCACCTATAGCCTACCGAAGTTAGCCTATGTTTGGATGTTCGCACACTTTGAATTAAATTTAGATTAGTCCTCATGAAATGCTTTGAAATTTAAATTGACATTGTTTGTAATAAACATTGTGTGGTTTAGTACAAAATCGAAGCTGCAAATAAATGAAAGTTAATGCATGTTCAAATCTGGAGTGATTTGAAAAAGATCCCATATCATTTAAAACAAGTGATTTTGTTTCCCTGCTCCTGCTTGTTCCCTTGGGAAAGTTATGATTATATGATTCAGACTATACTTGTCATGCAGTGTTAACTTAAGGTAGGAAACACTTAGCACCTGAGCTCAACATCTGACTGTTTGAACTTCAGGTGAGCAAAGCCTTCAGAACCTGTGAGAAAGAAACCATTGTAGCCATAAACACATAAGAAAGTTATTATTGTGCATAATCGTTTTTCATTGTGAAATTATATTAATAATATTAGTGTTCTTGTTGTACAGGAGTGTTTGAGTCCCTCAATTGTCCTCAGTGTGAAAAGATGGATCTCAAAATCATATAAATGTGCAAAAAATGCTGGAAAACGTAAGAATGTTCGGGACCAAGAGGATTTTTCTGAAGAATATTGGGCAGTTTATCTGCTCTGGACAAACAAGGGACTCAAGAACAACCATCACAAAAACAACAACAACAACAACCGTGGATCATCCTGGTAACGACGCACAGAACGGGGTCATTTTGTCATATGTAAACATCTTCTAAAATATCTTATTCAGGACGATACTAAATTAAAAATATCATACATTTTGTATCCCTCTTTTTTTGTTAAAATTATTCATGTTGCACAGATTCTGCAAGGGGTGTGTTAACTTTTGAGGAGCACTAGTGTGTGTGTGTGTGCCTACTTAACTATATTTTGGGTACAAATTTGTACCCAGAAGTGACCAAAACCAGACAAAATCTGGCAAGACAAGACCACAGCGTTCCATCAGATATCAGAGAATGACGCTTCTCGAGATCCCATATATATATATATATATATATATATATATATATATATATATATACACACACACACTGTAAAATCTAAGTAGTTAAGACTTAAGAAAAGCATGCAAACCGGATTGCCTAAAAAACTAAGTAAAGTGAAATAGGAATAGTATGTTGTACTGACAAAAGCTTAGTAGTTCACTTACACAAGAGTTCTAGTAACTAAAAAAGAACAGTAGTGTGGAGCGTACTTGATAATTTACTTTAGATTTACTCTTGACTTAGAATAGCAACCATTGTTGTTACCATTGTTGAGTTTTGCATGCTGAATGTTGAAGTGTGTTACTCAAGCATGGTCGATTGCAAGACATTGTCACAAATATAGGGATTATATCAACACAATTAAAAGTTTCACAAGGTGTTTATGACATACTGTAAGTGTTTGCAATACAATTTAAAAAGATCATTATACGACATGAAGGGGAGTAATAAATAGGTTACTTCTATAAGGTGTCTATCTTCATTAATGATTTAGTCAGAAGTTACAGTAGGTCACATTTTAAAAGCATGCTATTTATTACTTCCCTTCCTTTGAAATCAAATAACTGTGATTTCTTGTTGCATCGCTACATCAGAATAGAGAGAATAACAAAATAAAAAAATTAAGTTCCAAGTGCCCAACCAAAGGGAACACGTCATAATGGTGAGTTCAAACAAAATAATTGCAAGAAAATCAACATCAGTTTATGAAGTCAGTTTATGTAATGTTCTCTTAAATTTTTCAGTTGACAATTCAGCATTCAAGATGACTTTGGGAAATGAGTGAATGAAACTAGAAAGATAACTGCAGAAGTGAAGGAAATTAGTAAAAAAAGTCTTAAGAATTGCCACTCAAACAAATAAATTAATCTTAAATTGGGTTTTCTGAGTAAACAAGGCATAGTAAGTGAATAGTACAGTAGAGTAGCCTATAGATTGTAAATAGGCCTAAGCCTATTTTTTTGGTAAAACGATTTTTTTTTTCGCTTTGGTTAAAAAAAATCTATTGATGCAACTGAAAGTGTAATTTAAAGAGTGAAATAAAACTGTACTGATATGTCATGTTAAAAAGGCTAAATGTGAAAAGCACACAATAGCAAAGTTCCTCAGTTCCCACGGGTGTGATATGAAGAGATGAGATGAAAGGTGCACTTGTCACAGCCTCACGAAAACTCACCTGTCACTCACAGCCATTATCTGAGTACAATAGAAATATTCACACTTATAATAAAGCAATGATGAGCAGTCATGAAAGAACCCGTTGAGAGTATATAAACGGTCAGCTACGGCTTCATGTCCACAACGACAGCAAGGTGACCATACGGAACCTTGAACCGCGAGATTATCCAACAAGCGACATCCTTCAGAGAGTTTTTCTTCAGCTAAATCGATTTGAGATAAACCTTGAACCAATATTCTAAAATGACTTATCAAATCAGCTTTTTTATCCTGTTCTCAGTGGTCACTTTGGCTGGCGCTTTCCCTCGCAGCGCCTTTCAACGGGACTTTCACCGACACATGGCGAAAGATTTGGAATCCTCAGGGAATGGACCAGACGAACCTGTTCGGGGATCTGTTCGAGTTGTCAAACTAAACCCTCATCATTTTATGCGACGGGCAACCAGTAGTCATATGCCGTCCAAAAACTCCCCGAGTCGAGGCGCGTTTCCCGCGTTCTTGGCCCTCGGACGTGCCGGTCCGTCAGCCCTCACCCGTACCAAACCCGCCGCCCTGCTCCCTCCGGTGAGCGCGAGCGGCACCGGCGCAGACGCGAGGAGGAAACAGGGTCTCGAGATGTGGCAGAAAGTCATGCACAAAAGCGAACGAAGCAAAGAGGCCGTGGCGCTGCGCATCAACCCCAAAGACATAACCAAACAGAGCTGTGCCGCGGTGCCCTTCACACAGGTAAGAATGCATTACTGTTCGGGGAAATATTTTTGTCAACAAGGTTAGGCACATTTTATTTTTAAGTGATTTTACACAAGTGAGCGTGAAACTTGAAGTAGCCTAGCTTATTCTGTGACGTCATATAGGCTATAGGCCCACGGTAGGCTACCTATCAGTGGTCACACGATTTTCACTGTAAAAAATAAATCCGTAAAATAACAGAAAAAGTAGGCTACTGGTAGCTTATCACCCGGACATTATCTAGTTAATTTCCGTTAACCGTAAAACACATTGAAATTAAGTGTTTCAAAAATTCTAAAAGCAGGTAAAACACCTGTAAAAAATAAAAACGGAAAAAATTCCGTTAAATTAATACAGTAGCTTACATTGTGCCCTATTTTAGGGATTTTTTAGAGTAACGTATAGCCTATTTTAAAATAGCCTATGTCATTAATACATTTCAGCCTTATATATGCTATGCAACACAGTAATATTTAAATAAAAGTAGTGTCAAAGCGACAACATGCACGTTTCACCATTTTGAATTATATTTCTGATAAAGGAAATTTTGCATCTCTAGAATTATTGGTTAACAAATTATATAAATATATGGACACATATCCATGTGATATTGTTTAAATATAATGAAAATTCTCTATATAGGCCTATATAAATCTAAAATGCAATTTAGCTTGACAACACAATGCGTTGTATGGAAGGAAAGAATGATTATTTCACACCAGTGACATGACAGTGGGTAAATGATAATTATTATGTTGTCTTAATTTTCAGGGAACTACGGTTATCCGGACCACACCTATTTGGGTAGGGTTAGGGTTAGGGTTAGGTTAACCGTATAGTAGCCTACATTTACGTGTGGTCACGTGTGGTCCATTTTCAGTGATACAAATCATTAGCCTATCATCGTCGTTATTGTTATCATTAAATTAGCTGAAACAGTTTGCATTTAAATCAGTGGATCTCAACCTTTTTGACTTCAGTCAATATTTAGATTTTTAGTTGTTTTAGCTTATTTTAATGCTTGCTTTGTCTTATTTTAAATCAATATTCATCTTGAGGCCGGGGCCCAGGCCCCTGGTTGATAAACGTGTTGCTAAAGCCTATTACATGTTTGTTTGTGTTCACCGTTCCCAGCGCATAACGGAGGACGGCTGTGAGACGGTGACCGTTCACAATCATCTCTGCTTCGGTCAGTGCAGCTCCATGTTCGTCCCGTCCAGTGGAGAGGCTCGTGCACATGCAGGAGCTCCGTGCACGCGCTGCGGCCCCTCTAAATCACGCTCCGTGCGCGTGCCGCTGCGCTGCGGGACTGAGGTGCGCGAGAGGAGCGTTATGGTCGTCGAGGAGTGCAAGTGCGAAACTAGCAGTGAAGATGTCAAAGTGCAGAACACAGAAATGTTTCATTTATAACTGAGAAGTTTTTACTTTGTACATTTATTCTAATATTTAAGTTCACCAATGGTGTGTGTGTGTGTGTGTGTGTGTGTGTGTGTGTGTGTGTGTGTGTGTGTGTGTGTGTGTGTGTGTGTGTGTGTGTTTGAGGACTAGGCCTATATAGCCACATAAATGTGAAATATTTGTGTTGCGTGTCTGAAATAAGTGTCCCAAATACGATTCGGGATGTATTAAACACGAGTCCCTGTGAATACAGGGAAAGCGTCTCTGTAAACTACCGTCTGATATTCAGCGGGATCTTTGTATTGTTAACTTGTAATGACGATGCTGTTCATCAGTTTAATGAAGGATCCAGCAGGCTACTTTTAATGGTTACGTGTCATTTCATAGTTTAACCAGTACGTGTCGCGGTTGCATGAAAATTATTTCAGCAATGCATTTTACTCACCCTACATAAAGAATAGTATGAAATGGGGTAAATTGGGCCACTTATGACATTGATATGACTGTCAAAAGTGGCACAGTTTACTTGACTACAACCTTGTGGATGGAGGTATATTTCTTGCATTTTGTGGAGATGTATTTGAGTGGAAATAGGAGATATTTATAGCTAGTTCTTTACATTTCAAAGAAAAAACCTGTACAATGCAACGAATTTCACACTGTCCCAGTAGCCAATAAAAAGCTATGTGAAATCAATAAAACAACGGAAAGAAAACCCAAATTAGCCTGCATGTCTTTCTTTTTAAATGTCTCCATAATGCTTTAACATCAGAAACATTCAACCAAATGTAGCCTACAAAGATTGTTCTCACAAAGAGAAATGTCTAACCAATATTTTTGAAGGATCATGTGACACTTAAAGGAATAGTTCACCAAAAAAATGAAAATTCTGTCATCACTAAAGGGCTACTCACCCTTTGTTCCAAACCTGAATGAGTTTATTTCTTCTGTTGAACACAAACAAAGATATTTTAAAGAATGGTGTTAATCAAACAGTGGACGGTAGCCACTGACTTCCATAGAAGGAAATAAAAATACTATGGAAGTCAGATATCTTCGTTTGTGTTCAACAGAAGAAAGAAACTCATACAGGTTTGGAACAACATAAAGGTGATTAAATGATGACAACATTTTCATTTTTGTTACTATCCCTTTAAGACTGCAGTAATGGCTGCTGATAAATTACGTTTTATAATAGGCTATTAGAAATTGTAATAATATTTCACATTACAGCTTTTACTGTGTTATTGGTCAAATAAATCCAGACATGGTGTAATTCCTTTCAAAAACGTTATTCTATAGATCCATATATTTCCCAAATGGAAATTAATTAGGCTAATTAAAGGGTGCTAGCCTACATCTAAGCAGGCCTTACATTTATGGGATAGGCTATGGACTGATCTTCATTTAGCTTAAGTAAACAATACGTCCATAAGCAAGAAAGACCCTAATTTGCTGCATTAATTAGACTATCGTTTAACATCAAAATGCACTTACCCTTTTGCTTCCTAATCACTCTTTTCAAAACTGTGGGAATCCCCATCTCCCTATAGGACAGCTGCACTTCAGTCCTGAATGTGTCAGAGAAAAATAAAAGTTGTATTCATCGATTTTCTGGCACAGGACTGAAAAAAAGGTCGAGTTTACTCATCCTATAGGAAAAATCGCCCGAGGGAGAACAAGGGGGTTCTTCTTTACATCGCCTTGGCAGTCTGTCAAAACGCCATCTTCAACTTGCATTGCGCGCGAGATGCCTCCTCCGCTCCACCAACTCTTGTGTGTTGTGGATTTACAGTTCTTATCTGTATAGTGGTTAATTTGGTGGAAAAAGTAAATTAATAATTTATTTTAAACCAAAGTGGTTCCTCGCGACGAGCAACAGATGTGGAGCTTTTTATAAGCCGCGAAACACTTTAGCGGCATTGAGAGCGCCGTTGCCACGGCATGAATTGCACGAGGCGGGGGCTTTTTTTTCTTATTTGGGCTCGCGCTTCACTCGTGCCAAGAACCAGAGCTATGGGAAATATAACCACCGTGAGTAAGCTCGTTAAAGGTAGACAATGACTACAACGCGAGCTGCTAAGTAGCCTATATGTGTAAGGTTGAGCAAGCAAAGAACGGCGGAATAACACGCAAGAGAAATGCGACATTAAAACTGCATTAGAGGAAACTTAAGTGGCGTGTGGTTAGTGCGATCGCGAGACTGCAGGAACAGCGGGATCGGTTCACAGCAACTAGGGAAATATTTTTAAAGCATTACAGCGAAAACAAGCCTTTTATGTTTAAACCTGATTATTTGTATGCATGTATATTTGCATGAACGGCAGAGAAAAAACTAGTATCTATAACTTGTCACTCAGCCCATCTTATTATGTTTGTTAAGCCTGGTTTAATTTGCAATCACCCCACACATGCCCAGCACTGCATTTCTCCTGAGAGTGGACCAGTTGGACCTTTGCATATTGAACCTTCCTAATAATGTGGCACTGATTGAGGCCTTTGAAATGCAGGCATGGGTCTGAAGCGGGTCCATGGGTGGATGGTGGATTGGTTGGACCTGACAGCTCTAAGCATGGTGATAGGGGCCGCGTTCCTGCATGCCTCGGGGTCTTTAGTGTGAAATGCCAGGGTAAACTTAGAGATGGTTCGATTGCAATGACATGGATGTGGCACGGGTGCCCGGGAGCAGCTGGGCAAGGTTGGCACATGATTGCCATAGGGAGTTTGTGCCGCAGGGCATCGCCAGCTTCCAGTGCTTCAGTCGGATCCCACAATTCTCCATTACAATTGTACATTAAGTTGCCTTCCCTTCATGTCCAACCCACAATATCTACAAAACCCAGAGCAGCTGCAGATATAAAAGGACACAACCAGCCAATGTCTTATTAAAAAGCAAAAAATTTACATTTGCAAATCATTACTTGTAAATACCCTTTTTTCACACTTTTTAGATATTATGGAGTCATTTTTTTTGTTTTTGTTTTTATTTCTTAATGAATTAAAAAGTTTCCAAACAGAGTGTGGTGATGCAAAGACACCCATGTTTTTTGTAGTGTTCATTCATGGTACATTTAGCATGTTTTTATAGCAAACTGCTCCTGGTATTAGAAGAAATTGAGGAAATAGTTCACCCAAATGAGAACTGTGATTATTATTTACTTCCCCCGTGCTGTTCCAATGCCAATGTTATTTTAGTTTTTTCAATGGAACATAAAAGGAAAAATCTGTTTTTTATGCATCTTGTCAAGCTCCTAAAATACATAAAACACTATATAAGTATCATAAAGGTATAGTCTATGTGACTTGAACTATATTACAAGTTTTCTGAAGCCAATACTCAACACTGTAAAACATTATTTTCATTATCTGTAATCACAACTTATTATCTTTTGTCAAATCAACTTAGTTAATTAATGTGGTTCAGATAACATAATATTTTGAGTTTCTATTGATTAAACCAATCTCCTTCATTGTATTAACTCAAAATTTTGAGTTAATTGAAATTAAACAATTAAGGCAACCAGGTAACTTACTTTTTTAAGTAACTTATTTTTTTACTTTTTTACAGTGAAGATTGCAAGACAAAGCAATTTTATGTGGCTCAATTTTAATTCAAGTCCTTAAAAAACATATTAATGAAATACATAAGAGTTCATTTAGGAGTATAAAACTGACATACAAACACATACGACGCTTGATTTTAAATCCAAATGAATAAGTATACATGAAAGGACATTACTGCAATTTGTGTTTAATGTATTTCTCTGTCGCTCTCATGTAGATGCACAAATGCATGTGATTTTCGGTCCTGGTTTTTGACCTGTGGGATGTGCAAACATATTAATTAGACATTATAGATTAAAGCCTGTGAGATGCAGGTGATGTCACATAACAACTCTAATTGCATTAATTAGGGTAATTAAGGCTAGACATTTGGCAAAAGCATCTTGTGTAGCCCTGCCTGATGTCATATTTTCCTGTCGTGCCATGTTTCAGAGCTCAGCGTCCATGTGTGCTGGTGTCTGCTGGCATCAGCATAACTGTGTTCATTTACCCTGAGAGAACAGGAGACATAAGCTCTGTTCCAGCGCCTAGTGAGCTGCCCACGTTTTAAGGCATCATATGTGCGTTCCCAACACGAAAGCTGTTCCAAAAGGTAGGCAGTGTAGTTATGCTGCCTTCCTAAAGTCACAATGAATCAAAATGGACAGTTCTTGTTTTTTTTGTTTTTTTAATGGAATATTTCAGTATTATTTTAAATGATTTATTCGTGCACATCATGTTTTTAAAATTCATGTGCCCCCATAATCTTTCATCAAAATAACTTAATCAAACATCTCTTCTCTTCTCGGATGATGTGTTTACTGGCGCGAGGGCGGGGCCTCCTGTCACTCACATGAGATCCACCAATAGCAAACCACAACCATCCAATCAATTCCCAATGGACAAAATCAAGTCCCGCCCTACAATTGTTCTTGTTCCAGAAGCTGTTTCACTCAGAAAGACAGTACGTCACAATAATGAAGACAATATCGCAACGTCCATTTCATGCCAATTTTAAATATATATTCCTCAAAGGTATAGGGCCCTCCCATAATGCATTGCGATGAAACAATTTTTTTTTAATGTATAACTAATTCATTAAATATTTGTGTTGTATACTTAATTGCACAAACAAATGTAAAACTCTATCCAAATCAATTGTGATAGGCAGTAAATAGCAAGGCGGTTTACTAGGTTTGGGAACAGAGGCATATGAAATTCTAGTGTCTGGGAGAGAAAATCTAAAGAAAGAAAGAGGAGAAATTATGAATTTCTTCCAGGAATGAATGCCAGGTTTTAATGGGGAGAAGCTCATTATTTGTCTTTTCCTTAGCTTTCGACACATGGCTTTTGAGTGCACAAGGGGAAAGAGGAAGAGGAAATGGAATTCTCTTTAAGAATTCATCACTCTCAGAGATGCAGGAAGTGCCCGCGGGAGCCATTTTGTTTCTCGCATTGTGCTGAGCGGAGTGCAGCGAAGAGAGAGAATCTGGGCACAGATGAGCGTGAATTCTGAATGTCACTCTGACTCCAGAGAGTCTCTAATTGATTTGGGACTTTGATTCTTCGCTTATTCCGGGATCACAACGCTCAGAAAGCGGTAGTGAGAGACACTCCCTCAAGCTTTTAAATGTCTTCTGTTAAACATGACACAGATGCCGTGCAAAACTTTTTGAGAAGAGCTGTGAGAATGTTGTAGTGTTTGAAATAGTGTACTAACATACAGTCACTTGCAGTCACTTTAAAAGAAAGGTTCTTTTATGGCATCTATGGTTCTAAGAACCTTTAACATTCATGGAACCTTTCAATTAGACAATAGGTTATATATAGTGGGGAAAAAGGTTCTTTAGATTATGAAAATGTTCTTCACACTAAGAAAAAATGGGTTCTTTAAAGAATTTTGGTTCTTCTATGGCATTGCTGTGGAACCTTTATTTTTAAGAATGAAAATGTGCACAAGTAGATCATATTCTGGCATGAAATTTCACAGAGCTTTCTTTCAGCCCGAGAACACAACACAATGCAAATCGTATTTCAAAGCATGCATAAAACACCTGTGAAAATATATATTTAGAAAATGTATCATATTAACATACATTATGCTGTATTTCTACAGACTTTTCTTACAGTGCAAAATTGGACCTTCCATTTCCACTATAGTATACAGAACAGAATAACATAATATGTCACTTAAAAGAAAAGTCACACTGAAGTGATAGAACAGGATGATGTTTTGCTACCAGACAGATAGAAACTGAAAAGGTCTAAATGTTTGAAATGAAATGTTGGAGAGATTCTGGCCTGGGCTTCTGCTGGATTTCATCCGCCCGCTGTGCCTAACTCTGCTGGCCAGGCTAGAGTAATCGCTCCACCAGCCTTGCGCTGTCTGCATGAAGATAAATGAGACAATTAGAGCTTCTCTGTTATCAATTACACATCCAGGACGGCTGTTTTACATCAAACACTGCAATTGCGATTCACTGCGAATCCAGATTCTTTTGTTCAGACTCCCATCGGGCACCAATCTGAACTGAGAATGCCAGTTTTAGGTAAATTGTTTTTTTGGACATTGTTATTGTATTTTCAAGGCCAATTTCTGATGTTTTGGGATTTTTTTTCTTGTGATTTTGCTTCTGTGATTGCCTAGAATTCAAACTCCCACACACATTATCACACAGGGAGCGTATACAGAAGTGGGAGAGGGGTCTCGGGCTAGAATTTAGGGGGTGCAGGTGGCGCTAAGCCGGTATGGGCTCTGCCCGCTGTCCCTGCGTGATGCCAGCGTACTTGCACACATACACACACATACACTGATGATGCCAATACCATCTGTCATCGGTGAGAACATCTGCAGCTCAAGGTGCCCTTGTCACCCATAGTTAAAGTAACGAGAGGGAGAGATAAAATACAACTACAGATCTTATTAGGATCAACCAAAATGCAACTCAGCTGAAATAAACCTGCATCATGTTTTGGGAAATTATAATTTGTCCATTTATGTGTTTGCTGCAGTCATCAAGTGTTATTGTAAGATACTTTAAAAAAAAAAAAGAAAAAAAAAAAGTATTCATAAACCATACAAACCAATAGGCCTATGTCCCTATTTTTCTAACAGGCTTGAAGACATAGGCTATTTGAAAATATATGCCAAAATGATATAAAATAGTGGATAACCTTACCCCGATTAATTTAGAGCTGTCGGGACGGATTTCCCGGGAAACTTCATAGGCTACTTCCGTCCGTAAGTGTGTACGTCATGATTGTAAATAAAGGTCCCTTCTACGGCGCGTGTATGGTGTAACGTGTGAAAATAAACGTGTGGTTGAAGTTGTTTCAATTGATATTACTATAGGATATTTGTCTCTTTTTCTTTCTTTTACTATTTTTCAGGAGGGCGATAAGTTCACTTATAACCATACCAAGCCTCAAATCAGATTAATCGCGCGCAGAACAGCAAAGCAAAGCCTAATGTAGCCCAAACTATTTATTACACGTATAGCCAACGTAATATTATGCTTTAACCGCCAGAGGGCCAAACATAGTGTTAAGCAATTAACATCTAGAAATTAAATGAGTAAAACATAAAATAATTCAGATAAATGAATTACAAACGCATTAATTATGTTTTGATTAATATAGATCACTTCTAGGGACAATTTATCTAAACAAAACAACTAAAATCACTTGTACGCTTTGTTTTAGACATATACTTTGTCCTTTAATTCTTCTTGAAGGTTCTTCTAGATTATTTTTTCTGTTCCTTTTTGTTTGATTCTTTAGAAACACAGATGGTTTCTTTTTCATCTCTCTATCTCACACACTGCCTCCCATCATCTGACAGGTGCAGAACACACACACACACACACACACACACACACACACACACACACACACACACACACACACACACACACACACACACACACACACACACACACACACACACACACACACACACACATTATCAATGACATACGTCTCCTGAGAATGACAGTAGTCAGGGGCATTAAGACTCTGCCAGGCTGAGTTTGGCTCTGTATGAGTCTTTTGATAGAAACACCTGCAAGATGGCTGAGTTTATCTGTCTTTAACGCCTCTCCTGTCTTGGCATGGACTCTATAACACTTCGGAGACAAGAAAAACAGATGAGAGGGGGCTTTTATTCTCCTTAAGGTTGAGTGATCACTAGAACCGTGCGTGAGACAGGGGGTTTTAAGCTTGAATACATCCACTCTCATATGTGCGCCTCCTGATTAAGTGTTTACATGTTTTTTTTTTATATGTGTATGTATGAAAGTGTGTGTGAGGCAGATGGCATGGCTGGGTAGCTATGCCAGTTTCTGAAATATATTCAGTGTTGTGTTCCATCTGTGACCCTGCATGCCAAAACCTGGCCTGACCCTAAATCGATCTAAGTATCAGCAAATATATAGATGGCAATTTTATGTTCCAGAGTTTATATATATATATATATATATATATATATATATATATATATATATATATATATATGAAGGTCACATTATAACTTTATACCATCTCTTCATTAATGTTTTCCCCTACTTTTTAAATACCTTTAGTCTATAGATTATATTTTAGGTCTACTATTTGTTGTCCTGGACCAAGACTTTCAATCGAAACTATGAAAATCTGTTAAAAAATGCATTACATGTTTAAAACTATGATGATATGAATAAAGAGTAGAATAAAAACCATTTCAATATGTATTTGTGTAGATTTTAAAGTAATTTTCAAATGGCTATCCCTCATTTCGGTCTGAATTTCCACCATAAGGAATATTTCTTTTCCCCTAATTGATTTAATTATTATTTTTATTTTGTTATTGTTATTATTTTACATAATGGAAGATTATGAATGGAAAAGTTATGATGTGTGAAGGAAACAAATAGACTATGATAAATATCACTAGTGAACAAAATATTTTAAATCATAATTTAAAAATATAGCACTAAATTGTAAAAATAGCGTGAAATATAATTTAAATGGTACAGGGACAGGGTAAAGAGGGTCAAATAGGCCTAAATATGAATCAAATCACCACATACAACAGTTTGACTTTCTGAATTGTAGGCACATTACACGATGTAGAGAAAAGTAACAACAACTTCCTTTTTATTTTATATTTTAACGAGTTTAAAGTGTTTTTGGCGCATATTCTGAAAAATTGTCACGTGACTGTGTTTGCTGTATCTTTCCCGCCCGAACACTTGCCGCCTCTTTGCAGGGGGAGTCAGAAGTTCATCGGTAAGTGTTGAGCTTTATTAGTCCAAGTGCTCCTTTATGACACGGTGAATCCTGTCTTGTGCAGACTCAGACGACGCTCATGTCTGCCCATTGTTTACCTTTGTCGCTTTTAATTCTGCTATTGTTGAGAAAGCTAAAATGTGAGATCTACCATTACTACCTAGCCTACTATTAGACAAATAAACGGCTGGTTTCAGTTAGGCATCCTGACGAAATTTGTAATTGATCAAAACGTTGTGTATCCTGTCTAGAAGAAGTTTTAAAGATTAATTCGACCTACTTTTTAATAATCTCCATCCTTCCTGTAATTAACGTTTTGTTCAAAACAAACTTCCAGTTATTCCATCAATGAATTATCGAGTGTTGTATCAAACCCTGAAATACACTAGAGGGCGCCAGAGGTTATTTTGAAAATTAGTTTAATTTCCTACAGATAACTTAATATGGATCTACAAAAAAGCAAAAAAGTCACCCCGTCTCAATTTATGATACTCTGACAAATGTGTTTGTGCTTATTTTGTGTGAACAGATTGTAATAGACAGTTTTTTTATATCTATATTTCACTTTAAGAAACTCATATAAGATGAGAGTTTTGCTTTTAATGTCAACAGGTTTGTGTGAAGGCTTGGGTTTAGAGATGGGCTTTAGCAAATGGAATCACCCTCCTTTTTATATATTTTTTATTTTTATCTATTTATCTATGAAATGTCATCAATAATATATAGTGAAACATCCGCATGGATGTTTAAATGAGACTGCAAGTTTGGAAGAGACCCAGTACTGTATGCATTAAAAGAAAACACATTTAAACTAGGCTATATTTTCCGTTTAAAACTTTTACAATGTTCCTATGTTGTTAAGACACTGCAGGTAGATATTATTAAGGATTTCAACTTTTGTTGTTTAATGACAAAATTGACAAATTCGGTTTGCAGTCATTTTGACCTCTGCAAAAAAAAAAAAAAAAAAAAAAGTGTAGAAAAGTGCAATAAAGTAAAAATTGCTGAGTTGTTTCAACCCATGTTTGGGTCAAATATGAACAAACCCAACCATTGGATTTCTCAATTTCTATTTACCCCCCCCCCCCCCCCCCCACAAAAAAAAAAAACCTAGTGAATATCGATAAATAAAAATGTAACAAAACGATGTTTGTGTTGTGAAGCATGTTGACAGAACCTGAGCAGTGTGTTTTAGGTGAAAATATTCATGAAAGTAGAAGAAATCTTAATATGACCCTGTAAAAGTTAAACAAGCATAAATGTGGGGCGTTTTGACGTTTTAAAGTGCAGTTGTGTGTGTGTGGTAGTTGTTATAATGATGCAGCCTAGTATTTTTCAACATTCTGGGCATCTAGAGTGCCTGAGACTTAAAGGAACCTGGCATCGGTTTTTACAACACACACACACACACACACACACACACACACACACACACACACACACACACACACACACGCACACACACACAATAGTTTGCTTTATAAGGTGCCCACCGATACCATGGCAACCCCCATGTTCTCAGCGAGAAAGGATACCGTATGCCAAATAAATGCCATGGTAACTTAAAAAAGAACAACATGTTGCCCGGCAACCTTTGAAAGTTATTAAGGGAAATAAGTGGGTACAGAGAAATTGATAGGGTGTTAAAAAGAGATGGGGGAGGGGGAAGAGAAACAAACAGAGAAGGAAATCTGACATTTTAGTGTATCCTTTTTTTGGGGGGGGGGGGGGGTTATTGTGTATGGATATACATTTTGTTTGAGTTTATTAGAGGCTCTCGCAGGTCTTGTAACTGCAGATTTTGCTCAGATGTACACCGCTGTGTGTGTGCATGTAAAATCAGGAGTTTTGAAATGTGCTGTTGTAACACCTGGCTTAGAATCTGCTAGGTCTATATATTTTCATTCTTAGAGATTCATATACTCTGCGTAAAGAAATATAAAGAGACAAAATTCAGTTATTTGCTTTTATAAGATTCATAAGAAATCAAAGATGTTTGAAAATAAAGATGCATACCATTTCAATATTTATTTGTTTATAATTTAAAATGATTTCCACCAAGGAAAATTCTAATGAATTCTTTTAAATTATTATTTTTATTTTGTTGGTGCTCCTGGTTATGAGGAAAAAAGTGTCTTTGAATTGAAAGATATGATGTGAGAAGAAAATACAGACAAATAAGGCAAATATCACTGGTAAACAAAATATTTTATTGTGCATAATTTTGAAAATATGAACTCTGAATTAATTAACAGCATTTCTGCATAGCTACATTGGACATAAACATAATATAATATAATTCCAAAGCAGTTAGCAGGAAAGATAAGAATTAAACACAGAAACATACATTACTTTTCACAAGTTTGGGGTCAGTATAATTTTTATTTTGAAAGAAATTAATACTTTTATTTAGCAACGATGCATTAAATCGATTAATAATATTTATAATGTTACAAAAGATTTCTATTTTACTAATACATTTTTATTAATCAAGGAATCCTTAAAATCTGTCACTGCTTGCTTACACAAAAATATGAAGGAGCACAACTGTTTTCAACATTGATAATAATCATAAATGTTTCTTGAGCATCAGATCATCATATTAAAATGATTTCTGAAGGATCATGTGACACTGAAGACTGATGCTGAAAATTCAGCTTCGATCACAGGAATAAATGACATTTTACAATATTTTCAAATAGAAAACAGTTCTTTTAAATTGTAATAATATTTTACAATATTGCTATATATAATTGCAATAATTTACAATATTTTTACTGTTTCTGATGCAGCCTTGGTGCAGAAGAAACTTCTTTCAAAACATAAAAAAAATGAAAAAGTAAATCAATAAAAATAGAATTATGATCATTTTTTATAGTTAAAACACATTTGTGTATTTTCTCCATTCTTTTAGTGCGCTGCTGACGACAGTTTGAGAACCCTGTATGAAATCAACCTCATTACTCTGTTAAACTTGGTGTGTGTTTACATTTCTGTGCTTGGCACACACTTTCTTACCAAAGCCACGGTGAAGAAAGTGCATTTGTTGTGGTGTGATGATGATTGCTCGAGCTGATCGCTGGGGGACCAATTTGAGCAGTAAGACAAAACCACAGCATGCTAATAAGAGTGTAATTCCAACAAGACTTTAGTGCGGCACAATAAAGGAACTAATGTTTTCTTGGTAGGATTAGACAGTGTGCATGTCGAAAAATATATGTTTGTCTCTCTCTCTCTCTCTCTCCCTCTCTACCCCCCCCCTTCTCTCTCTCTCTCTCTGTCTCTCTCTCTGTCTCTCTCTCTCCCTGTGGTTGTAGCTTTCCATATAGCCTGGAGTGATATGGGCCTGGTGCCCGATCTCAGCTCTCTCTCTCTCTCTCTCTCTCTCTCTCTCTCTCTCTGTGTGTGTGTGTCCGTTGAGGCACAGGCAGATTAGACCAGGAATTGCTGCCACAAAAGCGCCCTGTCTAGTGCTCTTTAATTCCTCTAAATTAGCACCTCGCGCCAGGCACTTTACACACTCGCACACACACTCACTGAGGCAGTGCCGTGCTTTTAACTGCCTTGATAATCACAGCGTCAACTAATAGTCTTTCTCTCACACTTTCCTCGCTCGTACACACAGACAGACAGACCCTCTCACACGTTTTCTCCAACTCTTGGCGTCGTCTGAGTTTTTTTCCTCCTGTGAGACGCAGCTCTCAGTTAGCCGCTAATGTGAAGCTCATAGCGCCGGACGCTCTAATGCCCTTTAATTCACTTACCAGCGCTGAACTAACACAATACCTCTGTAGATACAATGAACCAACGTCTCAAATCCCTTTAACCCGCACATTGTGTTCTGTGTTGATAAAATACAGTCTGTCCCGCGGCTGAAAGGGCCGCCGTCCTACTGCAGGTGTGTGTGTGTGTGTGTCTGAATTAGTGCAGACAGAGGCCGGTTTGGTGAATGTGGTTGTTTGTACTTATACTTCCAGAGGGTACTAGTTTCATCTATCTATCTATCTATCTATCTATCTATCTATCTATCTATCTATCTATCTATCTATCTATCTATCTATCTATCTATCTATCTATCTATCTATCTATCTATCTATCTATCTATCTATCTATCTATCTCTGTCTAACTATCTATCTATCTATCTATCTATCTATCTATCTATCTATCTATCTATCTATCTATCTATCTATCTATCTATCTATCTATCTATCTATCTATCTATCTATCTATCTGTGTCTGTCTGTCTATCTATCTATCTATCTATCTATCTGTGTCTATCTATCTATCTCTGTCTAACTATCTATCTATCTATCTATCTATCTATCTATCTATCTATCTATCTATCTATCTATCTATCTATCTATCTATCTATCTATCTATCTATCTATCTATCTATCTATCTATCTATCTGTGTCTATCTATCTATCTCTGTCTAACTATCTATCTATCTATCTATCTATCTATCTATCTATCTATCTATCTATCTATCTATCTATCTATCTATCTATCTATCTATCTATCTATCTATCTATCTATCTATCTATCTATCTATCTATCTATCTGTCTATCTATCTATCTATCTATCTATGTGTCTATCTATCTATCTCTGTCTAACTATCTATCTATCTATCTATCTATCTATCTATCTATCTATCTATCTATCTATCTATCTATCTATCTATCTATCTATCTATCTATCTATCTATCTATCTATCTATCTATCTATCTATCTGTGTCTGTCTGTCTATCTATCTATCTATCTATCTATCTATCTATCTATCTATCTATCTATCTATCTATCTATCTATCTATCTATCTATCTATCTATCTATCTATCTATCTATCTATCTATCTATCTATCTGTCTATCTGTCTATCTGTCTGTCTGGTTCTATCTATCTGTCTGTCTATCAGTCTGTGCACATTGTATCTTGTGTATCGATCTGTTTAATCTATTGTTCATCAGGAAGTTTTTGATCTGTCTCTTTGTCTTTATACTGACACCTGTTGGTGTGGATGCATTGGTTTTAAGCACTGTCTCTCGGGTCTCAACTTTCATGTGTTGTTAGAGGTTCATGCAGGTGCGTAACCTGTCCTTCATCGCCTCAGACTTTCTGCTGTGAGTGGTGTCATATTTTGTTGTATATATTTATAGTTCCTATTGCTCTGCTGGTGGAGCATTGCTCTTCCAAAGTCACGGGTTGGATTTCCGGAAAACACAACCTGACAACATGCATACCTTAAATGCATTGCAACTCGCTTTGGATGGTAGCACCTGCCAAGTGAATAAATGTTTGTTTCTGTTTGCTTACTTTGCTGCGCAAATTTTTTTTTTATAATCTTGCACATTGACAAAAAGCTCTATACTGTATAAAGTAAAAATAATCTTTTACTATTATCAGTAGTTATCATTCTTGGTCATGTGACCTCAACATGGTGACCCCATGTACGTTTTTTATGCGTCTGGCAGACGCTTCTATGCAAAGCGACATATATTGCATTTAAATCATATTTGTCAAAATAACTATTATTATTATTATTAAATGATGAATAAGACAATAAGGGAGCATTTAACTTACTAAGTAATATTCTTGCGCGCTTGTGCGTGTGTGTGTGTGTGTGTGTGTGTGTGTGTGTGTGTGTGTGTGTGTGTGTGTGAAGCAGGCTGCATGTAGAGATCTATTCACTAATCCCCACTGTCCTCTGCATCTGCACACACACACACACACACACACACACACACACACACACACACACACACACACACACACACACACACACACACACACACACACACACACACACACACACACACACACACACACACACACACACACACACAGTGTGCTATCTGGGGCAGCAGAAGGTCTGGGCATGAGTTTTGCACTGTTGGCATCACAGCCTGGGCACTGGCACTCATGAGACTGAGAGAAAGCTGGGTGTGGTGTGAGTGTGTGTGTGTGTCTTAGTATACTAATGAAATTAAGGGAAGTGGCAAGGAAAGAAACAAGATGTATTATATAAATACTATACATAGCATATACTAAAGCACTGTGCATAACTGTTCATGACTGGGACAAGAGAGAGACATTGAGTGAGACAGAAAAAGGTAGAGTAATTGATTGGTTGGTTCAGGGACAGTAATAAAACACCACCCATCATTTCTGTCACAGTTCGACTGATATTTGTAATCTCTTCCTATCTGAGAGGGCAGATGCCCAGGTCATCCGGGAACAGCTGGCTCTCCATGTGCTGTGACCAAGTGTTGGAGGGTGTGTGTGTGTGTGTGTGGTTTCAGCAAGTCATCATAAATATTCATTGTCTCATTGAAATTTTATTGCCAAATGATTCTCACTAATGCCAAAGAATTAACTGTCCGTTGTTTTTGTCCTCATGCTCTCCTCTGTAGCTCTTTTTTTTTGTATTTCTATTATAATAAAGCTATATATATATATATATATCCTGACTATTAAAATGAATTGCATATATCAGTATTTGTTGACAAAAGCCTGCAGAATTACTATAATTTAAGACCTTAAATTATACAAAAAGATCAACAAAAAAGGAAAATTTATTTTAGATGCCGTTTTAATTGAATTTTTTAATGCATATTTAAACAGTTAAATAAAAATGTACTTTATGATCAAATATTGTTATATATATTATCAATGTCCTAAATCATAAATTACAGCCTTTTTATAGCCTTAAATAGTAAGTTTATTCAGTACTGCTGCAGTTTCTTGATGTTTCAGACATCTTGGAAGATTTATTTTCCTTTGACTCTTGCTGTCAGGAATTCATGAGGTAGAACTCAACTGAAATAACACACAGGGATGTTGATGCAACAACAGCAGATCAATACAGGTATGACTCCAGGTATGACTCCCTATGAATTCTGATTGATATGAATCACTTATGTAATCAGGGCCAGATGGAGAATTGGAAAGAAAACAGCTGAAGCTCACAAAACAGAGATGAGAAATGGAGTAAGAACCCAAGAGAAGACGACAGAAGCTAAACCTTTAAAAGACAGATGGGGGAGAGAGAACAGAAAGGCAAACAAAAAGAAAGATGTAAAGGCATTGTAAGGGAAGAGAGACAGGTAGAATACGTGTGAAAAGGAAAAATAGGCAGTGAAAAACATGAGCAGAATTCATCAGGCTTGAATTAAACAGGACGTCATCCAAAAATTGAAGAAAGAAAAGTGTTTAAAACAAAAGCCTCCCAGTCAGGAGTAGCAAACTCAACAAAACGTTAGCTATAAAATGGCTTTATTAAACTAATTCTTGCCTTGTTGCACACCAAGCACTGTGCTTCAAAGCTACCGTCAGCCAAGAGTAAAACAGCCGTGTTAACACTGGATGCCCTTGAGTCAAATCTGAACAGTGCTTCATGAATAACGGTTGAGAATGAAACAGAAGGACGCATTGTGATAAACATCTTCTATGACAACGTCTTTTTGTTTGTTTGTAATTGGAATTTTTGAATTCACCTGAGACTTCTGAAGAGATTTCTTTTCATCGAAGAACGGTTTGAATCTTTTCACATCATGTGCCCTTTTTACCTGGTTTTCGCCCCATTAAAAGTAGCTGTGGTGTTAAGTTACACAAAACCAAACTTGTTTGTAACTGGACATTTTTATTTGCATTATAACAATGCATGTGTGTGTGTATGAGTCCTTGCAATCTACAGAAATCTGACCCCAGAATACACACATCCAGCGATCCCGTTTCACACGCCAGTGACCCCCTATAGCATCTGCCCGAATGCCCTCGGCTCTGAAAGACCCCAAAGAGCCAAAGTCAACGCCCTCGACTCTTCAACAGCGACTGGATTGGTGGCGTCCGCCCAGGAGTCTGACCTCTTGCACCGCAGGGGCTTCCAGAAATGAGGTAACAAGGGCCAACGGAGACAATGAGGACGCATGTTGTCATCAAACAATTGCTTTCTTTGTCAACCTCATGCATTAGACTAGTAAGAGGCAGGAAAATTCATAGGCACTGGGACAACTTAGAAAAATCTCAAACTAAATTGATGAAATTGTCCTCAGTGGCACAGAATGGTTTGTTGTGTTTGTCTGGTGGGCTTTAGCTGTGAGTAAAGGACACGAGTTAGCCTGTCGCCTGAAGAGCAGCCAGGCATATGCAGTGACCCTAGGCGGATCTCCGGCCAAACGCCACGGGCAGTGTGCTCAGCTGATAAGGTCACTTTGCGGTGATCCAGTACAACAGAACATGATTTGGCTTTTAAGGAACATCGTTTGTGTGGAATTGCTGGTGGTCCAGGCTTAGCTAATCACAGACAGGCCTCGGGTTAAGATTGAACTTTACCATGATTAAAGTCAGAGTTGTGTGAGATGCACCTGGTCTTCCGCTGGTTGAAGAGTCCATCGTTGCAGAGGGATATTTTTAGGCCTACACAGACCCTGGTTCCCTCGACAAAAACCAAGTGGAGTTTTTTCATTGGCTTTTGGAAAATAAGCTCAGTGACCAACTAAAGTTTGATTCTTAAACGTTTTGTTCATCATGATAATCTTCACGATTTTTATGAAGCCTAAATACAATTGGCAAAAGGTAAAAGCTGAACGTAGGCTTCAACGTCACCATCACTAAGCTTTTCTGTCTTCATTTAAAAACGTTTTCTCTGAAAATGTGAGTTAAAATAGTTTGCAAGAGTGCGATTATAAACAATGAGGCTGTGAAAGCGGACAAGATAAGTTTACCTGTTCCAACGTTTTAACATACTCGACAAACTCGCATTTAGACACTTGTTAACAACTGTCTTAAGTCAAGTAGAAGACCACACGGGAGTATTATTGACATATTTTATGCCATAGAACAAAATGAAAATATCTTGAGCTTGTGTTCACCACAGATCTTATTTCAGGCATTTAGCCAAAAACACATTGACTTCAGGATGATGGAACCAGAAGAGCTAAAATGCTAGTTTACAGGTTTTGGCCTGCAAAAATACACCTGGGTCTGAAATGACATACTCTCTTGAGTAGGAACTTATTTCGAATAAGTAATTGCTTCACGACCGCTAAAAAAGCATGCTCTATATTCAGTATGTATGTGTAGTATGAATGTAATTCAAGCGTACATGTTACATTCGCCATGTTGTCATTATCATGTGTAAGTTGTGTCACTTCACTAGCATTCACAAATCCTCTCCTGTGGCCTCATGGGATTGTAAAGAGTCCATCTTGCACACTTAAGAAACTCCCCGGAAGAAGTCAGTAATCCAGGTACTTTTTACCTACTTTTTAATGAGTACTGTGAATTCAGACATACTTTTGTCACATACTGTTTTTCGCCTGCTATAAAGGAGGGAAGTATGTGTAAGTATGGAAGTATGCTAGGTTAAATGAATGCAAAAACTGAGTGCACTACACTAATAGTGAAAACTATGCAACAATAACAATGTCCTCGTTGTTCGTGGGAAGATTATTACACTATTTGCTTACGTAATAGCACTGGAACATGGGACACTGCAATGGAAAGTATGACCAGAAATTTCAAAATGACACAAATTGAAACATTAATTTCAAAGGGTTCTTCTGAGGCCCTTGTAGAGGCGTTTTCCCCCCCGGAAAATCTGCCTTGTGGTTAATGCAGGCTGTGTGGGAAACAGACGTGTTAAAGCAAAGAGAGATTATTAAATGAAGGGATGTTTGTGTGTGTGTGAGAGAGAGTGAGTGGAAAAAAAAGTTAAATGTCTTTGTGGCTTTGCTAAGAAAGAAATAGCAAGAGATTTGGATACAAATTTCAGTCACGGAACCAACAAGAGCATTCATAAATTTTGGGATTCTTTGTAAATAGTAGTTTAGAGGGTGAAATTAGCCAGTTAGGTTTAAGTCACAGCAGTGAACCTTTTATTCTTTATCGTAATCCTTCTTTGACATGTAACACTTGAAGAAACTTCCTTTATTTTGTGGTCTACGCTGACGTTTGACGAAACAACATTGGCCTTGTCATGCACGCATGTTGAGGCTCGGGTCACGTACGCCAAAACCACTCTCTTTCAGATTGTTGTAGACCAGGATTCTGCATGAAGATATGGTTATCCGCACCGAAGCGCCCTCGCTGTGGTCTGTGGGTTGCCAGGCAAATCTACAGTTATCAGACCACGAGGCCTGTGGTGGTGAACTGGAGATAAATGAACCGCTTGACGCACCCCTCGCTAAAATACCACACACACTGCTGCCGGTCACCTGAGCTGTGTGGAAAGTTAAGGTGGAATTCTTTTCTAAAGGTTTGTTGTGCCTTCAGGACACATAATGTGTCCGAGTCCTTTCGTTCTCAGAATCGAACTATATTTAGTTTATGATTTAAAATGATGTCAATTCCATTTCCTGTAATACTATTACAGGATATGACCACATGCCCTGCAGTGAATTATAATCCAATTTGTGTCAGATCTGTCTTAAATCCATTTGCACTTTCTGAAAACGTCCTCTTTTAGATGAGAAAATGTTAAGAGCAGCAGTCGAAGCCAAGACTCGCATTCTTGCCACTTTGTTGCTTGGGAGTAACTGTTTTTCTTTTTTTTTTTTTTCATTTCTGCTTAAAATGAACAGCAGAAGACCGTTACAGAATACCAAGAAAAGAAACGGCGGGGGAAAAAAGAGAGAATGTTTTGTAATTCAAAACTGCACGTAGAGAGCCAGATTAAAACAAGAGAGGAGGCTCACATGGCAGTTTTCATCTATCTCTCACAATATAAGTCAACTGAAGTCATGTAGTAATTTTACAGCCATTACTTGTCCTGTCTTATTTGTGACCAACCTGTCTTGTTAAAGAGGTTAATTTGTTTATATTGCAACAAGTACTATTTTTTAATAATTCTAAATCTAGTGTATTATTAAATATTTAAGAGTAATATTTTTTTTATAAATGTAAAAACAATTTCCTCAGTTTAAGAAAACTGGCACACAGTTGTAATTAAGTTATTTTAATGCTTATGATCTGTTTTCTGAATTATAATTACAACTCAAAGGCCTAAAGAGTCTTGCACCAATTTTATAAATAAAAAGTGATTGTCTTCTAGCTTGAGGAAAGGGGCATCACAAAAGGGAAACATCACATTTTTAAGGAATTTCTTATTTTCGTTATAGTTGTGTACATTGGACTGTTTGTATTGCATGTATTTGTTACATTGATGGTGTCTTTATTTAGGTGGCATTGTGCATCAGGCTGTAAAAAATGAAATGATCCATAAGTTATGACAAAATGTTTTTACATTGCTTCAACTCATCAAAACAAGTTTCAACTTAAGTACAAGATTCAATTCATTTTTTAAATCCGTTTAATGTAATTTAAGTTGAAATGACTTAATTTGGTTAAAACATCCAAGTTGATTGTACTTAAATTTAAGGCAGCAACTTTTTTTATTATTATTTTTTTTTTTTACAGTGATGCAGTCTTCATATGGTCAGTGTAACAAACAGAATTTAACGGATCAAGTACATTATTTTAGAATTGAATGACAGTTGTTTGTAATTGAAATTGTTCATACCTGAGCACACCAAATGTGCAGTGACCTCTAATACAAATAAATACTGTTCATGGTCCACACGGGTCAGATGCACACAGGTTTCTACAGCGCTTCTGTGCTGCACTGAGAGCCTTTTTAACTGTAGTTTATTACAGCTGCTGTCTTGTCTTCTGCCAGGTATTAAAACAGCGTGGTACCGCCTACGCTGCATTGCGGTCACATTAAGAGGTCCTGTGGCGAGCAGGGGCAGCGCTAGACTCTCGTTAACTTTAACCGGGATTTCAGTGTGAACCCGCGCCGGTCTCACTCTTTCCCGCGCTGTGCGAGCGCAATTAACGGCGAGTCCGATTCGCTCCAAACTCGACCTGGAACGCATTATTCGATCGTTAAAGACGAAGTTTACTGTTGCTTCTAATTGTTCCGTGTGAAAAAGAGCCACTGGGGAAGATTTCTCACAGTGAGAAGTTCTGCTTTCAGTTCCGTCAGTCGTTCCTCGGCCACTCGTTGCAATAAACTCACATCGGGGATTTAATAGTTTCACAGAATTCGATTACAAGCGGATAAATACACCGTTTGATGATCAAAACTGAGGCTGAATTATATTCCCGGTAGCTGCATGAAAGCGCAGGCCTATGTTCATTTTACACGTCTGAAAGTTATTAATTAGGCTTATTAACCACAGAACAGTTAAAAAGGACACACTTATATTGGGGTGTAAACATATTTTCGAAGAGATTCAAGTGGTTGCAGAACTGTTTGTATGCGAGTCGTTTTATGTTGTAGCCTAATAAATGCAGATTGTGATTTGAAATACCAAATATAATCTAGCCCATAGCCTACGTGTTTTCTTATAGCAAGATACAGTTTTATTTAATAGGATGTGTTTGTTGAAAATTATTATTTTTGGATATGGTCACGTTAATTCACCAATTTCCCCTTGACGTTCAAATTTTACTGTATTCAATTTTCACTGTATTTAAATGGCAAATTATTTTTGTTCTTTATACATTGTTCTTATATAAAATACATTAAAATACATTGATACATAAAATACATAAATATAGGCTATTGGGTTTATTCAGCTGATTAAATTGTTCTTCAATAATAGTTATCAATAAATGCGCAACATTATGTTATTGCTATAGCATTATTTTGTATGATCAATATATATTTGTATTACACAATTAAAGTGAGACATTAATTGATTTAAAATTCTGTTTGGCAAGCAGCACTGAATGGGAATGTATTTTAGAATATCACAATTATGATTAGAAATCATGTAGCCTAATTTATTTTGCGATACGAATGGTTATTTTTAGTTTGTGTTTAAAATAACTAATTGGTAAGTCTCAGGCCATTTGTTAAGCTTTGCTATATTTGTTACAGTGTTCAGACATGTTTTAAAATTATAGGCTATATTTAATAAACTAACGAAATCAATGTTGATAAATAACGAAGGATAAAACAAATTAATCAATTAAGCAATTTATCCGGAAATGCAATATAGTGCTTTTAATGCAAAATATTTGACTCTTTCACAAAGCAACGCTTTTGTTTGATGATCCGCACAATCGGAGCAGTTGTAAGTTGAATAAAATATTATGAAATGCCAAATAGTTTTTATTTTGATCAATTAACAGTTTAATTTATTTTAAAGAATATCTGGTAAGTGGGTAAAAAGAGTATGCGAGACGCTTATTTAAATATTGTTTAAAAACGTATTATTATTATTGTTTAGTATGTCATCTATTAAGATATAGCATTTGGCCAAACAACAGGAACAAAATTCTTCAACGTCTTATTTATTTTATCACTATTAATCATCAACATATAGTTATTTATTTTTTCCATTTAATTTCCCCATATCTAAATAAAAAATACAAGCGACGATGCTTGACTGCCCCAGAAAATGAAGCACTATCCGTGTGTCGGCCATTAAATTATTTTTTATTTCATTTGATCAAAAACTTTAAAAGGTTAATTAAAATAATCATTATATTAACAATAGCCTATATAGCCTATACAACAATGTAATTTTTTTTTAACCCTGCTGGATTTATTTTAATTTTAAGTGAAGATTTGTCAGAGTCAGGCCTATTTTCTCTGTATCAGATCATTGGTATTTTTGGGAAATTATTTAGAAATCCACAGTAATATTTATTATTATTTAGTAAACTGAATTATGTAGTTCAGTAACGGGTTTGCTGATGATTATTCGTACGCTGGAAACTGCGGTTTGTGAAATATGCTGCTCAACTGTTCAACGTTCTCAATTTCAATCAATGTTTATGTATTTGAATCACAATCTTATATCTCATGTATGGCTCTGTGTATAGAGGCTATCTCTCTCCAAGTCTAAAGAAATAGACAATCGGGGATAAACTTTGAAACCCTTTCTGAATACATGCAATCGTATTTTATTTAAACTAACAAGGTAATCTGATGCTACACCTTTTGGACGGTTTTGTATTGGAAGGTTGTGTTGATGCATTTTCTTGTATTATTGATGGGCCGTTGGGTCTTGTTTGTGGCGTTTCAGAAGTGACAGAATCTGAAGGATGGCAGAGACACCGGCTGAACGGGATCATCTTCACTCCTCGTGGCATCGCCGATACACCTGTAAGGATTAAGAGCTTCCCTGGCTTTTCTGATTCGATTGCCTTTAAATTTAGTGACTTGACCATAGGCTACCCCACAAAAAATGAGTTGGAAGGTCATAAGGTAGGCTATGCTCTCCCCCCACGTAAAATGTACGTTTCAACAACGTTTGAAATAATGTTCCAATAACCAAAAAGTCCTTAGAATTTAGTCATTATGCACTCTTAAAAACAGAGATGCAATAGAAGAACCATTTCTGGTTCCCCACAGAACCGTTCAGTAATCCGTTCCTAAAATAACCTTTTTTATATAGCCTACTCTTAAAGGTAAAGGTTTTATTGGCATTGATGGATCCACGAGGAACATTTCAATCCCACAAAATGTTCTTTAGTATTATATAATTATAGAATATTCTTCACACAAAGAAAAGCAAATGCTTCTTTTAAGAACTGTTCACTGAACGGTTCTTCGAGGAACCCAAAATGGTTCTCCTATGACAACCCGCTTTTTGAACCTGTAGTTTTAGGAGTGTGTGAAGAACCTTTTTCCACTATAAAGAACCTTTTTGTAAATAGATAGATTCCATGGATGTTAAAGGTTCTTCATCGAACCATTGATTCCAATAAAGAACCTTTAACAATAGCAAAAGCTGATCGATAACGGTATGATTAACGCAACCTTTAGCCTACTGTCATATTTACCAAGTTATTATAGAATTACACACCATATATAAACGGAGGTGTTTTGTTTAAAACATCTAAAATATCCTGACAGTTAGACAACTGCGCTAGGGGCGCCAAAAGACAATTTGGGTTGCGCAAGCCGAACCTCAGCCGATTGCGCCCAGAAAATTACAGACAGAAAGTGTTGATAAAATGTCGACCCCCCCTGAATAATCATCAGTGCTCCTGCGAGCAAGATAGAACTCATGGAATTTCTACACTTCTCGCACTTTAGCACGTGTTCTATTTAAGTTCTCTTCTTTTTTTTTTACCCGTCTATCCCTGTGTGTACCGTCTGGCTTGGTGTTCAGTAATCCGCGCAGTCCATGATTTTCCCACAGCCCTGCTAATGCCCCAAAGCTGCAGCTGCCACACCGGCCGGCCGCGGAGCGCCACACGCTGCCAGTTGCTACATTGATCAATAATTCACCAGCTCGACGCCTCCCCAAACCCGCTACCCCCGGTGCAGCTTCGGGTCGACTGAGGCGACAACTGATATTTACTCACGCGGAGGGGACGTTTACTCTCCCGTGCGTTTAAAAGCAGCGGTAAGCTTTAGCCAACAGGCGAGATCCCTTCGGTGCGTCTACGGATTAGACTGTCGCAATGTGCACGACTCGTGTTGGTGACTGACTGCGACGCCTCGCGCTTTCATCTGTCCGGGAACAGCGGGGGTCCCGTTATGGTGCGGGCAGTCGGAGGCTCGAAAGAGGGAGATGCAGTCAAGACAAACAGGAACTGACTTCAGGACATAAAGACGACGAAAAGTCACTCACATTCACGCAGAACGTACGTCCCTCACGCGAGCTGTTCTGCGTTCACCGGCGCTCGCGGAGCATTTCGACCGAGCCCGTGAATCCTCCGGTCGGTGCTGACAGGGAGGATCCGTCGCTCGGCCGATGACAGCTGGAGAAACATATTAAACACGGAACAGTGAACGAGCAGTGGCCGAGGACGTCGATAATTCCGTAAAAGTGCCAGAGAAAGCTTTTACTTTTACAGACGGAACAAACTCTGGGAAACAGCCCGACTTGTTGAGTTGTTTTTTCGCTTCCGGTATCACCGAAGAAACCGACGGGTGCACCCGCTCCCTCTCCTCTTTTTTGGACGCTGAAGGTTTTAAAGAAAAATGGGCTTTTGAGGAGAGCTGGCAATTTCCCCTGAACTACAATGGTACGTGCTATGAGAATCAATATCTTCCCCACTGTTTTCAGAAATCTTAGCCAACAGATTTCAAATGTCAAAGAACTGTTTAGAAATGTAAAAAAGGCACACTTTAACAACTTGTCGCTCAAAGATAAATATATACTTCTCTCTTTTATAGGCCATATGCCTGTTAACAAATAGCCTATTATAGTAATATTATGTAGCTTTTTGGAAAATGCTGTAAAAAACCAAAAACACTTTGTTTATATTTTAGTTTTTTTTTCTATCATGTCTGCAGTTAAATAATAATAATTATTATTACTTTTCCTGTAGATATATATAGAAAAGGTCATTAGTCTATTAATTTTTTTTTAAATCTGAATCAGTGTAACAGGTAATTTAGTTTTTTTTTTTTTTTTACCTTTAGGTTAATTTTACTTTTCAAGGTGTACTTGATACTTCATTTTTATTCAAAAATGCACACTCTCTTCAAAAGCAAGATCTAAACTGAAAGCAGACAACGTCTAAATCCACATGCTCAGTTCCACATCATATGGAAAAACTATCTGGCTTAATTAAACTGGTTTAAAGAGGATTTTATTTATGGAGACATGGTTGATGACCAACTAGCAAATGAAGAGTTCAGATGCAAAAGCCTCTAAGTGCCATCTGAAATTTTCTTCTAGAATGATCATTTTTATCAAGCTTGTATGTTTATGTTCAGTTATTTCACTTTAATGATATTGAAAATTACCTATTAATTGTCATTAAAGTGAAATTACTGAACCTAAATATACAAGCTTGATAAAAATACTTATTTTAGAAGAAAATTTCAGATGGCACTTAGAGGCTTTTGCATCTGAACTCTTCAAATATAAATTTTTTATTAAGTAATAAAAGTTTGCAAGACCGGCTTGTTCGAGGTTCTCTTATTAGAGTATTTATTTTATATTAGACGTTTATGTAGGCCGGTGTTGTGATGCTCAAGATAACCTTCTAGTTTAAACTTAAATACAAGACATTTCATCAGCCAGAAGAAAACTGATGAGATGTACTATATCACTGTAATGTGATGAAAACAGGATGATCTTTTTTTGAGGCAGGGTAGTTTGTCTTGAGAGATTTTCAGTCACAGATTTTTTGCACCACAAAAAATAGCATTATTCACATTAGAATATATGGGTCAGTTACATGATGTATATAATGAAACTCTATGCAAGAGAAAACAATACTTGTGATCTTTTCCCTTCACATCGACAGTGTTCGCAGAGACTTTCACAGGTGTGAGATAGAAACTCCAGTGTGTTCAGACGAGCAACTTCATTTCCAGTTATTTGTTAGTTTAGGATTCATACGCTCTAGTAATTGTGTCTGAATAAATATTTGCACAGCAAGCACATTAGGTTGTGTTTAGATAGTGAATTCTGTGCTTTAAGTCAGTCCTTAAATGTGAGATTGACAGGCCTTTGCAGGCTGAAGGGGTTGGATCTGAATACGAAACGCCACATTTGCCTGCAGCGAGCATTTTTTCTCCATGACAAACCTTTTCAAAGCTATGAACATCCTCTTCAGCCAAGCACACCTGTGAAATCTACGCAATAAAAGACATGCGAAGCTGTTCTCCGTGAACGAGGTCAAGCACTCAAGTCAGATTAAAGCGTCTGGATGGCGCACACACTCAACTCGCTCAAATCGGCCATTTAAATGCATTTCGCAAACCCGCATTTGCCGATCTTGGTCATGGAGACTCCGCTCAGGCTATGAATTCCAGAACCGTCTTTTCTAGATTGACTGGATGCCAGGGTTGCCATGGATGCGATGGACTGCTGCATGAACTTGTTTCTGGGTGTAAACTTCTCATGGGAGGACGTTTTTGTGTTTGTGGCATCTGTGTTGGCACATGAGATGCCATAATGCAAAGCCACCTACACACACTTTTATTCAGCCCATGATGACCATGTGCGAACGCACTGAAACACCACTGCACACCTGCACACACAAATGTAACTCCCAGTGAATGCGTGCATGTATAGATGCACCTGGACCAAGAACGTTACGGAGAAGACAAGCCGTGAAAGTGGAGATCAGAGGTGTCGGGTGCAAACGGGGTTTGGCGTGAGCCAGAAAACTCATGTCAAAACCCCAAACAGAGCTTTAATAATTAGCAGCCTCTCGTTCATTCCAGATTCTCTCCATCTCTCTCTTTCTCTTTCTCCTTCTGCTATTGCCTCTGAGATGCTGGTGTGAAAAATCACATTTTTCCAACAGTTCTCCCCGAGGTGCTACTGGCAGACACACAGAGAAAGGACGCTTCATCCTTTTATATAGCACTCGTTCTCTCGTTCCTCCTTCTTTTTACTCCTTTTTTTTCTCTCTCTCTCTCCGTCTCTCTTTGATGCGGTTGCCATAGAGGACAGGTTTATATGCGGTCTGATTTGGCTCGGTCCTGCCAGCTAGTAAATCATAATGATAAAAAACAATGGTGCTAATAGTAATTGCTGTGAGACAAACAAAAGACAAAGAAAAAGAGGTGAAAAAAGGAAAAATCAGTGGGACCTGTGCTGATTGTTCTCGGGCCAGCTGGTTTTTGAATGTGTGGAGGACAGCCAGGTGTGTGTGTGTTTGTGAGTGGGATTATTCTGCGTGAAGTTAGCAGATACATATGTGAATGAATAACTGCATTACTGCAAGCGCTAGGGCTGGGTGGTATGGCGATATATATCGGTAAATATAAGTGTGCGCACAGAAAGCTGCCTCTTTCAGAAGGCGTTCGTGAATTTGGTACGTACTCAATGTTAAAAAGTGTTATTAAGCACAAATAATAAGCGGTGAAAAAGAGCTCAATGCGGTGCTCGCGCTGACTGACACACAGAAAGCCGTGTCTCTCGGCATGCGATCGTGAATTTAGTTCTCTTTCACGTCTTATTGCTCTTGAATGGTCGAAAACACACGCAATTATGTCAAAATGCCCATCGTGTGAAGTATTCATGTAAACACAGCTGGTTATGTCTCAGGTGAAAGTAAACAGTTGGGTGTAAACCGGATGTGTATCAGTGTAATGGATCTGTGCGTTTGGTCTTAAAGTGACAGCAGCCTAATATTCCTGCGTAATGTGAATCAAACAAAAGAGAAAATAACTCACTGCTCTTGACTGAATCACTTTTTTAGCTTTAATAAGAATACATTTATATTTAATTCATACAGTGCAGACCTATGCAATATTTTATTTTACATTTGATTATTAGCTACATTTCTGTACTAATTCTAATATGTTAAATAAACCTATTTTACCTGAAAAACTTAATTTGTTTAATTTAGCCTATATTTTATTTATATTGTATTCGTCCTATTGTTTGTCATTTCCTTTTTTCTTATTTTTAAAAAAAACAGAAATGAGATAAAATAACTCAAAATAACTATATCGTGATATATATCGTTATCCTGAAATAAAATTTCTCATACCGTGAAATAAGAATTTGGTCAAATTACCCACCCTTAGAAAGAGCAAAGTTTTTTGATAAGCAACAGCTCGAAGGGCTATTACTTTTGCTCGTATTTTGGGGGGTTTCAAAACCCCTAACTCGAAGTAACTTTGGCGTGTAATATTTCGGCTTGTTGGGGAAAGATGTGCTATTACTTTTTATAAGGATCTAGGAAGCCTTAAAACAGGTTAAAAACTAGACTTGTATTGAAGAGTGTGGTGGTTGTTGTTGTTTTTGTCCATACAATGAAAGTCAATGTGGTCCAATGTTGTTTACAGGTTTGGAACAACATGAGATTGAGTAAATGATGTCCAAATTTTAATATTTGGGTGAGCTATCCCTTTAAGCAACCACCCAGACCACCCTGTAGCAATAGCAGTGCATTAACCAATTTAGCATGGACAATCACCACTCAAATTTCCTATGAAAAATGTGAAAGCCTAGTTCAAAGGTAAAGTGTGTAATTTTTTAAAATCTGTTTTTCAAACAACATTGGCTTAACCAATGACATGAGTTTGGGGGCGGGACTACCAGTTCGTGTCCGAGCAATAGTCGTCGAGGGTTTGAAAGTAGTTTGAAACAGACATTTATTTTGCTCTTCTATTTGGCGCTGACATTATGTACTTCGTTCTAAAACTCCAGACCACAAAAGTGTGTGTGTGTGTGTGTGAGAGAGAGAAACTTCAGATTTCAGGAATTTAACCACTTAAGCATTCCACTAAACCACAAACGTATTGCCATATGCCTCCAACCCATATACCTCTCTCTCTCTCTCTCTCTCTCTCTCCCCCATATATGGAGGAAACCCCCTCATTTGATTCCGTTATTCCCACCAATTAAACATTTTAAACAAAGAGCTCTATTTATCGGTGAGAGCGAGGAAACTTGTCGTAATTAACACATTTACATACATCTCCATTGACTCCAATTAGGTCAGAGGCTCCCAGAGCCGCTTTGAAATGTCCCTCTTTTCTCTGTGCGCTTCGCCTCTAAAATGTTAATTAAGAAGAGGCTTGAGATTCTGGCTGAGGGCTGGCCATATGGACCCTGCATATGCTCCATATGCAAACAGCCCATATATAATTAATAGATCGCAACAGAAAAATGGGAGCTTTTGGAGGCGAAGACGAGTCTGAAGGTTCCTTCTCTCAAAATGAGTATAATAGTGAAATTCAGAGAGTTCCTCCAGGTGCCAACATAGACTTCTGTTCTCCATCTGTGGACAAGACAAATGAACGGATGAGCTCAGCACCGCGAAATACGGCCGAGTTGAGTTTGTTCAGCTGGTTTGTGCGGCCTGGCCTCACCGACGGCTTTGATTTGCTGGTTTATCTTAAAGAGATGAAGATCGAGTCAATTAAATGAAGAGAAATCGAATGAGCAAGTGGAACGTTTTCCATTTTCTGCTTCAGTTCAGAGCGAGGGGAGCCTTTGGAAAGAGCATATGGTGAAATCTGGTTAGCTGATTTCCTGGAACATGAGAGTAATCAATACCCTGAAACTAAACAAAAGTAAACACTTGAGTCAATCAATACCCAAAATCCGCATAAAGAAATCCAACCATCATTCAGAGTTTATATCAGCCATTTTGACATTTGTGGAAGTGTTTTTAAACCTTCCAATTGCGTCAAGGCCAGAACTTTTTGCTAGACCTTTGATTAGATGTTCTTTGAGCGACAGTCAGGTTTTTTAGGAAGAGCTGGAGAACAAAACATCAGTGGAAAAACTCACCTGCCATTCACTACCCCATAAAATGCTCCTTCCTACAACTTTCACTCTTCGACTCTTCTGTTTTCAACACATTTCTCAGAGCGGCGAGAGCCGTGAAAGTGAACTCGCTTTTTAATCGTTCTCTTTAATTACGAAAATGCATGTTTATGTTCTAATAAAGCCAATCAGCAATTGTTCCCTGCTTGAATGAGATTTTAGCGCGCTGTAGCTAAGACCCTATAAAAGTGAGGGAAATTTGGGAAAGCTAACGTTTCATTGGGTGGATATGAATAGGCTTTGTTATTCACCACTGCCCGAGTCTAGTGCCAATGCCTGGGACTTATTATGAGCGAACCGTGTGTGCGTATGTGCTGGAATAGATGTTGATATGTATTTATGCACACAAACGTGCATTTGTGGTTAAAGTTTATTGTTCATATTTGAACATTATTAGTGTGTGTGTAGATGGTGGATAGTTGTTGAATGAGGTCCTGGTTGGCTCACTGGAAACCTGCTGTTGTAGTCTTTCAAATTGTACTTTTTCCTTTCTTTTTCATGGAGGTGAGGTCTGCACCACTTTATACCTTATAGACGTCTTTTTAAAAAGATTTCCGTCCATATATATCCATGCTTTCAATTCAAAAGTTCATTCACAAAATGCTCCAGACATTTTATTTGCCATCATTTACACAGATGATCATATACTCCTACTGATAATTATATAAGTGACCAAAGAGCAAGCACATATGTATTCATTTTTTTAAATATTGAAATAATAACCACTGTCTTAATGCATCAAAATACATTGCATTGTATGAAATGCATCATTTGCCATAATAATAATCATATGCAGTCAGCATCAACAATGTCAGCGCCAACTTGACAAGCTTTTGGAAATCCATTAGGCTAGCGAGTGCCTTCAGAAATCAACTCAGTGCAGAGGTTTGCATATTAAAATGGATATTACTGTATTTTAAAATCTTTTACATACTTTGTGCTACAATGCTACCATTTATTACTAAATGTTTATGCTCTTATTTATAATGTTTAGTGATTTCCGATGATGTTTTCTCCATATCACTGTAAAAATTATTTTTCAGTCGCAAATAAAACAAAGATCATTATAGAGAACGTTTTACAATAAAATACTGTCTTTCAGTTTGAGTTCATTGTGTTACTTCCCGTTTCTTTTTATCATCCATTTCTGTGCGAGTAAATCTTACACCATTGTTTTTCAGTGTACATACAGAAAAGTACGGAGGGACATGGTGATGAAAAACATTTTTTAAATTCAATGCTTTTGCATTTTCAATTAACTTTTGCAACAGAACACAGAAGCATTGACTTATTCTTTTTCTCCAATTTCATATTATTTTTTTCCACTACCAATGGATGAAGTTGCCTAGCTGCTGATAGAGTCAGATGGATCAATCGGAGTTCCCTATATCTATATTCAGAAAATATGCACATCATTCCTGTGATCAGGAAGGCTAAGCCTCACGAAGGCTCCACCTATGTTAATTGTGCTGCTGTCTGTTTGACGTACAAACATGAGAAACTGGTTTATTCAAGAATTGAACACAAATGGAACATGGAGAAGCAATAAGAGTTATAGACCACGTGACTGATGGAGGTATATTCCAGTAAAGTTTCATGTTTCAGGCTTTGCGATGCAGCTCTTTTGTCAGATTTAACTGTAAAAGTAAGACTAAATTTGCTCTGTATGTTTTGTGTTGTATTACAGGCCACAGAATCGTATCTGGTGCATGAAGGTCCCCATCGAGCCCCGGGCATCTCAGAGTGTTTCCTAGTGCCTGAATCCTACAGGGTACAAGCAATTTTCCTCTTTCTGTCCGTGTTTTTGTTGTTCATTTTCTTTTTTTTCTTCTATAAAACGACTGTAACCGGATGAATTGAACTTTGATTTCTTTCTCATGGCTGATGTAATTAATCTGCTTTCATGCCAGACTGAGTTGGACTTCAGATTGTGATAAGATGAGTTGGAATCAGTTAAGCAAACTTTGATAGAGCAGAGATATTATCTATACGCTCTTAAAAATAAAGGTTCTTGATGGTTCCATTCACTTTGACATTGAATCTTTCCATTCCACAAAAAGTTCTTTATAGTGGAAAAAGTGTTATTTGGATTATTAAAATGTTTTTCACACTACTTCTTCTTTTAAGCACTATTTAGGTTCTTTGGGGAACCAAAAATGGTTCTTCTAATTTATCTATCCTCAGTTTCCTTTTGGAACTTTTATTTTTAAGAGTGTAATGCATTAGATTTGTTTCTGTTTCATAGCCTGTGAAGCATATTTCAAGAGAACAGTGTGTACATATGCATCATAAATCTCATCGGCCGTTTATGATCTCGTGTGCTGCGTTTATATGGTAAGATGGTGGTTGGCGTTGAGAGGAATGCCGAGTTTATGTGGAGAAGCAGCTGCAGGAATTATCTACATAAAATACCATCAGGATTATTTAATTGCCAGCCACGAGGGAAGGGTAAAAAGCAAAGTGTGTGTGTTTGTGTTGGGCTAAAACCACACACACCGACTATATCGCTTGCATATGGTTCTCTTATGCGAGTTTTAATGGAAGTTTTAGCTGCTGCAACCGCAACCCGACCGTGGATCTGCTTAACAAAGAACTGGGTGTGTGCGTGTGTGTGCATGTATGTATTTGCTTGTGTGTGAAAGTATGCGTGCGCTGAAAGCAGAATTGTTTTCATGCTATTTCGTAGAGTAATGGCTGCAAGATCTGTGTGAAGCATGAAGACTGTGGTTTGGGATTTGTGCCTTTCGATGTTGTAATGCCAACCTATGTGCCCTTTCTCTGACCTCGCTCTTAACTTTTAATGTCAGTGTTTTTCTTGTTGTTATATTGGCTGTTTTGCAGATGGATTTTATCCTATTAAAAACATACTGTGTAGGATCTCGGAAAATCATATAGGTTTATGGGTTGCCTCTAACTGTATTTAGACCTATAACCTTATTTATAGCTGTTTTTTGCCATTAGGCCAAGGTGAATGAACAGCATCTATAAAAACAAAACTGTTTATGTGCTCATTGCATCTCAAGCAGGTCTGACATTATCAAATTAAGGGCACGTTTACACAACAACAAAGTACTAAAAACGAAAAAAAAATAAATAAATGTGTGTACAGATGACAACCCTGTGAAAACAATGCCCATTCAGACGGATCCGCGAAAACGGATTAAAAAGGCTGTAGTATTCATGCCAGGCCAGTAGATGGCGATGTCACTTTGTAAAGAAACACTATAGGTGAACACTTAATACACATTTGCATAAAGTCACCATTTTCACATATTTGTGTTTTTGTAGATAGCAAAGAAATTATAACGGTATCGTTTTCAGAAACTTGCACTTTTAAACCAGTTTCCAAATTTTGCGTTTTCAGGCCCCCAAAACGCAGTTGACGTGTAAATAAACGACAAAAATACATTAAAAGTTTTCAAACGGCCCCTAAATCTATTAAAATTCTGAATGGATTAGGGAACTCTTCTGAACTCTTCTTTGTGTCCAAAAAACAAATCAACAGATTGGTCAAATCCGTTTTCTGAACCTGTAGTGGTAAGTTCTAAAACTATTGGTTACCTTAAACCCCATCGTCTGTTTTCCCACATGTTGATTAAGCTTTATGCTGGATTAAGCTTGTAGTCCTGGATTAAATTGTGCAGTAATTGGTAAAACTCCTTTGTGGTGTTGGCTTAAGCAGTCTATGAGAAAGCAGTCCTAATAAAAGAGCAAGCTAATCTGCCTCTTAAAAGTTTGACAGCAGAGGCACAGCAGAGTTTCACGGCTGGAGAAGGTGCAAGATAAGCATAGTTGAGCGTGCTGCTAGGCAGCCTGGGCGCTGTGGTTTGCCACAAAACAGATGTGGATTTAGGAGACCACCCTGCAATACTGTGATGCAGGACTGGGGCCTATAGATGAGTCATAGAGGAAGAGAGTGGGGGAAAGAGGGGTTACTTACCTTCCATTACCTGATTAAAGATTGCAGGAGTATTGCACGGGGGAATGTTTAAAAGCAAATGTTTAAAAGACCATTGACAAATATTGCAGCCAGCCAGTCAGTCCTACTGTCGGTGATCAAGCTTTGCATTTTCTAATATTCTATCCTATTTTCTAAGGTTTATGTCATGTTTACTATTAGATTCATTGACACATTTTCAATGACCAATGGGTGACCGATATATACCTAATGGACTTTTTTTTCCCATTAGTCCTTTTTTTTTTTAATTATTTTTTTTTTATTTATTTTTTTTAGTAATTGATCATTGACAAGGATTTCGGAGATGAAATAAGTGGGAATTACCACTCAAAACTGACCTGGAAACATTGATCTATAGGCTAATAGATTATAACATGTAGCTACCAATAGTAAATGATAGTGTTGAACTGCTGTTATGGCAATTCGTGTATGTATTTACCAAACTTGTGTAGGCTATTTCATCTTTCCAATCGCTAATGAATAGCAGGCTGTCTTCTGCAAGGTTGTAGAGAATCAGAGAGCGAAGGGGGAGAGCAAGAAGGAGAGAAGTTTTTTTTCTTCCTAAAGTTTGAGCTTTCAGTTTCTGCTTCGAGGCGGGGTTAGCGGCGCGAGCAGCATGGAGTAGGCGAAGGGGGACGGCGAGCTATTGCAATGCAGCAACGCGGCGAACTTCCACTCAACTTCAAAACGCGATTCATTTCCCGCCTCTGAGATAACTATGTACTCTCCGTACTGCTTGACACAGGTAAAATGCATTCATTGTATTAATCGCTCGTGTCTGTGTGTTCGGATTCTGACCGTTGCCGTGTCTTGTCTTGTCTGTTGCTGCTCAACAAATGCATTACAAGTTATGCATTGCGCTTTTTAAAACATTATTTTCACGCGCGCGTTTATTTCCAGCTCTCTCGCGCGCGGTGTTGTTTCGGAATCGGAACTCTTCTCGTGCGTTTCATTGCACATGGGATCGAAGAGAAAATGGCGCTTCTCCCAAATCTATTTTATATAAAAGGAGATTGGTTTGACCCGAGAGAAAGCCCGACTGGTATTGTAAACAGTTCGAATTTTAGATGCCAAACTCTAAAACGTTATGGTAATATTTCTTTAAGCTGTTATCCCAAGCTGTGATGTTTCTGGAGTTTCAGGACTACAGCTCCCGTGCATGAACTTCTCCGCGCCCGAGTTCAGAGACACGACGTGACATTGATCTACCTGTCCGGAGTGAGAAATGGTTCCAAAATCTGTAAAATATGCTTTTCATGGTCGCGTTTTATTCCCCTGCAATTGTTTAGCTATTTTTATTTAGACGGAAGATAAAGAAAGTGTTAAAACGCGTTTACTTCTGACTTTTGCCTATATAGCCTATGCAATAAATGTTTTGTTGACTTTATGCAATAGGCTATTATATGCATAGCCTACATCTGTATATTATAACTTATTAAATGCTATTTAAATGTTTTGTAGTTCATATTGATTCATAATTTATGAAAAGAATGCTTGATTATGAAGCGAGCATATCACACGGGCCTAGTCTATTTTTGTACAGTAAAATCTTTTTGTTTGTAAAAAAAACAAAACATTAACATAGTCATAAATGTACTTTTATGATTATGCAATTAAATTATTCCCTTAAAAAGTTCCATGACAGTAGACTATTATAGGCTAAGATTCAATCCGAGCAATTCATGCCAACCTGACGGCTGACTTAATTTACCATTCACCATCTTAAAAAAAAAAAAAAAAGAGATGATCTTTCTCCACCGTCTATATAGTATTAACCAATAATTGGCAAAGTGTCAAACTTTTGCAGTTACAACATATTGGATTAAACTGTCTTATAGGTCAACAAAAACTTTGCTTTGTTTTGTTCTTTGTCTAAAGCTGGCTGTAGCACATTTATCTTTTGGCCACATAAAAAGATATAATGCTTACAAATATTAAGCAGTGTTTAATATGCAAATAGGCCTGTATTTGAATACAAATGTCCGTTTTTGAATCCCTGACGGCATACACTTGAAGCCTTTTTGCACAAGGTATCGGCATGGGCCTGTTATGATTATTGTTTTTTTCAAGAAGCATTTGTGTTCTTCAGAGGTGTGTGTATTTTAATAAATAATTCAAAAGTAAATTGAAAATGTATTTGCAGTGTTGTGCCATATATGCGCGCAGGGGCTTGTTTGTGCTTCACGCGATCTGCGGCGGCTGGAATCTCGTGCTTCTCCCTCGCGCGCGCAGTTTGGCCCGGGTTTGTGGCACTCACTCTTTCTGGCTCTTAAATATTCCTGTATAGCAGACATTCGACAGGTCTCTAAAATAACTTTCCTTTGGGGTGAGACATAGGCCTAAATAATTGAATTCTCTAGGCCTAAAGCTAATAGGCGTACCTAAACTTGTTCTCTCTCGTTCTTATAATTTCTTTATTCAAGGCTATTTCTTCATTTTTAGAGGATTTTGCTATTGGCTTCAATTTCTTGGCTGGAAATAGACCTTTCTCTTCCCCCCCAGACTGTGTCACGCCAAACTCGGTGAATCCAAAACGTGTCTAAAATAAATCTCATTTTCTCTCATTTTGCATAATTGACGGCTCTTGTTTTTCTGGCTATTAATTGTTTCCTTGCTTATTACATTTTTTTTAAAGCAAATGTCCAACTAGGCTGCCCTTTCCCCCCCAAATGTAAAGAAGGCCTGAACGGCATGCCGTTTAGTGTCTGCAATCAGTAGGCTATGTCTAATATTTTTGAAGAAGCATTTGTGTTCTTCAAAAGAAGTGTGTGAATTTTTATTTAGTTGCCTAATACTAAATAAAATGGAAATTTGTTTGCAGTCCTGTGCCATATATACACGAAGCACGTGCTTCTGCATCTCGCGGCCTATCAGCGCACGCGTTCAGTCGCGCGCATTCGAGTCTTAATTAGTATCCTAAGCTTCCGATTTTTCTTTTTTTCCTGGTCTTATGTTGTGTCAAGAACAACACGTTTATTATTATTTTACTTAGCTAGCACTTCCGTAACCGTAATTCCAATAGGTTTGAATATTTCAATATTTGCTTTGCAGAATGCAGTCGGCGAAAAGGGCGATAGAGATCAAGTTTAGAGTGAAAAGTAAACATTAGGGTCAGTGGCAAATAATGTCCAAGATAAAAAGGATTAATCTTTTATTAATCTAGTTTAAAACACGTGGCAAGTTCTTAAAACGTAGCCTACTTTTTTATTTTATTCATGTTATAGGCCTACAACATTTATAAAAAATGCATCAAGGTAAAATATTTTATACAGCATAAAGACTACAAATATAAAATGTTTTATAAATGCAAATATTTAAAGGTTATTCTGCTTGACTTGAACTGTTTCCCATTCAAGGTCAAATTATGTGATTTTTCAAAATGAAAAATGTTTTATGTGTTTGTGGCCAAACATGTTGCTATTTTGTGGCAAATACAAAGTATAAAGACTTTTATGTGGCAGTCAGCAACATTGTATACTGATTTTTTTGTGTGAAAAAAAGGAAATAATGGTAAATAATAAAAATATGCCAAATTACAATAATTTATTTTTGACTTTAAGCCTCAGATTTATTTGTTGTTGCATATTTCATGTCTTTCCCCCCATAGGCCTATAGTGAATCCGTTTGGGAAAGCAATTTCTCACAGGAGTTGATTGATTAATTTGTCATTAGGCCTATGTGTAGCCTAATTATTAGTGTTTATGTAACGTGTTTTCTTTTTCTTAAGTGTAACAAGTTGTTTTAAACAGTGCATGCGAGCAATAAAGACCACAGCTTTATCACACTATGATTTCCTCGTCCTCGTCTGAAATCTTTCAGCCCGCGTGTTGGCATTACCGACTGGGATTTTGATCGCGGTGATAAAGGATTCTTCAAACCTTCAATCGCGCCACGTAGTGCGTGTGTTAAAAGGAATCCCTCCTTTGTCTCTTGTGGCTTTTGATGCGATTCAGATTGTAGGCTGGATAAATCTTGCGGCACGCCACGTTTACGTGGAGTCAAAACTTGGGTGAGGTTTGGTGGTTTATGGGACGTTTCTGTGCCTTCATGGAAGATGGAGAAAAGAGGGAGGGTGCGATGTGTCTGCATGGTAATCCCATCAGCGTGGATGCTCTCGATCCCCATCCCACACTCACTCTATCCGGACGTTTGTTTTGTCGTCTTTCTTATTGAATTACGGTTAATTATTAAAACAAACGAGGACGCATACGGCGCGTCAACAAATGTGAACAATAACTGATGAATTATTAACGATGATAAAAGGTTTTCTGGAATGGACGGAACAGGTGGGGAATCTCAAGCTTACTACGTAATGGAAGTTAAGCATGGGTTGCCAAATGTGCAAAATGTCGTTTGGGGAGTCCAAGGGCCTCAATCGGGGCTGTGCACATATCTCAGGACAAGTGGTTAGCATTAAGTTTTAATGTATTTTGAATTTTCTTGCATTTGTCCCAGCAGGGGAGTATCTCGGATTTGAGGATATTGGGGGTTTAGCCCTGAGTCATGGCATTTCTTAAAGTTTAGCAAGTACATCTCAATAGGCTAAGTATGTATATATTGATATTTATGTATATTTATTTTTATATATGCAACAGATATTGATATTTTATGTGGACCCTGTGACATTATCAGCTTAGTAAATGTATACAAATGAGCAGATGAGAATGAGGCTTATACTTGTATACATTATTTTCAAAAATGAGTGTTTATGTAATCTAAAACACTGGTCAGTCACATGATGCTTTTTAATACATTTAGAAAAAAATAAAAATCAGTCAGTCTGCAAGTAGTATCACTGCATCACAAACACATTGCTTCATTGTCTTTCCCACTTCAGTTCTCTGTTGTTGTTGTTTTGACGGATATCTATATTATATTATTCATATTGTGGATATTAGGGGTGGACAATATGACCAAATTCTTATTTCACGAAATGAAACATTTTATTTCATGATAACTATACATCACAATATAATTGTGTTATGTCATCTCATTTCTTTTATTAAAAATAAGAAAAAAGAAGCAAATTACAAACAATAGGACAAATACAATATACATATAAATATGAATTTAACAAATTAAGTTTTTCAGGGACACTAGGTTTATTGAACATGTAGTGAGAATTAGTACAGAATCAAATGTAAATATAAAATATTACATAGTCTGTCGCTGTATGAATTAAATATAAATGTATTCTTATTAAAGCTAAAAAAGTGATTCAGTCAAGAGCAGTGAGTTATTTTCTCTTTTGTTTGATTCACATTACGCAGGAATATTAGGCTGCTGTCACTTTAAGACCAACCGCACAGATCCATTACACTGATACACATCCGGTTTACTTTCACCTGAGACATAACCAGCTGTGTTTACATGGTTACTTCACACGATGGGCATTTTGACATAATTGCGTGTGTATTCGACCATTCAAGCGCAATAAGACGTGAAAGAGAACTGAATTCACGATCGCATGCCGAGAGACACGGCTTTCTGTGTGTCAGTCACCGAGCACCGCATTGAGCTCTTTTTCACTGCTTATTATTTGTGCTTAACATTTCGTCCCAAATTAGTGAACTTTGGCAGTGTGCCAGTCAGCACAAGCTCATTTTAAGATAGATTGGACTTATAACTCTTTTTAACATCAAGCATGTCTGCTCTATATTCTCATTCATGCTTTTCATTTGTCAATAGTGCTGTATATTTACATACCGCGATATACACGATATAGTAAACCTCTAACGATATTATATACCGTGGTAACGATAAATATCGTCATACCACCCAGCCCGAGTGGATATTGTTTGACAGCATAATTTGCATTTTGAATGGTCCTTGCTCAATTCGACACGCACAATATATTTTAACAGTGACTCGTTCTAACACAAATCTCTGTAATGCTGGGTTAAATCGAGCAATTTCTGTTTCACATTAACCGAGTCATTTTCTATTCCACTTGTCTACTCACTGTTAACTAAGCTAAATTTCTAATTTATCAGTCGTTTGCTCTTATTTACTGGGTTCAGATGGGTGATTGGTACCCATTGCTTGAGTGATTTTAACCAAGCAGACAATTAATCTTACGTGTGCTGTCAGATTGTTTGTTTCACCTGGACTGAAGTGCTGCTTTTGCCAGGCCTCACTACTCACCCTTGATAGATATTACAGATTTCCGAAACGTAACAGGGCAGTTTAACGATAATGACAAATGCTGTTTTCTTGCCCTGTCTACCTTTATTGACTTTCCCCTTTCAGTAAGGGTCTTTTTGGGACATGGCTCTGAGGGAGGAGGACATTGCGTCAAACAAGAACATCAACTGCTCTTTCCTCCAGTTTTCTTGCTCAGCCTGGCGGGGAAATCAATGATACGGGAGGCTGTAACTGGGAGAAAGTGTATGGGAAATGCAGAAAACACTTTCAGAAAGCTGGAGAGAACAGGTTGGGACCGAGGCAGCAGCCCTGGGGAACACCATTCGATCTCCATCATAGGTCATTTCTTTATGGAAAAAACATATACTCTAGCTATAAAATGTCATACTCAATAAAATGCATGACTGTAAACACTTGTGCGCCCCAAGGGTGCCGTCTAGCTTTCCTAATGTTCACCCGAACGTGTTTTTGATTACGCTGAAGCAAATAAATGATCAGTGCTGATCGAGCCATAGCAAATCGGCAGACGCACCGAGCTTACAAAGAGCATCTGCACGAACATCAACAGCATTAAGAGTTACCGCGAGGTCTTTGCCTCTGTTCAGGTCTAGATCCAATCAGAATATAGTGAAAATTGTTCATATCTTCAGGTTCTTAATTCAGGAATCATTTAAAAAATCCTCCCCCGCAGCCCTGCTGGCATAACTGTTTGGTGTGGTAACAATATGCTAAGTTACATTATGTTTATGTTCCTGGCAGACAAAACGCATTAGAAGAAAATACATGTCCTGTGTTTTAGCTGGCAGATAAAGACGCAGCTCAAGTGCTATATGAAACCTCAGATTCTAAAAAGAACAAACATTCTTTTTAGAAAAGACATTACACTTAAAAATGTAGGTTCTTTATTGGCATTAATGGTTCCATGAAGAACCTTTAACATTCATGGAACCTTTCAATTGCAAAAGTTCTTCATGAAAATACAAAATGGTTCTTTTAAGAACTGTTGCATGAAAGGTTCTTTGAGGAACAAAAGTTGTCCTTTAGGAAAGAAAAAAAAAAAACACAACACTTTTGGAAACTTAATTCTGTGTATGCAGAGCATACTGGAGAGTTTAGATCTACTCTTGCATGGATACCAGGAGGATAGTTACTCATCTGCTTTCTCTCAGAGTCTCTGTCTGTGCTTTGCTTTTTAATCTTTGTTCCTACATCTCCATCATCCGTCTCTTATTAACCGTCAGCTGTAGTTGTCGTGGAGACCGGCGCGCACATACAGTATATGCGCACGCAACACCAAACACACTTTGCTCATTATTTTCCTCATAATCACTTCACTTAGCGGCACAAGTGTGTAACAATGCCGTCTTTCACAGCGGTGACCGCACTCTTGAATATGTCTTCTCTCTTGTTGCTCATTTAAAGAGTACCCACGTTCTGGCTCAGTGCTGCTGTAATTCACTAAAGTTGTGTGTCTTTCATTGGCCAGAAATAACCAAGTTCCATTGAAAGGTCATGGTCATATTGAGGCCAGCACAAGCATATGGTTTTCCTGCTTTTATGCTAGATCGACCTTTTTCCTTTACTGTTCATTATTTAACTTTATGGTGAAAGACCTCAAGGTGAGTGAACATGCATGCCTTGAGAACAGGCTATAAAAAATAGTTTGATTGGCTCTCGCACATAGAATGAATAAAGACACTAACTGTTTTGCTTTCCTTTGCTTTGTTTTTGTTTTGTTTTGAAAATCTTCCATTGACTTTTTGAGATCGTGCCATTCAAAACCTAATTGTCTTCAGACCAGGGTCAGATATGGACCAAGTCACAGTTTAATTTAATTTAATTGAAGTTTTTTTTTGTTGTATTATTATTTATTTTTTTGTTTTGTTAATTTAATTTGTTTTGTTATTTTGTTTGTTTTCTATTTTTATTATTTTGTATTATTTTATTTTGTTTTATTTTATTTATTAAGTTTTATTTATTTATTTTTTATTTAAAAAAATTATCCCTTCTAATTTAATATTTTTTATTTTATTTTTATTCCTGGTTTTCTTTTTTTTTGTTTACTTTGTTCCTTTTTTATTATTACTGTACTATACTATTTTATTATATTTTATTTCCAATTCCCTTTTTATTCCTGTTTATGTCATTATTTTTAATTTAATTGTTTTATTTTATTGCTTTTATTTTTTATTTGTTGTTTTTGTTTGATTTAATTAATTGTTTTCTATTCTATTCTATTCTATTCTATTCTATTCTATTCTATTCTATTCTATTCTATTCTATTCTATTCTATTCTATTCTATTCTATTCTATTCTTCTGAGGTAGCAGGCTGCTCCTCAGTAATATTTGTATCACAGTGTGAGGCTTTAGGATGGCAACTAACCATGAAATGAGAAAGAAAAGTCCCAAGAGCTACAAAAGGGTTTTGTAAAGGGCTTTCAGATGACGGCGTGTGTGAGTGTGTTTGACGAGCCCGTGGCTCTCTATGTAGCTGATAAATGGAGGGTTTAGAACAAGTGTTTATAGTAGCACAGTAGCTGAAGAGGCCTGCTGTACCGATGGGCCTAAGACACTCAAGGTCGATTATTTCTGTCCTACAGTCTGTCTGTGTGTGTGTGTGTGCGCGCCTCCTGAATACACCCGTCTCAAACAGTCAGTTGGTATCTATGACCGCAGCTCTGCCAATCTAGTTATATTTTCTGTAGAGGTCTGTACTGTGAATTGTATCGGATATGCAGATGTTAATGAAGTAGGTTCAGCTGTTTTGTTTTCAACATTGCATGGACGCAAATTCTTTGCTTGTTGCCGTGGCTGTCGGTTGCTCCCCATATTGTTGTTTGGCCTTAGGAATGGATCATGTGGAGCAGTGGCGAACTGGGGAAAACTGACAACAAACCTTAACATTACAACATTTTATCCTTAGAGGAAAAAAGATCAAGAAAGGTGAATAGGTTTGCTTGACAGCAGGTGATTTTTGTACTTGTTTTGTTAGGAACTATGCAGCATAACACTCTATGCACAGATCTTCCCAAAGTCGTGCAGAATTTTGCATTACTTTGCTATGAACGCTGAGCTGCGATACCCATGAGTGCTGTGATCTTGGGAAAAATAGAGCAATTAGTCTTTTCTGTCGTTTATGCAAACATTCCACTGTAGTGACTGTTGAATGTACACACAAGCTCTGGGGCTCTTGCCATTTGTGAAGGTATATAAGGTCTAAAAGCGGTATAGCTGGATTTATGGATTTATTACATTCTGTCAATGCATTGACAAACAAAAAATATTATTTTCCACTATTTGCACGCTTGTTTTATTTCCACAGATCTAGTGAACTCCCTTTCTGTCTGCTACCATAGGCAGCTTGTAAGACAGCACGCTAACTGAAATCTCATAAGTGAGTGATTTGGGATACTCTACATAGGCATCAACTCAACACTTCATAAAAAAGCACTCTTTCTGCAAATTTGTGTTTTCAGCGTTCTTCTTTGTTAAAGAAAAAACTTTTCTGATCACCAAGGCTGCATTTAATCGATCAAAAAAAATTCTGTAAAATCAGTAATATTGTGAAATATTATTACAGTTTAAAAATGTTAACAGTTTATGGAGTTTAACTGTTTTCTATTTGAATATATTGTCAGATGTAGTTTATTCCTGTGATCAAAGCTGAATTTTAGCATCATTACTCCAGTCTTCAGTGTCACATGATCCTTCAGAAATCACTCTAATATGATGATTTGCTGCTCAATTTATCAATGGTGAAAACAGTTGCGCTGCTTTCTATTTCTGTGTAAAACGTGATACTTTTTTTTCAGGATTCTTAGATGAACAGAAAGTTCAAAGTCACTTTTGATCAAAATTCCTGTCTACATTGGTTTTGTAACAGAGCCTCTATCAACACAGGCTTTCATGCATGGACGCAGCACGTGATTAACATTCAGAACTTCACACAGTGGCTGCGTGTATGATGGATATTTTACTGTCATCTTATCAACACAATTTTAGAGCGGGCGATGTGTGAGAAATGTGGCGCTGCAAGCATGTGTTGTCTGACCGAGGTGCATTCTGTAATCCTGCGTAATCTGGCTCAGGTCTATTAGCGATTAATTGATTGTGCATCTAATCTGAACGGACTATTATTTATGATGGTTATCATCGAAATTGCCCGTAATGGCAGATAATTATGTCCAGATGTGGTCAATCTGAGATTAGCTTTTAAAGTCAACACACATTACAGTAAACCATCGCAGATGTGTAATATCCACACACACCCTCCCCCTTAATCTAAGCATCATGTTTGTGGAATGCAAGAACATGCGCAACTTCAATCTCTCCTAACCTCAAATGAAAGACATTACCCCTTCTACACACACACACACACAGACACACACACACACACACACACACACACACACACACACACACACACACACACACACACACACACACACACACACACACACACACACACACACGTTTGTTTCACTGATTAGTGAGGACATTGTGACTTCCATTGATTTTATATCAGGTTAATTATATTTTCTATGGCAAACCTACTCATAACAGTAACATGTGCAAAACACTAGAATTAAATAAAAACACATTTTGGCCGATTTGTAAGCTTTCTAACTAGTGAGGACCAGTGAAATGTCCTCCCTAGTCGGCTGTCATAATGTTTTACTATATAAGTGAGGACATTATAGCTAAACCTGTACTCACTCACTCACTCACTCACTCACTCACTCACTCACTCACTCACTCACTCACTCACTCACTCACTCACTCACTCACTCACTCACTCACTCACTCACTCACTCACTCACTCACTCACTCACTCACTCACTCTCTTTCTCTTTCTCTCACTCTCACTCACTCTCTTTCTCTCACTCACTCACTCACTCACTCTTTCTCTCACTCACTCACTCACTCACTCACTCACTCACTCACTCACTCACTCACTCACTCACTCACTCACTCACTCACTCACTCACTCACTCACTCACTCACTCACTCACTCACTCACTCAGTCAGTCTTTCTCTCACTCTCACTCACTCACTCACTCACTCACTCTCTCTCACTCTCACTCACTCACTCACTCACTCACTCACTCACTCACTCACTCACTCACTCACTCACTCACTCACTCACTCACTCTTTCTCTCACTCACTCACTCACTCACTCACTCACTCACTCACTCACTCACTCACTCACTCTCTCTCTCACTCTCACTCACTCACTCACTCACTCACTCACTCACTCACTCACTCACTCACTCACTCACTCACTCACTCACTCTCACTCTCCCTCACTCACATTCACTCACTCACTCACTCACTCACTCACTCTCTTTCTCACTTGTTCGTTCGCTCGCTCGCTCGCTCACTCACTCACTCACTCACTCACTCACTCACTCACTCACTCACTCACTCACTCACTCACTCACTCACTCACTCACTCTCTTTCTTTCTCACTCACTCACTCACTCACTCACTCACTCACTCACTCACTCACTCACTCACTCACTCACTCACTCACTCACTCTCTTTCTCTCGCTCGCTCGCTCACACAGATCTAGGCAGGTGGTGCTGGGGAGGTGGAGGACAAGTCGCATAGCGCGCAGCGATAGTGTATTCATTTGATGCGACGAGGTGATATAGGGACAAGTTAATGGATACGTGAAATCGATTGGCTGGGAACATTACGTTTGGTGAACCAATCTGAACGCGAATAGAGTTTAATGGCTGAACTATTAATTTCTCTGAAATTATTTTTCACTAATTATTGCACTGTTGTTGTTGTTTGTCATGGCTAGCATCGCTTTTACATTTACTCACTTTTTTCCTGAACTTTTTTCCCTTTAGATTTTTGATGGCAGATGATAAAAAGGGTCTTCATTGTCACACAATATTTCAGAAATCATTGTAATATGCTGTTTTGGTTTTCAGGAGTCCAAAAGCATTGATGTCACAGAAGAATCATTTTTGGTTCCCCATCGAATCTTTCTGTCAACAGTTCTTAAAAGAACCGTTTTTGCCACTAAAAATAATCTTTTGTGCAATGGAAAGGTTTCATGGATGTTAAAGATGCTTCATGGAACCATCAATGCCAATAAAGAACCTTTATTTTTCAGAGTTTAGAAAGTTCAAAAGAGCTTGAAATATATTTTTTGATGATAATAAGGGTGACCCCCCCCCCCAGACTAGAATTGAAGGAGAGACCAGAATATCATAGTGATTTCCAGGTGTATTATTTAACTCGATCCAGTAAGTAACCACCTAGCTTCCACCCAGAACACATTAGCGTCATGTTAGCAAGATTTAACTTCCCAACCTTAATTTTACTTTGCACAATTTCTCATTGCATGCAGCTATGCCTTGTGCTTGTGTCTTGCCAATTAAGTGCACAAAAGTGAATCCCTTTGATAGTCTTGAAAGAGCCTTCATAGCTGCTGATCTTGGGTTTAGGTTTTAAGGCTGGTCACAGATCAGCATCAGTATCACCGTCACACTGTAGATTTAGGGAGGTATGTGGTGAAAAGGGAGGCATGGTGGTTTTTAAACGATTGGAGAGAGCGATGGTGGTTTTTAAACGAGTTCAGGGAGGGATGGTGGTTTTTAAAGGCATGGAGGAGGTGATGTTTATTGACTTACGAACCGCTGCAGCCATAGAGTGTTATTTGGAAGAATGGATGGCAGGGATCCAGGGATTGAGGGAGCTGGAGTGGGACGCGGCACATTCGTATGTGCATATGTGTGTTTTAACACATAACACTAATCATGCTTTGTTTCTTAAACAGGAACGAGACCTGGGTTAATGTTAAGAAAGAGCAAAGTAGAGAAAAACAGTCTCCCATAATCCCCCTGTGTTAAACAGATGTTAATTTTGTTGTAGGGTGTTATAAATGGGTGCCGGAGAAGTGGTGCCTGTTTCCTTATTGGGAGCATTTACATGGTTTAACTGTTTCTCTCACACACTTAGTTAAAACCTAATGAGCTGTCTATGTAGCTAGTATTTTAAAGCATCATAATTTGCGCATCCAACACTAAAACTGTTCCAAAAGGTAAGATACTGTATCTTCTTTTGGTGAATTTTTTTTAAAATAAAGGTTCTTAAAAATAAAAGTTTTTTATTGCCATCTGTGGTTCCATGAAGAACCTTTAACATCCATATTTTTTCCATTGCACGAAAGGTTCTTTATAGTAAAAAAAGTTCTTAAATCGTTCAGTTCTTCACCTAAAAATGGCTCTTTTAAGAACTATTCACTGAAAGATTCTTTGGGGAACCCGAAATAAGCTGACCCCCTTAAGGAACCTTATTTTTAAGAGAGTAGTCAGTGCATCTGTCCAAAATGGTGGATGTAGTGAGAAGAATGTTGATTTAGAAACATGTTTGCAAATCACTCATTCAATACAGAAAAGTATTGACTTATTATTATTTTACACAATGTGTGTGTTCTGTACATTTTCATGCATATTAGAGTGTTGCACCATTAGCTTAGCGACATGCTAATGCCAAACTCTGTTGAAATCATTTGTGTGTCACATTCGAGAGTTCCTGCTTATGTAGAGCGTTCCAAATCAGTGAGTTACGAGGTTCCACTTCAGTTTAGTCCCTATGTAGACACAAGGCAGATCACTAAGTTTTGGAACTGTTTTTTTCTCCTCACTGCATGTATTCATAAATCTCATTCACTGTGAAGTTCTCCGACATACTGAGATGTGTGCAGACGCCGCTTGGCAACCTAAGTTAAATTTCTGTCAAAGTGTTTTAAATACATGCCAAATTCTGCAGACACAAAATACAATTGCAGTTGATTTCCATAATTTGCCAAATAATGCACAGCTGTTTATTTTCTTCTCTCTTTTTCCCTTTGGAAGTATAGAATTCATGATTAGTCAAAGCACAATATCATCACAGAAGGCTCTGCAAACAACTCAAACCAGATTTGTTGGTAAACTGCTACACGTTGTGCCAATTTAAATGATGAATTGGGATTTCTGTTTATGTAAGTGAGCTAATCAGGGCGCATCTGTAAACAGATGACTGCTGTCAGTGTTATTATTCCCCATCTAAACTCATAAAACAAAAAAAGCAGTTGATGAAAGTCAAAGGATTTACAGCTGAGCTACAATTCTTTCAAATGCAGTGGGCAGCGCAATTCAAACGCTTAAAAGCCTAGCATATAGCATCTTAAAGGTGCAGTGTGTAATGAGACTGACATAACAGCGGGTTCCAGATGTAAAAATCCCATTCATTTTCTCCATAGGGAATTTATTTTCAACGATAAATTAAGTTTTAAAGACAGCCACGAGGTTGTCAATCGATGGTTTATGCTTTTGCTGAAGATGTCAGCCCATATTATTGCAAATTACTTTAAAATAATTTTTAACCGAATTTGCTGGTGGAAAACCACATTACCCATGATTCTGCACAAAAATCTCCACCAATCAGAGAACCGTGCCAAGCAAATCATGCCTAAAACTGTCTGCCTATATGCTCTCAAACTACTTAAATATTTGTATTTACATATTTTGAAATAAAAAAAACTAAATGTATTGCTTCTATACTCAACATCTTGAAATGAGTTGTTTTATACTAGCATTGTTTTTAATTCATTTAATGTCATTGGCAGTGCTTCATGGGATTGTAGTTCTCTCCCTTATTAAACACGTTAAATACACAATCTGGTATCTTTTGTCTTCATGTCCGATTTTCAAATTCCTTTCTGCTTCAAATCAAAGTTTATAGCGACTTGGTTCACCTCGTAGCTGGCTGGTTTAGTTCATGGCTTATAACTTTTTTTCAATGGAAGCTTGTTTCCACCACAGAATAAAACATTTTAAAAGATAATTGCAACTTTTTATCTCACAGCTGCGAGTTTACATCTCGCAATTGCGTGTTATAAAGTCAGAATTGTGAGATATAAACTATATTAAGTTTATATCATGCAATTCTGACTTTATAACACACAGTTGCGACTTTTTATCACACAATTCTCAAGAGTTGTGAGATAAAAAGTCGCAATTACCTTTTTTATTTTTGATTCTGTGTTGGAAACAAGCTTCCATATTTTTCGCTATTGAAACAATAGTGAAAAATTCTTCTGCTGAAAAAGTAGGCGGGCACTGCTGGGTCATAAGTTGGGGGCGGGACTACCTGTTTGTTTGACCGAGAGCAGATAAGAGGGAGTGTTCATGAAACAGCCATTATTGTTGTAGTTCTGTTCTGTGTTGCTAGTGGTTGGTGAATTACACACTTCTAAGCAATTTAATTGAAATATCTGTCACCGCAGCCATCAAATGCTTATCCAGTGTCTTTTTATGCAATAAAATAGCCTCAGTGAATCCGGTCCGCAGCTGTGGTGTGACTCGGGCCGTGTGGCACGGTGCCAGCTTCCAGCCTCACTCCCGTGATATGTGTGTTTAGACTGGCTTTCACTGAGGTGGTAAAATCCAGACCTTAACCTGAAGGCAGAGCACAGTCAGTCCTCTGAGTTATGCCAGCCTTTCAATGCCGCCCACCACAGGAAAGAGAGAGGGGCAGAATTTAAAGGCTTGCTCGAAATGTTTTGGCAGGGATGTAATCGTGATCTTGGCATTGAATGCAGGCTCAGTCTAAGGAACTGGGTCATGTTCGGGTTAGCACTTTTGCAGCGTCTGCTCGCGTACTCTCAGAGAATTACTAAATGAGCTCAATATCTGGCAGTGCTTGACATTGCTTATCGTTACTCTTTGAGTCGGCCGTCAAGGAGCAGAGTTTTATGTGCATTTTATAATTCGCTGAGGAGCTCGTGATGATGTCATCAGCTCATTACAGCTGGCGTCGGATCAGTTGATTCGTGAGCGTTTCGTAATAGAAGTAGATCATTGGCGGAGGGATGTTCTGGGATCAGTAAAAGATGTTAGAGTAATCCTGCATCCGACATCAGATAGTGAACCCAAGCATTAGCATGGGCACGGTGCTAGTTTACCTGTACCATAAAGAGCTTTTGGAGGCCACCTTTTTACTTTTATTATGTTAACATGTTGTCCTTATCTCCTCCATTGGAAGCAGTCTTAACTCTCTGTGTACAGACTCTATGGCAGGGACGCTCAAATTACACAGCTCGGGGGTCACTTTTAGAAAATGCACAGGGAATAAAATGACCTGATAATTCACTTGGGTTTAGAATATGCAGTAACCAACAATTGAGACGGTGACCGGATGCTTTTTCAGTGGCCTTGTTTTCGGAAGTATCTTTCTCCTTAGGGATTTAAAAAGATCAAGTCCTCAGGCCATGAACCAAACCAACAAACTTAATCGTGATGAAGTTAACGAAAGAAAGAAAAACGGAAAGAAGTCACAAAAAGAGTGCAACTGAATGGTGCAATAATATAAACCTATTGACTAAAGGTCATTCATTATAAATGAAACACTTGGAGTTTTTTCAACAAGTTCATTGCAAAATATTCCGAAATATACAAATGAGCAGTTTGAAAGTGTAGAGAGTCATTCTCGATGCGTAATGGGAGTGAGCGGTTGCTCGCTGCTGAGGTTTTTGGTTGAATTTTCCCATTTGCATTGTAACGGCTACTTTGATTGATGGACTATGAGTAGGCTACTGTTGTTTTTCACTGGGATTTGGCTATTAAATATGTGTAAGTTGCAAGTAAGTGTGAATTCAACATTTCTAGAAAATTTGTATGTATATCATCGCTAATCTCTGGGCTCATTGTTGGTCTTTCTTTTAAAGTTTTAATGTTAGTAATCAATAGAAAGGGATTGAATTTGTACTTAAAGCTAGTTCTTCTATCATTACCAAAACATTGTATTGTTACTTATCATATATCTTTTTTATCATCAAAATTGTACACTCTTAAAAGTAAAGGTTGTTTATTGGCATGGTTCCATGAAGAACCTTAAACATCCACAAAACCTTTTCATTGCACAAAAGTTGCTTAAAGGTTCCCCAAGTTTTCATAGAAGAACCATTTTTGGTTCCCAAAGAAAATTTAAGTGAACAGTTCCTTAAAAATATTTTTTTCTTACAGTGAAGAAAATTTTAATAATCTATATACTAAAGAGCCTTTTTCCACTTTAAAGAACCTTTTGTGCAATGGAAAGTTTCCAGACATATATAAGAGGTTCAACCACAGATACTAATAAAAGAACCTTTATTTTTAAGAGTGTAGTAGAAAAAGGTTCATCAGATTGTTAAAATGTTCACTTTTAAAGGTACAGTAAGCGATTTCTGAGAATCATCGTTGTCTTGCCTGATCATAACCCTTCATTTTCCAGTGATATTCCTCTGAGCTTTACTCTTTTGTAATGTCAGCCATCTCTCTATCTAGTCTTTCTTCAAATCTCCCTCTTTCTCATGGTCTCCCTCATCATGAGTGGGCACGCCCCCTACTGCTTATTGACATCAAGTTTGTTGTGGTGCTTGGTCCAATCCACTTTCAAAATCGCTTACTGCACCTTTAAGTACCGTTCACTGAAGGGTTCTTTGGGCAAGCCAAAATAGCTCTTCTATGGTAACGCTGCAAAACCCCCCATTTGCAACATTTATTTTTAAGAGTGTAGGTCAGTTTTTAATAGATGCTTTACATTTTCAGAACAGTGTCATCAAAGTGATTTTAAGCATGTAAATATTTTGTATACTTAATATTTGGAAAAACAAATAGACTATAATTGATGTGTACTTTGCAAAACCTTCACCCCGTCTGCAATGCAAACAAATGGCACAGCATGTAATCAGCCAGGACGTTGCAATAGATTGCGTGTCTATTTATTGTACTTTGTATTATTTTGCATGATACAGTTCAGACTGTGACTGCTCAAAATGCAACTACAACATCATTTGTTTTTTACATTATGCTGTAGATTCAGTAGCAGTAATACAATGTTCACTGCCCATCAGCAGACATAAATCATTCTGTGCCTGTTTTTTTTTTTTTTTTTTTTTTTAGATCTTGATTTCCAGACCTAATTGCACTAACTGGCTAGTGTGAGTGTTTTCTTTCATTGTATAAGAGGTAAGGCCTCGGGTAGAAGCATTGATATGCACATATTGGATTTCTTAAGGGGATGCAAAGGAATGTTAACCATATTATCCCACTTAGAGGCTCTTCAGGTTGCCAAGTCCTGTCTTGGGATCTCAGAAACTTTGTGCATTGTGCATGCCGTCCCTCACTGGTCTTCTCTGTGGTCGCAGTCCTTTGGAATGCATCTGAATTGTACGGTTGCCAGATATTATCGTTTTGATCAATGTCTCATGCTCCTAAAATGCACCTTGCAGGGTTTAGGTATTTTGTTCATCTTATCTTAGCAAGTCAGGAACTCAGAAACACTACACTGTGTGCTTCATACAGTCTGTTAAGGGGCCGGGACAGGGCGTCGTGTAATTTTTACTCCCAAATTCTGTCCTCTGGCATGCGTCCATTGCCACACCCCATCAGCATTTAAAGAAGTTGTTGTACAGTTGTCGATTTTTAGCTCTGGAATTCGAAGTGCTGTGAATGTACTGGGTAAATTCCCACAAAGGGCTTAACGGAAGAAACCGGATCAGACCCTTGGGTACTGCGGCGCAGAACTTCCCTGTTCTCCAACTGGACAAATTGTGCATTGAGCGTCTCGAGCAAGCCCGTAATGCAAAAGCCCACCTAAAAATGAAAATTCTTCCATCATTTACTAAGCCCTAATGTTTTTAAAAACTGATCATTTTTATCAAGCTCATATATTTAAATTCAGTAATTTCACTTAAATGACAATGAATAGGTAATCTTCATTGCCATTTAAGTGAAATTACTGAACTTAAATATACAAGCTTGATAAAAATTATCATTCTAGAAGAAAATTTAAGATGGCACTTAAAGGCTTTTGCATCTGAACTCTTCATATATATACACTCTAAAAAGTAATTACCTGTTACCACAATACATTTTTGTTAATTCAATCTTTTAAGTTGCAAACATTATTTTGTAGAGTTCTGTTGACATAATAACATTGTTCATTGCATCCACTTATATCGTCTGTAATTTAAACTCAAATTTCTGCATTAATTGACTTTTTTTTTAAATTAAGTTGTAGTTACTTCATGAAATTGTCTTGATAACTTCGGAGAAGTTATGTTAGCATGTGCTATGATAGCTGTTGATTTTAACTGAAATATATCAAATTAATTGGTCCAGGGCTACAACTCTGGTAGTTGGAGCAACTTAATTATTTGAATAATCAACTTAAAAATGTGTTTATGCTACAAAGGATTAAGTTCCTCTAACTCTTGATGCAAACTTTTTTTTTTGGATTGAGCCAACACATTCTTTTTTAGAGTGTGTGTATATATATATTCATATATATATATATATTATGGCACACATTTTACTTCTCTTTAGCATACAATGTATTCCACTGAAGATGTGGTTTGGACTGACCTAGAATTGTCATAGATTATGACTGTTCATTTTTGGGTTTTGGTTAACCAATGTCGAGCCAGTCTCACCAAGCTAGCATTTTCTCAATTTCACTTTTTCTCTTATACTTCCACCCTTTTGATATGATATTAAAGAGATAGTCACCCAAAATACTGAAAATTCATCATTTACTCCTGTAGCCTACATTTCTTTTACATAAAGCAAGATATTTTGAAGGAAATTTTGGAAATATTGCGGGGCACCATTGACCTCCAAAAAAAAAAAGAAGTAAATTACTATGGAAGTAAATAATGCCGCACTACTTTTTAGTTACAAACATTCTTCAAAATATCTTGTGTTCAGTAGAACAAACTAATTTATACAGGTTTGGAACAACTTGAGGGTGAGTAATATTTGCATTTTTGGGTGAACTGTCCCTTCAAGTTTTAAGTCTTGCACATGCAGCTTTAATATTGCTGTTTTTGCGTATGCAGTATCAACCCCCCAACCAGAAGTATGAAAAATCATAAAGCTGCATAATTAGTCCTGAATCTGTTCTCTTTTTATTTATATTTTTATGAGTGTACATTCCCACAGGTGTCAGGGCCACGAGACCTGAGCAAACACGCAGGCCAGTGCAGCCAAATGGAGGTCAGGTTATAGCGTGCTCTGGATTTATATCTCTGCGCTCTGGAGAGAAAATCTGGTTCCAAAGACAAGATGGAGGAAGAGGCAGGGCTGTAAAATAACTATCTGAAAGCCTTTTAAGCTGCTTTTGTAACCGTTTCAGTGTATTCTTAAAAACCTATAGCGTCCTCTTTACACAGTGTAAAACTAGTTACCTTAATTAGCGCTGCTGCTAATTACTCATCCTCATATTTGGAGGTTTTTCAAAACGCCTACTCTGTTCACTCTTAAAAATAAACACTCCAAAGAGAGTTTTCACAGCAGTGCCATTGAAGAACCATTTTTGGTTTCTAAAAAGAACCTTTTCGTGAAAAGTTTTTTTCTTAGTTTGAAGAACATTTGAAAAATCTAAAGAACCTTTTGTGCATTTGAAGAGTTCCATGAATGGGACCATAGATGCCATATAAGAACCTTTGTTTTTAATAGTGAACATTTCCGTGCCTAAATCATTCAATTTGTGCTACCATCATGCTACTTTTTCTTCATGGTTGGAATTTTAACCGGTGGATGATAATAAAATGGATAAAACCATCACACAGATTTAAAATAAATGGATGAACCCAAGCCGTGTCTATGTACTAGAATATTGTTTTTTTTTTGGCTTGGGCCAGTAAACAACCATCTAGAATTCAACCAGACGACTGGCAACTTCCCACAATGCCCTAGTACAGCCATTGGCAAGTTTTGCATGTGTAAGGCAAGCACACTCACATTTTCTTCAAAACATTTATTTATGTAGCCTTTTTTGTAGCTTATGCTTGTCTTCTGTACCACATTTACTCGCTGTAGGTTTCAGACTGAGAAAGCAGAGCATAGATGAGGTAGTAATATCTATCTGGCTCTGGCTGTGTCTTTAGTGCTCTCTAAAGAGCTCCAGCTGTTTCAGATCTTATTCCCACTTACTAGTTTTATAAGCTCTAGGAAGATTTTTTTGAGTGGACGATGATGACGATGATGATGTGGTTGTAATGTGAAGACATGTGATGTTTTTTTTTGTTCCTATAGCAGGCAGAGTAAAACGCAAGCAAAGAACTGTTATAAAACTTGAGGTTTTGAGAAGAAGGCTAAAACAGACACAAATATAGTGCCAGTAAACACAAACAACTCTTCCTCTCTCTCCAGTCTCTCTCCCACTTATAAACACACACACATACACATTCTTACCCCAGCTGCAGCACACACACGCATTCCCTAACCCTGGATTAAGCTTACTATAATGGGAAAGCCCTCAGTGCATGCAGTGTTACCCTCTCATTACCACTGCACCTGTCCTGAACTGACAGAACTAATGCTGGACGGCACTTAATGAGAGAAAGCGGCTGACAGATGAGACAAATACTGACACAGAGAGACAGAAAGAGAGAGAGAGTTCACTGTCAGAAATGAAATAGAATCCATTTCTGAACTTGTAATGTCATGCAGCAATCAAAGTTTCAGTTTTGATACTCTATCAGTTGAAAGTTTAAGGTCTGTATGATTTTTTTTAATGTTTTTGAAGTCTCAACAAGGCTGCAGTTATGTGACAAACATATAAAACTTGTGAAATATAACTCTTCTATTTGAATTTTTCAATGTTTTCCTGTGATGTGAAAGCTGAATTTTCAGCATCATTACTCCAGTCTTCAGTGTCACATGATCCTTCAGAAATCACTCTGATTATATTACAATTTTCTAATTTTCCTAGATACACAAAACATATCAGCCAGGACAACTAATCAGCCATTTTGAGATCATTATTGTTCCAAAATCTACTGACAGCCTTATCAATTAAAAAAAAAGTTTTAAAAATGTTCTAGTAAATATTGTATTTATTCCATTTCAACAATTTAGTGTCTTATTGAGTATTTAAATAATGTTATTTATATATTGATTATTAGATCTCTCTTTAGATATTGGCACAATTTATTGGAAACCCTCATATCTACCAACCACTAATTATTAATAATTCATTCTTAAGTGATTTAGTCAAAACTCTTTAACCTGTCTCTCTTTCTATCACATACTCGTATACACACTCCCACATCAGCTCTATTGTCTCTTTAACAAATGGTTTCATCACAGGCATTGTAGCTCATTGTGCACGTGTGAGCATGTCAAGCTCATGCGGCGAGTGGCCATTCACTGTCACCTTTGCCATTGTAATGTAATTACATCCAGTCATCACAGAGCGTGCGTGTGTGACCGGTGAGTTCATTTCGTGTTTTGTGTTTGTGTTGTCGATCTAGCTCTTGCACGGCTACTCGTTTTCTCTAGTCATCCAGAAAAGTAGTGGACTAGTCAGCGAGCCAATGTTTATCTTATGTAAATGTGCTGCCGTGCTGCTGGAGAGTGTGTCTGAGCAGCTGAGATGTGAAAATAAAATCTTATGGTGTGTTCCATTTGTCCTTGGAAGAGGGAAAGTCCTAGTTCCCAGTAGGAACGTTTAACTGGAACGCCTCAAGTCGAAGCAGCTCTGTTTTGTCAGCTACAGTATAAAACTGTAATTTAACAGCTGTTAAATTACAGTGTTTTTACAGTATATATATATATATATATATATGAAGTGCCATCTGAAATTTTCTTCTAGAATGATCATTTTTATCAAGCTCGTATATTTAAGTTCAGTAATTTCACTTAAATGACAATTAATAGGTAATTTTCATTGTCATTTTAGTGAAATTACGTAACTTAAATATATACGAGCTTGATAAAAATGATCATTCTAGAAGAAATTTTCAAATGGCACTTAGAGGCTTTTGCATCTGAACTCTTTATATATACATACATACATACATGCATTCCTGCTGCTGTTGGTGTTGTTACACACACACACACACACACACACACACACACACACACACACACACACACACACACACACACACACACACACACACACACTGTCAATGTCAATATATCCTATATACAATAAAATGTCAGTATACAATATATAATTATATACAATGTCAATATATATACACACACAGTCAGGGATTGGCATTAACTTTTTTGCTCACCATGCAGCCACTGGTTTTCCAAGCTTACTAGCCACTCAGAATTTTGACTGGCTACAATTTTGACATCATAATTTGGCAGCAGGAATATTAGGCTGCTGTCACTTTAAAGGGATAGTTCGCCCAAAAATGATATTAAACCCATGATTTACTCACCCTCAAGCCGTTCGAGATGCATATGTCAATCATTTTTCAGACGAACACATTTTCAGTTATTTTAGAAAATGTGTGAGATCTTTCAGTGGTTATAATGTGAAGTTATGGAGTCCACTGCTTCAAGTTCCAAAAATGTGCATGCATCCTTCACAATAGTAATCCATCCGGGTCCAGGGGGATAAACGAAGGCCTTCTGAGGGTAATCCGTGCGGTTTTGTCGTAAAAATATACATATTTAAAACTTTATAAACGAAAATAACTGGCTTCCGGTAGCGGTCGACGCGCGTTCACGGAGATGGATGCTGGCGTATGACGTAGGACGTAGCGTAGGAAGCGCTGTGACGTAGAACGAACGTGGAGTTTTGTTTTGCTCTCCTCTCTGGCTGCGCTGTCACGTTCGTTCTACGTCACGGCGCTTCCTACGCTACGTCCTACGTCATACGCCAGCATCCATCTCCATCGTGAACGCGCGTCGACCGCTACCGGAAGCCAGTTATTTTCGTTTATAAAGTTTTAAATATGTATATTTTTACGACAAAACCTCACCGATCTAACACATTTTCTAAAATAACTGAAAATGTGTTCGTCTGAAAAATGATTGACATATGCTTCTCGAACGGCTTGAGGGTGAGTAAATCATGGGTTTAATATAATTTTTTGGGCGAACTATCCCTTTAAGACCTGAGGCACGGATCCATTATACTGTTACACATGTGTTTTCTTTCTCAACTGTTAACGTTCACTTAAAACATAACTAACTGTGTTAATGTGAATACTCGCCAAGACCGGCATTTTGACTTTATTTTGTGCGTATTTTACTGTTTAAGCAGATAAGCAGCGAAAAAGTACTCAATTTAGTACTGAGAGGCGGCTTTATGTGTTTTCTTTGGGTGTGAGCATAAAATCTGCAGGAATGAGTACATTTATGCACAATACGCGCACGCTGAAATTCAAGCCCTGTGTGCCCTGATATATATATCTCATGACAACTCTCTGAAGATTTTCAGGATGTAACGGATATGACAATGTTAATGTGTTTGGTCTTGGTGGAATAGATCTGCCACACTGCTGCTGTTGACTGGTGTTGTTGTAAGTTATTGAGCAAGTACAGGAACTTCAGCATAAATGGCATACCTATATATAATGTCACTTACTAAAAAAAATATTAGATATTTAATCTGTTTATTGCATGTCGTGACCACTTAATGACATCAGAGAACGGTGAACATTCCTATTTAATTATTAAAGAATTCATTTCTCAGGTAAATACTTTTAGTAAATATATTTTACGTCCAAGGGATTTCAGGCTGACAAAAAAGTTTGGGAATCCCTGCCTTAAAATGGATGTGCATGAGAGAGAAAAGTGAGTGTGTGTGTGTGTTTACACTCGAGCTGTTAGTGGAGTGTTTGTGGATATTTAGTGCATGTTTGTCAGTTTGATCTTTGCAAAATTACTGTAAACACCCTTGAAAATGAAATTGCCCTGTAGCATGTGTTAATGAAGAAGTGCTCGAGGAGTGTGGTGTAATAGTGACATAACCATACAGGCTGGTGAGGAAGGTTTTCATCCTCTGGGAATACAGTGAGGCATGAAGATATCTCATAGAAAGACGTGAGACAGAGAGCTAGATTGATAGAATAATTAAAAAATGAGCGACAGAAGTTTGGAAAATTTGTGTAAATGCACAGGGGAAAAAAGACATATGACATGACCAGTGTGTGCGGGGCAAGACAGAGACAGAGTTAAGGAGCAAGATGGAAAGAGAGATAGAGTGGCAGAGAGACGGGAGGTGGTGGGTGCCTGATTAGCATAAAGGGTAGGGCACGATGCCCAGTTTGGGAGAAGGGTTGGCACCTCGCCTCGCGGAGTGGCGGAGGTAAAAGAAAAGAATGAGGATAAAAGCGAGGGTGGAGGGGTGCGTGTTGGAGAGCTCGGAACATCTCTAGTTTAAACCTGGCACTTGGCACTGGAGCTGCTGAAATATCAACCATAATTACACTGCAGTTATTTACAGGTTGTGATAGATGCATATGCGGTAACTGAACTTCCTCATGACTAGGAAGTACCAGGGTGATTCTAGGATTTCAGTTTTCTGTCGTTTGCAAACCAGACGGCGATAAATGATAAAGCTCTTCCATGTAAATAAGAGTTTTTGAATGTTCTGCTGTGGGCAGCCGACTGTGATAGAGCGTTTTGTTTAATGCACTTCAGAGCCGCGTCGCCTACAGACGCATCTCATTTACGTTGATACATTTGGATTTTTGGTTGCATTTTATGTTGATTATTTACAGTTTGCAGGAGAACCTTGCTCTTTCCGAAGCCATGGTTCTCCACCACCACCATGCACGAAACTTCATTTCATGATCTTTACAGCTTTTTAATGACCAAATGACTGATGTAGCATCTTCTGCTAGAATTAAAGATCAACTCATCCATGTCAGAAAACTGACTTTTTTTTTTTTTTTTTTTACTGTTTACAGAGCCTAGGGCTATCACAGAAACACACATTTCTGTGATATCTGTTATAGTAGCAACATTTATGTGTGATTTAAAAAAAATATTGCTTACATCTTTCATTGCAGACTTTTGGGGCGTTTTAATAATCACCTATGGCACTTTCCATGAATAGGGAAACAATATAGACTGAAACTCCATGTTTTCTTGAAACTATTGTTTGTTTGAAATTTTTTTACGATTAGATAAAAAATAAAAAAATACACCAGAATTAGTTAAAAAAAAAAAAAAAAACTCAATTGATGATGCCAAAGTGATGACATTGTTGTGCAATTTTAATAGTTAGATAGAGTTGTGAAAGTCATAGAGCTCTGTGATGGGACAGGATAATCAGCACTCAGAGGTGGACAGCCTGCAATTATTTTTAATGCATTAGATGTGTGCCTCTTATGCACAAAAAAAAAAAAAAAAAAAAAAAACCCTCAGTGTTCATCTAATGGTTCTTTTTAAACTTTTTAAATAAATTGTACTTTTACACACTCTCCCTGTCCCTAAATGAAAACTCTGCATTTTAATATTGATGAAGAGCCACTTGGCTCAAAATGTCACCTAGGGTGAGAACATGAAATACATATTTTTCTATTTTTGAAGCTGTGGTGTCTCAACTTTTCCTCCTTTTTTTTTACATTTTAATATTAAAAATTGAATTATTTGATTTCTTTGAGTTATTTACCTCTGAGGACGTCCACTATGGTGCTCTCTCTCTCTCTCTCTCTCTCTCTCTCTCTCTCTCTCTCTCTCTCTCACACACACACACACACACACACACACACACACACTCGGGGAGAGTTCATGCATGCGCTCCGCTCACAGCAGGCTGTTGTCAATATTTCGGTCAGTCGGAGCGGTTGTATTTAGTCTCTGCGTAAGCGGCAATGCTGTGCTGTCACGCCGAGCTCGTCTCTGCATTTTTTCCAGTTTACACTTCAGTCTCCAGAGTCCCGGCTGATCTCACCGGCCGCCGTACAGACACAAGCCAGTCTCTGATCTACCGACACATTTAATAGTCTCTAAATAGAAATCAGATTGTTATTCTTACAGCTAGGATTATTAATGTGCATGTAGCCGATCTAATTGACAGAATGACACCTGAATGGAAGACCAAATGGTAAAACTGTAGGATATCCAAATAGTTTCTAAATGAATAGGCTAATTATATTAATAATAGCCTATGAAATTCATTGTGCGGCTTTGCAAAGGAAATATTTGCTGTAAAACGTGCTGGTTACTTTTTAGACTGCCAACATTTTGTTTTGACATCCATTTGGGTGGTTCTGCTAATCTTAGGAACCTCAAACGGTGCCTTAAAAAACTAATATATATATTATTTTTATATATATTTATAAATATATATATATATTTATTTTTTTACAAAATGCATCTCAATAGCTTTTTTGTAGCCTATGCATTAAGAATATTTACCCGCGGAACTGAACTCACTTAAATTACTCCCAGATTTTCAAACGTCTTGGACACGAATCAGTTTATAAAAAATTAATGAATTGCACACAAAGTACAGCTACACAGCTCTCCAAAAACACCTCTATTAGTGAACGGATTTCTGTTTGTATAGGCCTAAGTAAAAAATATTTTCAGTTAGGCTGTTTGATCCTCAGGTTACATGGTTTCGAAATGTTAGGCTATACGAGCTGCTTGCTTTATTTGCATAGCCTTTTCTTATGAAGCCTAGGTTTGATGAAGAAATATTTTAGTGTTAAACTATTTTAGTTTGTTTTTAAATTTGTTAAAATATGTTTGAATTGGATGTCCTTATAAATAGACAAGTTAGTCATCCACCGTGGCATCATTTTAAAAGGTGTTTATTTAAAAATATGAATTAGTCTAATAGTAGTTAGGCTATGTCGAGATATTATACGAATAGTTTAAAATATCGGTATATAAAAAACAGATATTTATTTATTTAGGCTATTTATTGTGTAACGCAAGTAGCCTATCTCTTAATTGCTAACCAATTTGGCAGTTAAAGTTAAATAAATAGCCTATGCTTATTGAAATCGGTGTGTGAATAAGATCAATCTTATTTTGTATTTAGCTGTTCTCATGGGATAGGAAAGGAGGCATACATATTGTATTTACTTAAATAAATACTATTTGAATCAGTTATAAGCTACTTGGAACTCCCAATTTATACGATTTTCAGCTGGATCACAATTCACGGACATATTTTGTAGGCCTGTTTTCTTTGTATTCGATTTCGTTTTTTTTTTTTTTTTCATTCTTGTACGTTAAGAATGGTATTATGGTGGTGTTCTGCTAGTTGTTTAAATAAAATCTCTGGTTTTGACCTTTTAGGCAAGTAGCCTACTCTTTTCTCCTGCTCTTTTCTCCTTCTAACATACTCCATAAACTCATGGTAATAAAAGTGTTATTATATTTTGGGGGGGAAATATATATAGCCTATATTATACTACTTTACCTATATTTCATGTCAGATCCCTCAGCTCTCGCGCATCAGCCGCGCGAGCGTCGTCTTCTCCGCTCCATCCGCAGCCTTTTTTTCTGTCTCGCGCCAATATGATGGAGCTCGAGCTCCCGCCAATTAACGCGATTTAAAAAAAACAAAAACCGTTAGCGGTTTACAGCTACGTTGTCATAGTAGGCCTTTAAAGAAGGCACATAGAGTTGAAGAAATGGAAAATAATAAAATATATTCATCTTAAAAGAACAGACTGACGAACAAAGGTATGGTACTGTAATACAAGGACAACCATTTTATGTCGTTATTGGCCTTGAATTTCGGCCAGAATTGTATTCCTTTAGGTGTTAGGTTTGAAAATAAAAAAGGTACTTTTGAATCATAAGTTCATAACTAACCCTTTCTATGTAGGCTAAGTCAGAGGTGTGCCAAACTTAGACCCTTGCAAAAAAAAAAAAAAAAATGGAGTTGTATTGTAGCCTATATGTTGGCTACGCTAAAAGGCCAATCATACAAACTAAAACCTTTCAAAATGCTAACGGACATTTGATGAGCCCCCAGTTACAAAAAGCCCAAAACATCAGTCATTTTGACTGAAGTACAAATTAGAGTTAAACAAAATTCATAAATGTGCTAGGCACTTAACTTTGACAGGCTTTGTGTTTCACATGTAATATAGAGTAACAGGCAATTTCAGCATAGATTCTGTAAATAGTGTGTGTGTGTGTGTGTGTGAGTGTGTGCTGGCGAGTTTTCTTTTCACAATCTCAGCCTTTTTCTCTCTTTCTCTATAAGAAGGCCTTGCTATACAGACAAAAACACACAAGCAGTACGCAGCAGAGGGAGACAGCCTTTCGTAGAAATCTTGCTTTTTTTGTCTTCCTCTCTTTCTCAAACTTTTTTTATCTTCCTCTAGCGCTCTTCTTTTTTCTTGGGTAAAACAAAGGGCGCTGTTTAGAGAGGAGAGTGTCATACAAAGATAAGATAGGCTGTGGTATAAAAGAGTTTGAATAAGGTCATTCGGGCAATGAACAAATCCAGCAAGCTTGCTGGGGAACATGAGCAAACTCCGTTTTATATGCTGTTTATGGCTTGCATACTAATTTAAACACATGATAACAACACAAAGTTCATGCTGTCGAGTTTACTACATCCAATATGACAGATTTAATGCGATCGTTCAACCAATAATTCAATCAAGAACAATGAACTTGTTACTGACACCTTCCCCCCTAGGCTGTTTAATGCAGACTCTTTGTTTGGAGACATAGAAATTATTTAATGGAAATAAATGTGCCAGACACAAACAATCCATGTTGTCTGTCAAACTAAATCAGATACGCACTGCAACAACATGCAGAATGATTGACTCCGGTTTTGCCTGTAAAATGTATGCAAAACAAAATACCTAGACACCTTGTTCTGTACACAGTCAACTGATATGAATTGTGTAACTTTCTTTTCATTTGGATTGGAATTAAATCTGCGTTTACAGCTGAGGCTTCTTCACCCGGTGCTCTCGGGTAGGCCTGATGGTCGCCCTAAGGTGTCGCGTAGCCATGAAAGAGTGGCATATGTTGCTTAAACTCACTGTAGGGATTAAACCAGATTAAATCACTTGATATATGAATCTGCCCAACCAAGCTAGCGATTTCCATGAATCATAACGGATCATTGGGAACAGGGATTGACCAACCACTGAATTCCTTTAATATGTAGGCCTATACTGTATAGTTTAATGCAGGATTTAATCACTGAATGTTTGGTGTGCTGTGGGCTCAGGGCTAGTGTAGAGTTTCAGGCCGGTTGATGTTGTGACTGATGCAGTGTTGCCATTATGTCTGGTGTTCGTTGATCATCGTGCATATGTTTTGCAAACTTATTTGGTTTTCAGTGATGTAGTGAAGATTGTTGTTGCAAATCTTGCTGATTTAAATATGCAAATGTGGTCAATTTAGCTGGCTAACTTATATGAGGATGTTGAAATTGAGAGATTGATTTGCAGCAGTCTTGGACGCATGAGTTAGAATGGGTTGAAAATAATAAGATAATGTATGTCGCTGTTTTCCTGCAAAAGATTTCATTAAAGCTGTATAATTTACAGCTATAATTGCAAATTAAATTATTATTATTATTATTATTATTAATATATACATATTTAATAATAAATGAAGAAATATTTATGTTCGTCTGGCTATTATTTAGCATTTATATTATATTTGGTGAAGAATACTTTGTTCAATATATATTGAACAAAGTATTCTTCACCAAATATAATATAAATGCTAAATAATAGCCATATATGTGTGTGTGTATATATATATATATATATATATATATATATATATATATATATATATATATTAAATACTTTAATAAAATACATTTTTTTATGGTTGGACTCATAGAAATTGTTGAGTGCTGCTATGGTGTTGCTGTCTTGTAAGCAGAATGTGTCAACTCTTTGGATTATTCATTATAAGGAAATTGGGGATTTATTATTTTCTGTCAAGAAATACAGAATCATATTTTTTTATAGTAAAATCTTCAAAATCGGAAATACCAGTGGCAAAAAAAAAAAAAAAAAAAACCTTAATAATTACCGTCTCTGTTTATTGTGTCAATGTTTGCATCTGATGCTGACATGTCTTCAGAGGAAGTTTAGAGAGAGAGAGAGTGTTGTTCTGCAGGGGACTGTGTCTGTCTTTGCTCTTTGTGTGGCGAGTCTAAAGGCAGCTGCTGGTCTGTAGCGTCTGCTGGGAGTTCTGGCCCGCTCGTTCACACGCCGCTCAATGGAGGGAGGGGACGGGGCAAACGGGGACACTGCTGTGCGCTCGCTCACTCGCTCGATGGAGGAGATGGCAAGTGTATTGGTGAAAGTGGCAAAAGTGCATGTGTGCATCTGAGTGCAATTCTTGAGGACAAGAGGGGGAAAATGGAGGTAAATTGGGGTGGGAATGAAATACGGGCGGCGCCGCTGATTGGCGTATGTAAAATTAATGTGCTCTGGACTTTGCAGTTGCACAAGATAGGAACTTGTTAATTTGGCAAAGTAAGGAGCCAACCCAATGACCGAACCCTACACCCCCCCCCCCCCCACCTCGCTCTCGCTCCGTCTCTTTCACCCTCCCTCCGTCCCTGCCTCCCTCCCATTCAGCCCTTCAAGCGTGCGTATTGGCTGAGCGATCGGGCACCCGGTGCCAAATAGGTGGGCTCAGCTTCGCGCTGGCACACTCTGAGGCAATGGATAGGAAACGAGCATGGAGAGGAAGAGAGAGATAGAGTTGGAGAGGAAAAAGGGGAAAAAAAGAAGCTTCTATCGGGTTTGCCAGCGGTCGTACGCGCTCTTCCAACATTGATTCGGTTCTCTCGGTTTTTTTTTTTTTGCGCTCTCCATTCGCTCCTCTCTACCCCCCTCTCTGTCTCTCTCTCTTTCTCTCTCTCTCTGTCTATCTCCCATTCTCTGTCTATCTCTCGCTCTCTGTGAGTCGAATGCAGAGCACGCATATCTGAACAAACACCACTTACTGCTTTGCCAAACATTTTTTCTCTTTGTTGCGGTATTTGTGTATTTATTTGTGTATGTTTTTTCTCTAACAGTGAGTACAATACTTTTTGATTACGAGCAGTTTCGTTGTCCGCCTTCCTGTTTTCATATGTAATTTGTATGTTTTATTTTCTGTTTTGGTGACTGGCAAAATCCCCATTTGAAATTTTTTTTTTTGCTAACTTTTTCCCCCCCTTTCATTCCCCCCTCTCTGTTTCGTGTATTAAATATTTCTCTCTTGCAATCTCCCGAGCTATGCCACTGTTTGGCTCCTCCAAGATTTTCTGAATTTTTTTCTTCTTAACCGACTGGACATTTTTATAAAACTTTTCCTTTTTGAAATTATAATTTTGTGCAACAACAACAACAAAAAATATATCTACTAATAATCGGGGCATGTAGTGTCGAGTTGAGTGCCAAGAAGACATTTGACTTGTTTTTCCACTCCATATCGGCTGGCAGAGTTTATGATGAAAGTGCAGAATGGTAACTATTTTATTTTGCTGTTTTGCTGCATGTCTTGTGTGTTTTGTCTGTGGCGTTCTGTGTCTGTGTGGCGGTGTAGTTTGGATCAGGACGCGCGGTCGCAGGGGTTGGTTGTGCGGTTTGGCACAGGCGACAGTGAGCAGCTGTTGCGGACTCTTTACGCCTGTCCCTCAAAAACATCATTGTCTGTTTTGAACTGAGAAAAGAATCTCTTGAAAGCCAACAATGTCAGTGTAAAAAAAGAGAAATGCAGATTAGAGGGAAAAAAAGTGTTTTTTTTTTTAATGGAATGTCTACAGTTTTATTACATACTTTGTTAGGAATTCTTGTTAAATCTAAATCAGCGTTGCAGTATTTGTATTTATGTGATGCTTATGACGGATGTTTGTGTGTGTGTGCGTGTGTGTGTGTATGTGTGTGTGTTTGTAATCCTCACAAACACGCACTCATACGTTTCTCGTACCTTCCTTTGGCAGAGCGTCGCTGAGCCAAACCTGCTCTCGTTCGGCTCATGCTCCGTAATTCTAACGTCTTCTCACCTTCCCTCCTCTCCTCTCCCCTGCTTCCCGTCTCTCCCTCCCTCTCTCCATCCCTCCAGGATGAATTCCATCCCTTCATCGAGGCTCTCCTCCCGCACGTGCGGGCTTTCTCCTACACCTGGTTCAACCTGCAGGCCCGCAAGCGCAAGTACTTCAAAAAGCACGAGAAGCGCATGTCCAAGGACGAGGAGCGCGCCGTCAAAGACGAACTCCTGGGCGAGAAGCCCGAGATCAAGCAGAAGTGGGCGTCGCGGCTGCTGGCCAAATTGCGCAAGGACATCAGGCCGGAGTTTCGCGAGGACTTCGTGCTCACCATCACGGGGAAGAAGCAGCCGTGCTGCGTGCTGTCCAACCCCGACCAGAAGGGCAAGATCCGGCGCATCGATTGCCTGCGGCAAGCCGACAAGGTCTGGCGCCTGGACCTGGTGATGGTGATCCTGTTCAAGGGGAGCCCGCTGGAGAGCACGGACGGAGAGAGGCTGGTCAAGTCCCCGCAGTGCTCAAACCACACCCTGTGTGTGCAGCCACACCACATCGGGGTGTCCGTCAAGGAGCTGGACCTGTACCTGGCCTACTTCATCCACATGCCAGGTCAGTGGGTTACGCTGTCTTTCTCTGTCCTGCAGCTACTGATACTTGAACGTGTTTATTTAAGAGGGGTCAGAATGCGGGGTAAGGTGACACCACCCATAATCGTCATCACATCCAGCACACGTATAAACACTTGCTTTGAGCAGCTGTGTTCTGCAGCCAGGGACGAAATTACACTTCAGACTCTGGGTTCCCACGGTCATGGAAAAATCTGGGAGTAGTTGTAGACGGGGAAAAACTCATTTTAAAAATAATGCAAATGTATGTATTGAATTTATAATCTCTCTGGTTATGCTCTGTATGGAAATCCTATCAAACTGCATTTAAATCTCAGACTGATTTTTGTGCTTTTTAGAGACATTTGTACAATAATAAGGTTGTTTAAAATGATTATTTCTACAGATTATTATTACCTGGCTTTCAGAAATGTAAAAAAAAAAATATATATACAAATTAAGTGCTCAACTAGAATAATTCATGGAAATTAAATTGGGAACCCTGCTGAAATATGAATAACTAGTCTAGAATAAATGTAATGCGTTTCTGCCGTTTCTTATTTAATGAATCTCTTTTTTATGTTTTATAGTTTATAATATTTTGACTTCTTTTGTTTTGTGATGGTGCTTAAAATATAAGGTGTATTGGTTGTACCTTTTCAGTTCTTCAGTGCCATCCGGTTTTCTCATTGGCAGTGTGTTTTAGAGCCGTATCATTTTAGAGAGTGTGTGTGTGTGTGTATTCATGGATAAGTTACCAGCACAGTCTCATACACTCATTGCCAAACACTGTTTCTGACACGGCTAACACTCTTTCTGACGCACTCAAGATCGGCCAAACACGCTCAGGCCAAACGGCTCCATAATTCTGTGATTACGAAGCTGAAATTGCTTTCTTGCCTGATAATTCATTTTAATGTTAAAGCACAGCAAACGAACCACACTTTTGTAACAAAATTGTAAAGACCTGGCCTCTTTTCAGTTAAAACCATTACAGCAGCAAATTAACAAAATATTAGCAGCAGAATTGTAAAGCTTTCAGTCTCTCGTTCAGCGTACGCACCGGTTCACTCTGTGCCCAGCAGGGTTGGCCATCGCGCTGCCCGTTCAGAATGTTTGCTTCTGTACTGCGCTCTTATCTTATCAGGCTAATTCCAGTGTGCACTGGTGCTTTTATCAGGCTCCAAATAGCCCCGGCGGAGACTGGCACCCTGCAGGGCAGCCGTGCCGAATCCCGGGGCCCGTGGCATCCCGTGCCAGAGCTCAGGGGGCCTTTCTCAAGATGCACACCGTCTCCATGCGCTGCTCTGGTTGAGGGCGTTTTATAGTTATCATATTCATTTTTATTCTTGATTTAAATGGTGCATTCAATACTGAAACCACAATTTGAAACCTAATTTGAAATAGCCTGACGGTTGAAATCAGGTATTTGTTGTGCGTGCCAAAAAAAAATCTGCATTCTTTGTATTGAATGCTATGGTTCAGCTGTGTATTTAATTTGTTTGTGTTGCTTTGTGTTTATTTTGTCCTTGTGATGGTTTATTCGCGGCACAAACTGTTTGTTTATCATTATTAAATGTGGCCTTCATTGTCACACACTCAAATCGAGGATTCCTCTTTTGTGTCCATAAGAAAGCAAGGAAAGAACAAGAGAAAGGACAGCTTCGGGAGTCGCTACAGTAATTGCTCTAGTTGGCACTATTGCAATGCCTTTGGTGCAGGAGGATGTGTGTGTGTGCGTATGCATGTATGTGTGTGTGCATGACTATGAGTGTGTATGAACTCTGGACACTTTTTTTCTCTCTTGCCATTTTAAAACCGTTCACTTGAAAAGTTTTTGTTCAATACTTCACTAACCTTCACTAACATTTTTTCCTCTTGTTGTTATAGTGATAGGTTGCTGAGAGTTAGACTTTTTTATTTGTTATTAATCACTTACGTCTGCATCGTATGTTAACCTCAGAGTTTGAACCCAGGCCCAAATATTAAACCGCTACCCTATGCTTAACAGGTTTTTGGGATCTTACTCGAAAATGTTCCATACTTCACTAAATGTAGGGGTTTTTTTGTCTTAGAATGAAGTGCGAAATGAATAGTTTATTTAAGACCCTAAGTAATAGTCCAGGTGTATTGGAGGTAAATGTGTTTTAAATGTGTTTCCATTAAGATTGGCGATTATGGGAAAGTCATCCTAATGGAGGGAAGTGGCTTTTGGCTAAAGAGAATATTAATTTTATATCCAGGGTTGTATTGTTAGTGCTGCTAATATATCGTTATTATGAGAATATCATTTAAACTTTTCCCTGCTTCAGCTCACCACACAGGAAATTTGATATTTAACCATTAAAGAGGTGTGAACAATGTGCTTTATGCCATTTCATGTGTTTAACTGCTGCTCTTTAAATGGCCGTTACATTTAGGAGAAATCTTTTCATGAAAATCTGTGTTTGCTAGACTAGAGCATTTGTTTTCTGCATTATTTATTCTACTATATATATATATATACTGTATAATGATTTTTGTATTGTTTTAATTACTTTTATTACTTTTGTATTGTTTTCTTTAAATAATGCTAATAATGATTAGTGATAATAATGACTATTTCCTAATTATTATGAAAACAGATAGTTTTTCTTTGATTTGAAGGCGCTTTCTGAAAGGAACACATGCATAAGAGCCTGCAGTGGTGATTTCTCTCTGTCTGGATGCGGCATTGTGGGAGTGTTTTGTTTGGAAATGAAATGTTTGGAATAGCTGTTAAACAGATTATTTCAGCAGTCGTCATTCACTTCGAGCCAGTGTACATAACGCGTCTCTCTTTCTTTCATCACTTGTTCTGCTTCCAAGTGCCTCCTCTGTCTTTCTTTGTCTCCGTCAATCTTCCTGTCTTCCTGGCTCCTTCTGAAAGTCTGATAGACTGTTGAAATGGAAGGAAAATCCACCTCCTCGGGTCATAGGACAGATTGCACTGGTCAGAGAGATTTTCATGTGTAGAGAATCTCCAAACATAATTTTCCATCATCCTACATTTCTCCTATATTTAGGACTGCACTCGGCTCTGACTCACCTGGGCTTGTTTGGGTTATAATTATATATATATTTTTTTTTTTGCTTAAATATGCCACCGCAGTGCTATTAAGCTTCTGGGATTTCTTGACTATTTTTGTGATTTTCTTTTTTTTTTAAGTCTTCATGCTTGATTCATTCCAGTGGATTTGTTCAAGAAAGACGTGAAGTATAACTTTCTCAGCTCCTTACACACCGGAGACATTTATGGGCTTTTTAAGAGCACAAAGGAAGGATTGTAAAAGTGAAACACATTAACAAACAAACCAGTGTCAGCTCTACTGAATGAGCACCTGCTTTTAAACTCTACAGGAGGGACAGACAGAGAAAGAAAAGTAAAAAAAACTGAAGCTGAAGCTGAGAGTAAAACAAAAAGAGGCAAATGTTTTCTCTTCTCAGTTGCTGGTCTTTCTTTCGTTTTTTTTTGTATTCGTGTCAAGCATGAAATTTGTCTTCAATAGCACTGAGCAATATATTTACAAATAATAAATCTGAGATTCTTTTAGTGATGATATTATAAACAACTGAATATCAATCCTTCCTTATTCTACAAATATGAAGGATCTACAGATTTTCATTAATAGTGTCTCCAATTTATTATTTTGGTAAGTTCTGTTTTTTTTTTTACTTATTTATGCAGTCCTTGCATGCATTTTTTATGCATTAAAATCTTTTAATAAAAATGATGAAGGTAAATAATACTGTTTAACACTTATATTATATATATATATATATATATATATATATATATACACTGTATATATGACTCTGAATATCTATATGTGTACATGTATGTGTGCGTACATATATAATTTGCTCTGAAAAACTATGTTGAGAATGTTTTGGAAATATTTAATTAAAAAAATGTTGTCAGATATGCTGAAAGATGATCAGATATGCTGAAAGATTTTACACAAAAAAAGTAAAAACGTGTTTACGTGTATCTGGAGAGTAAGAGAGAGAGAGTGAGAGAGAGAGAGAGTAATGTGGCCCACTCACAACGACTCTGGTTACGAGTCAGAGAACACAATGCCGAGCTCAGTAACAGCACAGGCCTACTCATTACACACACACACACACACACACACACACACACACACACACACACACACACACACACACACACACACACACACACACACACACACACACACACGACGCAACGGCCATGGAAAGCTGAGCCATAACTCAAATCTATAGGAGTAGAAGTTCTGCATTAGTGCGCTGTTAGATTGAATTCTCATGGAGCTCATTAGATAAAACCTCTTTAGAAAGAGGAGAAAGGGATGATCAAGATTGCCGAGGGGCGAGAGAGAGGGAGACGGAGAAAAGGCGAGGGAACGGGGGCAGCCTCGTCTGCCATTTTTTGGCACCCTGTACGGTGAGCTCTATGTAGAAGGTGCCAGAACCTCATCGCTGCCAACCTCTCTCCCTCTGATCCTTTCTTCCTCTCCCTCTCCCTCTCTTTTCACCCATTCTCTGTGTCTCTCTCGGGGGGCTCAACCCCAGCGTCGCCCCCGTCGTCTTGATATGTCCTCCTATTTTCAGCTCAACAGTTACGTCAATTATTTTTATATACAATTAGATTTGTGTTTTGCATATTTGCATGGACATGTGCGGGGAGGTGGCACTTGTTTGCTTTCTTTTTTTTCTTTTTTTTCTTGATCGACTTTGTAGGACATCGAAGACAGTTTTCAGACATCTCATGAATAGGAATTGAAATCTGGATTCGGATTTCACTGGCTCCTAAACGATTCCTTTAAATATTCTTTTAGTACTTTTGAAGAAAGCCCTCTTTCAATAAAAAAAAAAATTGAATAATTATTAGTTTGAACAAAAAACAGTATAACAGGCTCAGTACAAGACTGAAGGTAACTTGCCGTTCAGTGAGTGAGTCATTTAATTCATTTTGACTGATTCACTGAAAGGAGTCACTGAATCAAACCATGGGTTTGTGAGTACTTTTGACACATTCGTTAAAGATGCACTTAGTAATTCTGTGCTTTTGTTGCAACGTTGTTGATGCAGCATCATGCAAAAGATTTCAGCTGATTACATTATTTTACCTGATTCCATTAAATCATATTTTACTGATTTCAAAAAGCTTTGAAATCACTAATCACAGTAGTAGTTAGCCATGAATAATTTGTTTCATGAATAAAAGTGTCCGGTTACCGAGGTAAAACATGATTTTAAAATGCTGTATTTATCAATCCTCCATGTTATATAAAATGCTTTCATTTGGCCACTGTCTATGACTGAAGTGCAAACGAACATTTAGTACCGTTTTTTTTTAGTAAAACTAATTAAAAAATGACTGGGTGCACCTTTCAATAGAATCGGCTGTTGTAAATCGAATTTCACTGGTGATGCTTTATGTTTGTTCATTTCTCATGAAAAAAAGAAAAAAACAGCACAGGTCTTTCAGAACAATCTGAGCCGTTTCTCAAAGGTCAGTTTCTGTCGGTCTCTCATGGGCTTCGCAGTTCCAGACTTCTCCTCTCCCAGCAGATGCACGAAGGGCACAAAACTCAGCGGCTTGTCTTCCTCAGTGAAAGCCCGAGCCGTCATAAACTAATTTTGCCGGTGTTACTTACCGCATGTGAAAGAGAGAAGGTGTTGTGTTTTTTTGGAGCTCCTAGTAAGGGAAAACGTTTGACAGGCACAACAGAAACACAGCGAATCAATTCTGGCATGCGTTTGTGTGTAAGGGAATAGGCCTGGAAAGCAGTTTGGACACAGATCTAGGCCGCCCGTCTCGGTGAGCGGGAAAGAACGCAGAGAACAAGGGATGAAACCGGAGAGAAAACGGCAAGGAACAGGGGGATGGGATAACAAGGGAAAGAAAAGCTGGTGTGTGTGTGTGCGCGTTTCATAATAAGAGTGTGAAAAATAGGCCTATAAATGAGAGTGTGTAAAGCTTCATGGCTCTCAGCTCCAGAAAGCCCCATTCATCAGACGGGAGCATCTTCCCGCTCTTAAAACAATGAAAGGCAACCCCCCCGTTCTCTCGAAGCAGAGGAGAGTCTGTCGTTTGTTTACAGAGATAACAGGATAAACGAGAGAAAGAGAGAGTGTGAGAAATAAAGTGTGTGTGTTTTTGTGTGCCGAGACAGAGGGCCCCTGTATGCCACCGGATGAAGTGATGGTGGGATAGCGCATGATTAGTATGTTAATAGGCAAATATAAAGTGTTTGTGTGTCTGTGTGTGTTTGCATTAGATCACTATGGGCCTTATACATATGCATCAACATACAGAAGCGTTTTTGTTTGTGCACATGGGTGTGTTGAGCTGTGTGTGTGTGCTTAATTGTGAGTTCACATTGAAGAATCGGTGTGTATTTGCATACGTACATGTTTCGGCATACATAGAGCGCATATATATGTGTGTGTGAGTGTGTTCAGGACTTTGGCACCTGTTGGTCTCTGTGGGGTTCAGATTTCTGATTTTGGTTTCCTCCGTTTGCTACTTTCATCTATTAAAAACTCCATAAAATAGCTTGACAAGACATTTTCTGTCTACTTTGTTCAAAAAGGCTTTAGTAACGTCACAGCCTTTAAATGTGATTTTGACACTTGCTGATTGGTTGTCGGGGAGGGACATTCTCATTCTAGAGAGCATTTGATTGGACAATGCAGTTCAGGATATTCATCAATGGTTTATTTTCCGGTTTATTTACATCAGAGAAAAGATATTGGTTGCAAATTGTTATATCTGTTAATTTTTTTTGTTAAAAATTGTGTCAACTATTAACATGCACAATGTGTAATGATATTCCTCAAACATTCTGGTTAAGGTTTATTAAATTTCGGTCTATTAAAAACCGTTTTCCAATGCAGCTTTAACCCCCCTAACCCCAAATATTAAACTTGCTTTATTGTAGGGATGCACTGATATGAAAATTTTGGCCGATTCCGATAACCGATAATTCTTTAATTTCAAAGCTGTTAACCGATATATTGGCCGATAAATCTAAATCCACATTTTTGTGTAATTTTTGAGAGCCTGATTACAAAAACAAAAGTCTCACCATTAAAAGCCATGACCAAAGCACACAATATTATATCTCATTATAATTTTATGTAGCCTATATGACAGACTTGAGCTGCACTTTACTGTATTTTCCCTTTATCGAAGTGATTCCAATCATATTTCATATTTCTTTGCGAACAGTATTCGTCTGAAGTGTCTCAGCTGGCGGAAATAATACATCATTTATTGGCTTTAATATATTGGCCAGATTTTCCGGGCCGATAACGATAACTCTAAAAATGAACGGCCGATACCGATATGGTGGCTGATATATCGTGCATCCCTACTATATTGATATATGATATGATGTGATATAATACTTTATTCGCATGACAGTATCAATGTTTACAACAATCAACATCCAATAAACATCGACATACACTTTTATTGTCACTTTTGATCAATTTATTGTAGCCTTGCTGGATAAAAGTTTCTTTAAAAACAAAATCTTACTGATTTTCACCATAAAGTCTGTAACAGAGTTTTCTAACACACACACACACAAAAAAAAAAATCTGTGGTGACAGCAGTCCCACACAAACACATGCTCCGCCTCCACAGTCCATTGGCAGTGATGGGATTGGCTCTGATTAAGGCTGGTGTCATGGCAACCAAAAAACCCAACATACCTTGTTGTCTGGGCTCCATTCAGGGGTTCTGTAAGGCCAGCGGCAGTTCACATGGAATCAGTGGCCGAATGTTGGGATAGACATCATTTGTCTCAGATGGGTTTTTAAGGGTAATATCTTAAGTACCACATCAGTCAGAAGGAGAGGGAGAGAGAAATATACATCTACAAATATAGAGAGGAAGGATTTGAGCGTCACACATATTTATGTAGCATGGCTAGTTGCCCAGAGCTGCCTCCTACACGTGAGAAAGAAAAGAGAGCGCGTCCATAATAAGCGACTGTACAGTTCTCTATTTTGAACCGCACCATTCGTCTCGCATGAATATTCAGCTGCATGCATATGATTTGCAATCTTTCTGTCACATTAAAAACCCTGCGGCTATGAAGGAAATATCCATCTGTAGGCCACGTTCAGCCTCAGAGCCAAACTAATACCACCTTACGCTATTCACACCAGCTCTCAGGAACATTTATTTATTCACTTTTGCAACATGTCTCACAGGCACTGGGATGTTTACACTTGTGGACACACACACGCACACACATACACACGCACGCACGCACGCATGCATTGTGCAAACAAAGATAGTGGTTTTGCATGACCGAGTTCAAGGTTTTTATTTGGTTTTCTGTAACTGCAAACAAATTTGAATATCTGCTCTATCCGTTGAAAGCCAAATATTCACGCTGACCAGAAACCTCTCAAATGATTTGTTCAATTTTACAGTTGTATTATCTGCGCCCAATTGTGTGTATGTACAGTAAGTGAAGGAGACTACAGTAATATTTATACAGTGATATTTATTTAGCATAAAACAGTGTTATGTGTCTGTATGCATATAGAAAGATTTGGGTGGTCCCTAAAATGGTGATTTCAGGTATTACTATACTTGTGGAGACGTTTAGTGTAGGCAAAAATCTTACACACACACACACACACACACACACACACACACACACACACACACACACACACACACACACACACACTCACACACACAAGGCCTGTAACAGTGAATGCATGCAGGCGATCTGGTCAGGAAATTTAGCATTACAGTATAAGCATTTGGCTTTAAATGATGCTGAGCAATGTTTAAGCAAGCCACACACACACACACACACACACACACACACACACACACACACACACACACACACACACACACACACACACACACACACACACACACACACAGAGAGAATATTTCACATCTGGCAGGGGGCATGTGTTAGTCTGATTTGCAGAATGCACTGAAATGTTCTGGCTGGCTCTTTATGCTAGCATGTCGCAGGCCTCTCTTCTGCACATGTGTGTTTAGGAAGAACAGACTTATATATTTCACTCTCTGGCCTGTAGCTCATGGCAATATGACTAAAACAATTATATCTTTACAGTAAAAATAGTAATATTGTGAAAAATCATTTCAATTTTCCAACTGTTTTCTATGTGAATATATTGTCAGATGTAATTTATTCCTGTTATCAAAGCTGTATTTTCAGCATCATTACGCCAGTCTTCAGTGTCACATGATCCTTCAGAAATCACTCTAATATGATGATGTTCAAGAAACATTTTGGATTATTATCAATGTTGAAAACAGTTTTGCTACTAAATATTATTTTTATTATTTTATTATTTTCTCTCTCTCTCTCTCTCTCTCTCTCTCTCTCTCTCTCTCTCTCTCTCTCTCTCTCTCTCTCTATATATATATATATATATATATATTCTCTCTCTCTCTCTCTCTATATATATATATATATATATATATATATATATAATTAAAAAACAGGATTTGATGAATGGGAAGATCAAAAGATTTATTTGTTTGAAAGAAAAAATATTTTTAGAGAAATCTTTTTTTAGAGACAATCTTTTTTGTACTCTCACTTTTGAATGCTAATTTATATTCTTTATATATATTTTTTGAAAAAGGTTAGGGACAAAGACAAAAGAAGTATTTTAGACAGCTAAGTAAACGTGTGTGTGTGTGTGTGTGTGTGTGTGTGTGTGTGTGTGTTTGTTTAATCCCAAATTTCACCTCTTGATTCAAAAGACCCATTAGACAACTAAGTAAACGTGTGTGTGTGTGTGTGTGTGTGTGTTTAATCCCAAATTTCACCTCTTGATTCAAAAGATCCGTTAGACAACTAAGTAAACGTGTGTGTGTGTGTGTGTGTGTGTGTGTTTAATCCCAAATTTCACCTCTTGATTCAAAAGAGCCATTAGACAACTAAGTAAACGTGTGTGTGTGTTTAATCCCAAATTTCACCTCTTGATTCAAAAGATCCGTTAGACAAGTAAACGTGTGTGTGTGTGTGTGTGTGTGTGTGTGTTTGTTTAATCCCAAATTTCACCTCTTGATTCAAAAGAGCCATTCCAAGACCAAAGGTGAAATAAATTGATTAAAGCAAGTGAAAGTGTTTAGACACATACAGACAAGTACAAGAGTGATATCTGGATCATGGATCATTACATGCTTTGTGTGTCTGTGTTTTTGACTTCTTGTCTGTGTATGTTTGTGTCTGTGAGTGTATTTGTGTCTGTACTAATTAGGATTAACTGCCTTTTTATCTCCAGCCCTCTTAATCTCTCTCTGTCACCTTCTCTCTAGAGTTTTTTGCCTCTTTGACACACACTCATACAGGTGTGTGTGCAGGGTTTGATGTGTGTGTGATGTCGCCCAAAGGCGTTCTGTGTAAATAGACTTGGGTCATTTAAGGTTGCTATAGTTTATGAGGAGGGTGTGACTTTATTTTGCAAGCTAATAGTGAACTTGTGAGAATGAAACAAAACAAATAAAATATGCAAAATCATTTTAATGGATGTTTTATATATTGTATTGAACTGTTAAAAAAAGCATTGTCATTGTCAAAACATGTCCATTCCTCCAAGTTTACCTTTAAGTATCAACGTTTAAGTGCTTGTTTAGTAAGAGAGTTTTAGAAGCACCAGGAGTTGTAGAACACTGCAAGTTCTAGTACATTATTCTGTGTTGAGTGGAGAATTCTGTCGTGTGAAATCTAGTACGGTTCTAGAATACTGTCATAAATGTTCTTGAACATTAGTTACTGTTCTAGCATATTCATTTGAGGGTTCTAGAACATTATTTTGAGATCTATAGCATGTTTCTTTGAGTGTTCTAGAACATCGAAAGGTATAGCACATTACTCTGAGGGCTCTGGTACTCTGAGGTTTCTAGAACATTAAACCAAGGGTTCTAGAACATTAAACCAAGGGTTCTAGAACATTGAGAGCTGTACAATAGAATGCAACATTGCTCTGAGGCTTCTAGAACATTACTCTGAGAGTTCTAGCTGTGAGTGTTCTAGAACATTATTATGAGAGCCTTAGCATGTTACTTTGTCAGTTCTATAACACTGATATAGTGCTATACAGTATCACATAACATTGCTCGGAGGGTTCTAGATCATTATTTTGTGAGTTCTAGAACATTCCTCTAAGATACCTATAGTAGCACATTATTCTCAGAGTACTACAACATGGTTCTTGTAGTTCTACATTACTCCATGGGTTCTGAGGGTTCTAGATCATTATTTTGTGAGTTCTAGAACATTCCTCTAAGATACCTAGCACATTATTCTGAGAGTTCTAGAGCATGGTTCTGGGAGTTCTACATTACTCCATGCATTCTAGAACACTTTAGAATATGATTGTGAGTTCTAGAGTCAAGTTGATTGTAATATTCTCGGATGGGCTGAGCATTCACTGTGTATGTACTGTAAATGCAGATGTCACCAGAACATGCTGTGTGTGTGCGTGTGTGTGTGTGTGTGCGTGTGTGTGTGTGCGTGTGTGTGTGTGTGTGTGTGTGTGTGTGTGTGTGCGTGCGTGCACATGAGAACCTCAGTATTCTTTAGTAACTATCAGAGCTCAGCAGAGGTGATGGACTTTAATCCAGTGTTTGATCACACACACAGATCTGAGTGAGGAATTCTGAGAGCAGAACACACACACACACACACACACACACACACACACACACACACACACACACACACACACACACACACACACACACACACACACACACACACACACACACACACACACACACACACACACACACACACAGTCCCTCTGAATATTTACAAGTCATGGCTTGACATGGAAGAAAGTCAGACAGAGAAAGAGAGAATTGGAAGATTGAAGGCAACGGTGAGAGAAATCAGAGACCGAATTAAGGGAATGTGACGAACACTAGTGTCAAAGGAAAGTGCTGTGTGTATGTGTGTGTGTGTGTGTGTGTGTGTGTGTGGGTTTTCTAAGGTCACAGTGCAGAATATCACACTGGAATGTGGAATGCTGAAACACTGCCAACACAAGCACATCAACTACACACACACTGTTCTCTCTCTCCACTCCCCCTCTCTTGACTCAGTCATTTGTGTTATGAAAAGTGCTTTAGTATGTGCATTATGTCCAGTCTGAGAGCTCTGTATACGTTATACATTAGACACAGTGTATCAAACACACATACTGGATCAAACCGTGTGTCAGCCACATGCTCACATTGCGAGAACCCAGGAGTGCTCTTCATTTACAATATTTCTCTCTCGGCTGTTTGTTTACTTTGCAGGTAAATCAGATGGCGTGCACACACACACACACACACACACACACACACACATTTGTTTGATGTTCTCCAAGAGCTCTGGAGACTCGCTGTATTTTTTTTCTTCTTCCCAATGGCACAAGCACAAAATTTTGTGGTATAAAAACAGCAGAGAGCGCCTTTAAAAAATAAGGAGAAATGAAGGAAACGGTAAAAAAGTGGCGTCTCCTGCCAAGAAAATGTTCCATGCGCCCTTAATGTTATAGCCAAGGAGGAATACAAGTCAGAAGGCACATTTGCAATCGATTTAGTATTCACAGAGCGAGCTGTGAAGCAGAACGTCTCTGGACAGGTAGGAAAGCTACAAAGGATTAAAGAGAGTCCAAAACTTTGGTGTTTTAAAACAATTTGCTAATACTAAAGTGTGTGTAAGAGTCTTATCTATATTTAGTCTGTATGTCCTTTTTGAGCACTGTATACATGTACACCAGTGCCACAGTTAAACACTGTTAAACACGGTAACAATTTATTAGTTACATGTTACATGTACTTACCATAGTAATAACAGTACATTATGCATAATTACATGCAACCCTAAACCAAACCCTTATCCTACACTAACCCTATAGTATACCTGCACTTTAGTGTATAATTACACTGTAACACGGACACCTTAAAGTGTAACCAAAATATATCTATCTATCTAATCTTCTATATTGTAAAATCAGAGATGTCTTTGATGAATAGAACATTCAAAAGCAGTATTAATTTTATATAGATTTCTTTTAACATAAATGTCTTTGTCACTTTTGATAAATTGAATACATCCTTGCTGAATTAACATTACTGGAAAAAAAATAAATAAAAATCTGGCTGACCCAAAACATCTGAACTTTAGTGTGTTTGTAAAGTAAGCACAGTTTATTTTTCTTATACTGGCTCACACTTCTTCAAGCATTTAACTTTCGGCTGCTGGTGTAAGTATGAATGTGCGGTGGTGACGTGTTCTCTCTGTAAGTTCAGTATGATGAAGATTTTCCATACAGGAGCGTCAGATAGCTCCACATCTGAGAAAACGATTCTTTCCGTGTGCTTTCTCTCTCTTACACTCGCTGTCTTCATGTTTCCGTACCTGTGTGCACGCATATGTGTGTGTGTTCGCTGTAGGCGGTTCTTAACCAGCAGGGGACCGCTGGCACCACAGGGGCTCCTTGTTTGGTCTAAGATTGATTCTTACAGTTCGTATATATATGTTTATGTGTGTGTGTGTGTGTGTGTGTGTGTGTGTGTGTGTGTGAGTGTGTGTGAGAGAGTATGCTATTGCTGCAGAGGATAGTGATTGTGCTTTGGCCTTCCCAGATGAGAGTAATGTATTCCTGCTCAGGAGCTTTGCAGGGTCCAATCAAATCATCGGAGGGGGAGACATCTGAGTGGAAATATAGCGAAGGAAAACCTACAGCCGGTTTATTTCTATATAACACACCGCTTATGTTTTTTTTTTCTGTTTGGAGTAAGAGCTTGAAAAAAACCGGAAGGACGGAAAAAGAAGAGTTATAATGTACAGCGAAGGAAAGAAAGAAACATGCAGCATATAAATAAATAAAACCTGTCTTGTGAAGCACATAATAGACTTAAAGTTTAGTGTCATGTTAAAGTAACTTCGTTAGAGAAATTGTCATTTCTCAACCTGTGTCCACCATTTTAGATTGCCTTTTCCATAAAACTGTTTTTTCAAACTAGGGTTTGTGTGTTGTTAAAATTGTATTAAATTAAATAAATAGATTTTTTTTTTTTTTTTTTTTTTTACGTGTGTCATGTGACCATTAAACAACATCAGAGAAATTTGCCTTGTCAAATTATTGAAATAATAATTTATAATCTCAGCTGTGGTTGCCAGAATAATTCTAAAATACAGTAAACCCTGCTACTAAAACACTCCACACACTGCTACTAAAATCCATGTTGCACCTTTAATGTTAACTGAAAACCACTATAATAATGCAGGTGGTAAAAGAGGAAGCCACACGAAGAATCATGAAGAAGTAGCTTTACCACAAGCTGAATTATACTAGTAAGCAGAAGGTTCACAAAACACCATGGTAACACATGACATTTAAATAATGCTAGAAACATTCAGAAAACAACAAAGATGCAACATAAAACCCAAATGTGCATAGCTGATACACACACATATATATGTGCAAAGAAATTATCTGAACAAAATGCCTTCAAGTGTGAAGTGTCACAGAGGGAATTCTGGGAAATAAATAATTTCATTTGTTCTGTTTTACTTCTAAAAGCTTTACATGAAATAAAAATGACATGGAATGTCCGATGAAACTTACTGTTAATCTATTAACAGTTTTTTCCCATAGTGTTTTAACAGTATTTTACAGTTAAAACTACCCTGATTTTTTATATTTTAGGTTAACGGGGTTTGGCTGACACAAAAAGTTTGGAAATCCCGGCTGTAAAGTATGTAATACTGCTTTAGAATGTAGTTATAAACCAACCTTTTGGTCTAGAGTGATGCCTTGAAATAATGTCTGCGTAGGCTTCTCAATAGGTTCTGGAAAAGAGCCATACTGTAAATAAACAACAAACAGGACAAGTACAACAGACCCGAGTGCGAGTGCGAGGGTCTGTCAGCTTTAATCAGTGTGTGTGTGTGTGTGTGTGTGTCTCAGTGTCACTGATGACTGGCAGTGTCATCCTTCCCAACACAAGATGTCTTTCTCTGGACTGTGCTGTCCACCAATCACACATTTGTGTCATTTGTTTTCATTGCAGCAAATTTCTCACTGTACTCGTCATCTGCGGTGACATCATATGCACAGTAGCAGGAGGGTCAGTCACTTCTCCCTTCACTCTTTGTCTTGCATATTTTGGATTTGGTCAGTGTTTTTTTTTTTTTTTTGAAAATACTTTTTTTTACAGCAAGGATGCATTAAATTGATCAAAAGTGATAATAAAGACATGTTTCAAACACATGCTGTTCTTTTGAACTTTCTATTTATCAAATAAATCCTGAAATATCACAGTTTCCACAAAATATTTTAATATATTTCAAAATATTACTGTTTTTACTGTATTTTTGATCAAATAAATGCAGTCTTGGTGAGAGACTTCTTTCAAAAACATTAAAACCCCATACAGACCCCAAACTTTGCATGCAATATGCATTTGTTAAGCTTCCCATCCTTAAACAGGACCTGTCAAATTAAATGAATGATTTTACTTTGTTTAAAATGGCAAAGAATGTTAAAATGAACTACTTAATTGCATGTTGACATGTTAATTTCACAGAAAAAACATTTTGAGTTTGGTATGCTCCCGTTGGATTCTTCTATCAGTTTACATAAACCACATGATAATTACCTCTAATGTTCTGAGGGGAAAGACTTCTTGCCCTCTAGAGAGTGATATAATTACACAGAGCTGTGTGTAATTAAATACCACGCATCAGTTCATTTCATAAACAAAAGTGTTGATCTCTTCTTACTTCACAGACTATCAGAGCTCTTAAAATGAGATTCTCCTGAGAAGAGGAGTTAATTCTTCATGTGCTTTAAAATAATTCAGTTATCTTTAATCTGAATGCACTATCTAAACCGAGCTTCAGAGGGCAATTCCGGAGGCAGTGCTAGATGTCGGCGCCTTCTTGCCAATTAATAAACAAAATGCAAATATGACTGACTTCACACAGCTGGCCACTTTCTGCTTAATTTCCAGATTGGCTTAAACGCCCTGCTGTTGGATTCCTGCTCTTTCTCTCCCATGTGTTTCCCGTTTAACCGACTACCATATTCATTAGGATGCATTATGATATTTCTCCCATTTTGACTCTACGATGCAGTCTCAGTAAGAAGTCAAGTCATTTTGGTTTCCTCACTGAAAGTGTAATGCTCAAAGTAGAAAGCAAGAGTTGGAGCGTGTGTTTTTGGCCCTGGATTCCCGACCCCAGTCTGTGGATTATGCAGTGCTGTGCTGTGTTAGTGTGAAAGTAATCCCTGCTCTTGTTTGAGGAGTGTTTCCTTGGGGGCTACTGAAGCATGTCATGGGGTCAGAGGTTAATACAACTGCACGTGTGAGGGTCATGCAGACGTGTTAACAATTACAAGCCGAAGGTCAAAGGTTAAAATAGCTGTTCGGCATGGCAGCTGTGTGTGTGTGTGTGCGCGCGCATTCACAATAGGATAATTACTACATGTCAGACTTTTACAAGCTTTGACTAGTAGATTTATACATCTTCTGAAGAAAAGTGGTGTAAAACTTGATGAATGAACACCATGATGAAGTCTAGCATGTTCTGAATAGTTTCTAGGTGGTTGCTAAGGAGTTCTGGGTTGTTGCTAGGCAATCATCACCCCCCATCATTGTAAGTCTTTTGCTTGTTTTTTATCTGGCAGGTTAATATTGTAAGTCTCGTTACTTAGAACAGAAGTTTTCCAACTTTTTTTGATACCATATAGTAGACCTCTAAACATGATGATTTCATTTCAGAGGACCCAATGAAGGATGCTATTTATTATTAATAATATATATTAACTATTAAAGAGCCATTTATTCTGTGAAAAATATATTATATGTGTAAAATGTTATTGGAAAAATTACTTTCTATTATTTTGACACTTATCTTTTTTTGTTATATAGAGTTAGAGACCTGAAGAGAAACATAAAACTATTGCTGTAAATAGAATTAATTAATTATTTCCTAGCAGTCTTTAGATGGCAGAATGTGTAATAATTGTATTATTTATTTATTTATTTATTCATACAATCATTCATTTACTTATTTTTTCATTTTAATACATTTCTTTGTTTTATTTTACTTTTATGTTTTACACCATTTTTAGGCTTTGTTTAAATTAATGATAAAAAACACTGATTTGTGTCCCGCTTGAGCCCAGTTTGAAAATTATTTTAGGCATAATTCATGTCCATTCATTCATGATGTTTAATAAGTCGGGTTATTTTTATTATTTCAAAATATCCTCTCTCTTTCTCTATTTCTCGGTTTCTTTCTCCCTTGTCTCAGAGGTCTGTTCTGTCTCTGCTCACATTTATAATTTAAAGAATATTTATTTGATTAATTTCTTCAGGGATTCATGTGTATTTTGGCTTGATGTCGAACATCCGTATCTCTATCTAGTCTCTCCATTCTCTCTTTTTATGTGTGTTTGTAATATGTTGCGGCTCAGATTAAAAACAGATTTCTCAAGGGCCTCCACTAGACTAGACACACACACACACACACACACACTTCCATATAATTGCACAGTGTGTCTCAGCTTAGTCCCAGTGGTTTGGCAGTAGATTTAAGCTGCGTGTGTGTTTTAAAAGTGCCAACATGCCCAGTGTTATTTTTTCTGTATATCCTCTCAATCCTCCCAAATGATAGGCTCCGCCACAATCACGTAAAGTGTGTGTGTTTGTGCGCTACGATTCAGTCTTACCTAACTGTTTTAGGATGTTATTTAGGTTGAGCTCTGATTGATTGAGATTTGGGTTGTTATGCAACTAAATCCCCCATTAAGAGACTAAACACCCTCTAACCTTTTGACCTCACACACACATACTCAATCTCACAAACATTTCAGAACCAGAACCAAGCAGTCTATTTACACAGACCCAAAAACATCTCAGAAATCCCTGGTTTGGGTGCTCTGATGAGCTCTGGTCATGCAATGTCTCATCGGTAAAGATGCTTGGTGACCCGTGAGATCAGTCAGTGGTGTGTGTCTGTTTGTGTGTAAAGCATCAGTCAAGAATTGGTTGTGGCAAGTGAAAAACAAGGGTTGTGGCAAGGGTTTACAGGTGTAAGGCCAAAACATATTCATACTCATTCAAGGTACACAGGCTTGATTGCGCATGTTCATGTTCAGTCTTGTGTTGCGTTGCCTCAAGTGGCACTATAACAACAGTGTAAATTCATTTGCATTGTCTTTTACGCCTAGTTTGCTCTGTCAAGTCCACAAGTTAGTCAAATTTGAAAAGTAACTCACACTCACCTGTGTAAGTTAAACACTTATGTTTAAAAAAAATATATATGTTTGCATACTTGCATACAGTATGGTCTTGGTAAAATAGCATGTTAGTACTATTTGTCAAATTTTTGTTTTGTTTCAGAAGTGGACTGTTAGTTTGAGTTTTATTTCATGGCCACATTTCCAAATATTTGCACAATTTTCTTTGGACTCTGTGGTAGTCGAACTTTTGGTTTGTTCCGTTTTTGTTCGGAGACATTCACATGCAACCTGCGTCACATGCTGTATCGCCATCTGCAGGTGGGATCTGACCTTCTATAATGATGATAAAATTATATCTTTTTAGTTTTTTTTTTGTTTATATTTATAGTTAATTTTAAGTTTAGTTTAAGTAGTTTTTTTCAACCACTTTTTTAATATTAATTTTAGTTTTTCACTTATTTTGTTAATTTATTTCAGTTTCTGAATATGTTTTTAACGCACTGGATAGTTTTAGTACGCAATAATTTGGCTGATGTGTATAAGCGAGTGATCAAGGGTGTGAGAAACAAGTGTGTGGGGGGAATCATGAGACGTCTGTTTGCTGCATTGTAAGTGTGTATTTGTCCGAGATGAAACATGAAAGGAAATGAAGGAGTGTGAGATTTGGACGTGTTGAGAGACTTCTGTGGTCTTGCTATTGGCAGACAAGTGTTTTCATTTGTCTACTCGCACTGCAATAAAATAACCATAACTAGAAAGAGAGAGAGAGAGTTGGCTGATGAAGACATTAGATATGTGAGTGGCTGCCAGAAAACTGCCTTTTCTCATCCTACTGTATTCATTTACATCTTTAACCATCACTCTCGGACGCCTGTTGGAAATAAACTTGCTATCCTAGCTGAAAGTCGTTAGCTACACTACATGTTACTAATGAATGGCAGATAACTATGTTGGGGCAATATTTATTTTTTCAGTTTGCTCATGTCAACTTGTCAGGATAATTGCCCAGCATTAAAAAGAGCTGTGTTGTTAAGTAGTTAAGTTAGTAACTCAACTCATTGTTCTCAAAAACAGAGGGAATGAAAAGGTTGTAATGTTTTGACTTGTTTCTCTACTCGTGTGCCTATTCCTAGTGAATGTTTCATTGAAGAGAGTCATTACGGCATGTCAGCCACCAGGGCAGTGAGGCAGAACCCACATTAAAGATCTTCTCCAGCGGCAGTAAGCAAGCGTGACCGGCCTATTAAAGCAACACACTCGAACACATCTACAGGATCAGGGCACTGACACATTGAGTGTGTGTAATGTTTGTGTGTGATGGGGCATCAAAGTGTCTGGAGGAAGTGTGTTATGGGGCGCTGTCATCACTGACACATTCTCTTGCTCTCATTCTATTTCTTACACACACACACACACACACACACACACACACACACACACACACACACACACACACACACACACACACACACACGTAAAGACACAAGTTGGGTTTTCATGTTTTATGGGGACTTTCCATAGACATAATGATTTTTATACTGTGCAAACTGTATTTTCTATCCCCTAACACTAACTAACTAACCCCTAAACCACCCATCATAGAAAACTATTTTTATTTAACATTTTCAAAACACATAATTTAGTCAGATTTTCACATTTTAAGCTATTTTCCACATGGGGGCCAAAAAGAAATTCCCCACAAGGACAAGGATTTCTTGTATTGCCATCCTTGTGGTGACATTTTGTCCCCATAACTTAGGGTTTACCTGTCACAAACACACACACACGTCACATTCAGGTCAGTGAGGATACAGTTCCTGCTTCCTCTTGTCTCAAACAATGGGAGCTTTATTACTGCCCAGAAATATTTAGAGAGAGAGAGAGAGAGAGAGAGAGAGAGAGAGAGAGAGAGAGAGAGAGTTATTTCAAAAACCTGTGTGCTCACCACCGCATACACAGACATATAGCATACAAATAAACCTTTTCAATAACACTTTCTTCCTGGTTATTCACTCATTTTCCTCAGTAAATATTTTTCCTCAGGCATTAAAAAACTACCAGTCTGGAAGATTTTTTGAGAGAAGTCTCTTCTGCTCACCAAGGCTGCATTTATTTGATCAGAAATACAGTAAAAATAGCAATATTGTGAAATATTATTACTATTTAAAATAATTGGTTTCTATTTTAATATATTTTAAAATGCAATTTATTCCAGTGATCAAAGCTGTATTTTCAGCATCATTACTCCAGTCTTCAGAGTCACCCTTCAGAAATCATTAAAAATGAATATGCTTAATTGTTTTCGTGGAAACCATGAAACATTTTTTTCCCCAAGATTTTTCGATCAATAGAAAGTTCAAAAGAACAGCATTTATTTTAAATAGAAATCTTTTGTAACATTATAAATGTCTTTAATGCCACTTCTGATTAATTTAATGCGCCCTTGCTGAATAAAACTGCACATTTCTTACCGACCCTTTTTTAAATGAATACATTTATTTGTCTGTTTGATCATTCATTCCCTTGAGGACCCATTTAAACTCTGCAGCTGTTAGTCTGTACATCTGTAATATGTCTATGTTGCTTCTTTTAATTCACTATACCAGTTAAGATGAATGCAACAGTATCTAGGGCTGCTACAGTTTTTAAATAAAATCAGTGCAAATAGATCATGAAAATGAGCCATTGTGCGTACCGTATTTCAGGAAAGGCGATTTGCACCCTAAAGCGATTTTCCTAAAGAGATTACCAGGCTGGCCATGTTCTATTGTTGATAGTTTATCTGCAAACAAAACAATTGCACTATTCATCCCAGAATCTGATCTGATGCTCATAACAGTCCTGCACACAGCATGCGTATTTAGTCTTCGGACTGATTTACTATTCTAAGATTATTTCTGTGTCTACATGTGCGTGTATTTATAGTGTTTTAGGCATATTTGTAGTACATTTTATCCATATATTTATCCTTTCCAGAACTGTAAGGCTCTTACACTGGCATTTGGGGATGAGTTCAGTAATCACACGCACCACCCATCAAAGTATGTTTTGCAGGCCTGTATTTAGCAGTGTGTTTGTGACTGCAGGGTATTACCGTATTTTATAGCTAAACCTACAGCAGATCAACGGCTACAAGCCACAAAGTATTAAACTGACTGATTGTAGGCAGAGATAAAGCCCAAATACGCTCACACAGACTCAGCCTGACCCCAGTACACACTTGCCAGGGCAAAATGAATGGGATAATGATGTAGAAGAGCTGGATATCTGTGAGGTTTTGCCTGTCACAGTCATCCCAGCATGCACTGGTGCGGGTCCCCAGGGAGTCGTGAAACATTAGTGAGGTAAAGAGAAAGACGTGCAGGAGAAATTAAATGCGGATCTAAACATGTTAATGGGTTCCAGCTGCTCTTATCGGAGAACCAGAAGAGGTTTTGAGATTCCAGAGATTTTGTTTTAGAACTTACTGTGCTGTTATTCTGCAGAGATGCCAAACAAAGTAATTAACTTGTAGAAAGTAATTACCTCAACTCAAAACTAATGAGAAAATGATCAGCTTCCTCAAAATGATGCAACTGAGCATCTTTAGCAGGGTATTCAGAAGCACGGTGAGTTTTAGTATAAAACTGGAGACAAAACCCCAGTTTCCACAAAAAATATGAAGCAGCACAACTGTTTTCAACATGGATAATATTAAGAAATGATTTTCGAGCAGCAAATCATCATATTAGAATGATTTCTGAAGGATCATGTGACACTGAAGACTTGAGTAATGATGCTGAAAATTCAGCTTTGATCACAGGAATAAATTACAGTTTAAAATATATTCAAATAGAAAACAGTTATTTGAAATTGTAATACTTTGCACAATATTATTGTTCGTACTGTATTTTCGATCAAATAAATGCAGCCTTGGTGAGCAGAAGAGACTTCTTTCACAAACATTTATAAAAATCTTACCGACCCCAAACGTTTGACTATAGGATCAACACCCAACAATACGACAATAATTAAGATGGACACTTGACCATCACAACCTTTCAAGCATCAGACAAGCCCTGTGTTTCTCTCTCTCTCTCTCTCTCTCTCTCTCTCTCTCTCTCTCTCTCTCTCTCTCTCTCTCTCTCTCTCTCTCTCTCTCTCTCTCTCTCTCCATCTGATTTCACTTATCTGGCAGTTTCGGTCTGAAAGGATACTGATGGCCTAATAATCCCACTTTCCTGCAATTATCTCTTTTTTCCCTCTCATTCCATCTTCAATCCCCCCCCCCCCCTCGTCACCCTTGATGAAAAGGGGGAAGTGTGTGGGACGCTTTTCTGTAACAGTGAGTGTGTGACTGAATTCCTGCACTCTCTATGAGAATCTGCAGATGTCGGTGGGGCCGCTACAGCGCCGCAAAAAATACTAGTCAAGATTCAAATAACTTTATTGCCAAGGTGAAAGAAATCTTAACATTACCAAAGCATTAATAACACTATACAATACAAAAAATGATAATAATATAAAATAAAAAAAACATATATGTATATGTATATGTATATGTATATACATATAATAACATAAAAAAAAAATACATGCTTTACATGAAAATAAACATAGTCCTTGAAAAGAACAGGGGATGGAAAAGGAGAGGAAGAAAAGGAGGGAAAACCCAGCGTCTCGGCCGCAGGGTATGTGCATTTGCTGCCAGAGAGGTGAACGCCACCCAACTAAAACAGAAAACTAAATCACTAAGCAAATGTTTAGATGTCTGAGCTGCATCTGGTGTTGTGAGCTGAAGGGTTGGACTCCGGCTCCTAGTAGCTGAAAAGAAATCAAATCACATGCATCAGATCAAATTAAGGAAAACAAGTGAAAACTCTGGCAGCATTAAAGGAATAGGTCATCCAAAAAAAAATTAAAGATTGGTCATTATTTACTCACTCTCATTTTGTTCCAAACCTTTTAGCTGTTCAAATGAGAATTTTTTTATATAGTTCATAGTGACCTTGTCTGTCAAGAAAGCACCAAAATAGTAAGGTACAGTCCCATTCAAAAAATTTTTAAATGTCTTTTATGAATCAGAATGAGCTTTATCACCACATATGCTTGCATATATACAAGGGTTTTGTCTTGGGGACAAGACACAGATAATAAAAATAAAATAAGTGAATTTATAGCCTATATATATATATATAAAAATACACAGTATACAAAATAGACAATATGTATGTACATGTATGTTATAGACAAATGCAAGGGAATGTGAATAAGAGGTATGTTAAATAAATACAATTATAAATAGTGTTGCATATTGCCCAGTGAGGTAGATGGCCTGAGGAAAGAAACTCTGTTCTCTCTATTGTGAAATATTATACAAAAAAAAAAAAAAACATTTTTTATTTTGAATTTTGAATCAGCATCATTACTCCAGTCTTCAGTGTCACATGATCCTTCAGAAATCCTTCTAATATTCTATTCTATTCTATTCTATTCTATTCTATTCTATTCTATTCTATTCTATTCTATTCTACTTGCTGCAACAATATTTATTATTATCAGTGTTGAAACAGTTGTCCTGCTTAATTTTTTTGTGGAAAATGGGAAGAATTTTTTCTTAATAAAAGGATTAATTAAAAAATGATATATATTAGCCTCTAGTTAGCCACAAACTTTTAAATGGTAGTGTACTTAGATCTGCTCTGATTGTCTTATAAAGGGTTAGTTCAAAACAAAATTTCTCATGTCGCTCCAAACCTCTATGAATTTCTTTCAGCTACTAGTGAAGTACTGTAAACACAAAATAAGATATTTTGGAGAATATTTTAACAGTAATTTTTCCATACAGTGAAAGTCAGTGGGCTGCACAACAACATGAGACCACAACGTCTCTCATTATATGGACAAAAAAATAAAAAATAATTCTTGTTTATTTCAAAGAAAGTCATACAGGTTTAGAACGGCATGAGGGTGAGTACATAAAAGCATTTTCAGTTTTGGGTGAACTATTGCTATAGGTCTTTTGAAACACTTCAAAATCATACAACTCTAAGTATAAAACAGTAAAAGTAAACTATACATTGCCTGTGCTCAGTTTGTAACAATCCATCTTGTAGAAGTGGTCACGCTCTGGAAAGCAGTGTTTAATGATAAATATCGCTGGCATCTGGGCCTGTAGGTGTTTCTGAGAGGCGGTCTGTCCCGCTCATCCCGAGGGCTGCTGAGGGCGGGAATAGAGCCGGTTCATTTAAGGTTATTGTGATTCGCTTCATGCCAGATGATAGACAGCACCTGCCGCCCAGCTGTGCTCTGCTGGAGTCGATGCATCTGTGGCCTGGAGGCTCCTCCTCTGTTCCTCACGTTAAACACCAACCTCACTTCCTGCTCGCTTCGGGGTGAGGGGACAACAGATTATTAATACGAAAAATATGTTCAAAGTAAACATTAAAAATACATACTGTTTTCACAGATTACAAGAGAAAACATTTTATTCTGTCATTTACTCACAAATTAAGATATCTTGAGAAAATGTCCCTCTGTAAAATAATATTGTGTAGCCTACAGTAATATTGTGAAATATTGTTACAATTTAATGTGACAGTTTTGTTTTACTATTTTTTCTATGTAATACAATATAATACATCCTAGCTGAATGAAAGCTTTTTTTTTTTTTGTTATTGACCCCAAACTTCTGTTTGTTAAACCCAGTAAGGATATGCACCAGATTACCAGAATAGCTATTGAGTGAGGTTTGCAGTGAATAATTCATGTAAAGGTTTTAACAAAAATGCTAGATTCATATTTAAAGTAATTAAAAGCATTATCAGATGTCTCCGTTCTCTTGGTTTGATGTGAGCAAATCACTTAAATGGAGGTGTGTGTTGGTCTTGACTCTTTTGGTACACATTCTACCAGGTAAAACAGGTAAACCATGGGCATCGGTGTTTCTTGGGCACCACCGTCACTAAATGGCAATCACTTTGTCAGCTTTCATGTGTTCAGGAATCACTCCTGCATCGCAGACACACATGTGAGGGTAACTCTGGGGAGTCATTTTAATAAGGTTATCACTCCCAAAACTTTGCAGTGCGTACGTGGCCTTTGTTTCTAACTGCAGACTCAACCTCTCTCTCTCTCCTTCTCTCTCTTCCAACGTTTCCTCTTTTTTTCCACATAAAGCTGTTTTTCATAAACTAGCCTGGAATAGCAGTCCCTGAGGCCGAGGCCTGAAACACTAGCTCTCTCTGAGCTTTCTGTGTGTGTGTGTGTGTGGAGGCTGAAACACTAGACTTTTCTGAGCTGCTGCCAAACAGATGCAGTCACTTGCAGTTCCACTAGAGAAACCTTCATGGCTCTTTCGCTCTCGTTCACTTTAACACTGCATCTCGAATCCTCATTCTCGGATCTGTTTGTGATGGATTTTCAAAGGATGATGCTTTCTGATCCCTCTACAGCTCTGTAAATATTAGTCATTCATACAAAATGAGTTTGATGTTATTTGTGGTGTTTTTTATGGCAGAGCCCCTAAACCTCAAATTGAAATTAAAATTGACTGACTTTACCTGGTCTTTCTGTGAATGATTAAACATGGAAAAAAAAATCTTTGTAATCTTTCATCAAAATGCAATAATTTGCTCCTCTTCAGAAATGACTTTCTTTTGTAGGTGATGTCACCAAGTCCTTTTAATGTTAAACCCCTTCGCTCCAACTTTTCATTATCCAATCAATGATCCAATCAATTCTGGAAGTAAAATGGGTTGCAAAATGTGTTTCAGATGCATCTGGCACCATTTGAGTTAAGGAAAGTAATTTTTTGACTTGGCCCAGCGAGTAACGACCTAGCAACCACCCACAATCCCTTAGCAACCGCATAGCAACACGCTAAATATCACACCAGTACACTTTAAAATAGGACTGCATGATTAATCGTATATTAATATACTCATTTCTCCTCCTCCTCCTTTCTGCACTGAAAAAACCCTGCTGATGATCTGAAAACACAGATACAAGAACGTTTTGGCGATCTCCATTGTGATTTTCTACTTAAACGAGGCTGCGTGTGCTATTTGCTACAATTCAATTTTGAGAGAAAGCCTTCTCGGTAACTCACTGTAATAATCCAAACTTCGACTATCTCGACTATATTGTTTGCGATTGTGGTTGCTGAATAAATGCTTTTACTCAACCTCTGTGCTTCAATACAAACATACTTTGGAATTATTGGAATTAATATTAGGAATTTCATTATTTTAGCTTTTAAGAGAAGCTTCTTAAAGTATATAATAAATATATTTTTCACTTGATTTTTGTGAAAATGCAAAAAATCTGATGAAATGCAAAAAGAATCAAATCGTAATTTTCACCATTATCATGGTGTTTTTGGAAACTGTACAACAATGCCTTTACAACCAACTAAACCCTCTAGCATTATGGCGCCAAGAATTTTAACCCTTGTGTGGCAATTAAAAAAAAAAGTTACGCATAGGTTCATGTCCAAAAACTGTCATAAAAATTTGAAGCTTGGGAGCACAGATTAAAGTTTGGTCTCATTTTAAAGCAGACCCTTGGCAGATTATTGTTAAAAAAGTAAAAAATAAATAAAATAAATATATATATATATATATATATATATATATATATATATATATATATATATATATATATATATATATATATATAAAACCAATTATATTGGTTTAAGTTGATGAAAATGATTTATGAACATTATTTTATATAAAATAAATGTTTTACTCTAAAACTGCTAGAAAATCTAAGTCATAAATCTAAATAAGTTGTGTTCCAAATTTGAGGTTGATATCTTAAAAAAGGAGCTTTCAGTAAGATTTTGTTTGGGCACAGTACCAAATTTTCCCTGTTAAATGCCAGCAAAGCTGTACTGGTGCACACAGTGGTTGGATTTGGGATTTTTAGTAAAGTTTTTTTTTGCAGCTTTAATGGGTTTCAATGGGGACATTTTTGTCCTTGAGGCCCTGAGAGCAACTATTTTGTGTTACTGTTGCAAAATAGATTTAATAAAAGGCTCTGTAGGCCTCTGCTGAATCCCACTCACTCCACGTTCCCCAGACAAGGTGAGAGGAGAAGGTCCCAGATCAACGTCAAGACCCGGTAGACTGTCAGCAGCCAATTATTAGTGACGTGACGAACAGTGAGAATCAAGACGGACAAACTCCTCTTCAAGCTTCTTATCTCATTTAATAAGATAAGAGCCAAACCACACACACACATACACACTTAGCTCAGGTCAGCACTGAACAGCTGTGTCTGCACTCCCTCGTCGAGATGTTGTGTTTGTGTATGTTTACACTCAGATTTTTGCTTGTTTTTAGGACCGCTGAGGATTCTGGGAAAAGCTTATTGGATCCTCTTATCATGTAGTGAGGTTTATTAGTGCGGTAGCGCTAAAGGATCATACCGATAAGCGCATAAACACACGCATGCATGCATGTTGCCCCAATTTCTAGTTTTAAACAACATGGATAAACTCGTGCGAAGGCTTCAAAGATGCGTATCCATGTGTAAAATTTCTTCCCCTGTCCAGCTGTCACGCTGACAGTGCGCTGACCCTCCGTGACCTCAGACGTCCCGCTGCAGAACACACACTCATGACATCATTGAGCATCTGTGTGCTTCAACTACACAATACACAAAGAACTGTGAGGGGGCGGAGTTTGGATCGGAACCCCCATATCTCATTGGCCTGTGCGTTTGGTTTCCAGCTCTGTGATTGGCTAGAAAAGGAAACTCCACCTTCCACATACAAGCATGTTAGGTTTCTGGCTCCGTGACTTAGGGTCAAAGTGCGTGTGTGTTCATGTATCAATGTGTGTCTTCTGTCTGTTATTCTGTTTGTTCTCCTCCTCTATTAGTTGTCTGTTCACTCTGTTCTCTTTGTCTAGATGTATGTTGTGTACTCCTCTCTTCTCTTCACTTTCCTTGGCAACAGATCCCGTCTGCCTTCCCCCTCCTAATTCTCTCTCCCGGCTTTTTTGGCAGAACCTTCTGTTCCCAGACCTCCTTCAGGCTCTTTCTCTTTGTATCACTTTCTTTCTCTTTCTGTGGCACAAAGTGGCATTTTTACGTCACATGATCAGTTCGGTGGATCTCTGTGGCTCTATCCAAAAAGATTTTGGCATTTTCTGAAGAACTAGAGTGGTGCTGCTGTGCGCAAAACTCACCGCTGTGATGCTAGCGTGGTGTTAGCATTGAGAAGTTTGTTTTTCAAATTAATAGTTTTATTCGGCAAGGATGCATTAAATTGATCAAAAGTGTGTGTGGTTCAGGTATTCTCTATGTTATGGGCAGAAAATGTCCTTGTTCTCATGGGGATATTTTTTGTCCCCATGAGGAAATAAGCTTATAAATCACACTAAATGAAGTTTTTCGAAAATGTAAAAATGCAGAGTTTTCTATGATGGGTTGGGTTAGTGTTATAGAATATACAGTTTGTACAGTATAAAAATCATTTTGTCTATGGAAAGTCCACATAAAACATGGCAACCCAACGTGTGTGTGTGTGTGTGTTATACCTGGTATCCTGTGCAGCTCTTCACACACTGAACTATTGTGAAGCCTATTTAACAGTCACATCCTGTCTGGGTCATGGGTTGTTCTGAGGACACACTCTCACACACATACACAAAAAAATCGATGCACATCCTGCTGAATCTCTCCAGATTCGGCCTTAGATAGCGCCGACTGATAGATAGTTTGTATTGCATAAGATTGTGCTTGTGATGTAATTTATTGGCCTTGTGCTTGTACTGTTGAGAAAGACAACCACAGTGATCAAACCACAAGTGTCAACAAACTGTGTTTATTTTTGTTGACACTGAAAGGTGATGTTTGTTGATGTGAAATTGCACACCTGTGACTGCCCTGAAATGGCCCAAATCACATCACCTGCTGTCTCCCAAAGCTCTAGGGCTTTTCCCTCGCTGTTTACATGCCCTCAGGAGCCCCCTACTGGACACAAGTAGAACAGACGTCAAATGCCTGTGAGAGGTAAACCTCAGGAAATCATCACCAGGTCACATCCAATGGCGAAACCCCCAAAAGCCACTTTATATTTAGCATAAAGAAAATTATTTCTTCTTTTTCATCAATCATTGCATCTTTTTACATAATTAGATGGAAATTAAGAATATTTCTCCACTGAATTGTTCAGTATTGTACATAAATGGTACATTCTCAAATAATTTAATATATATATATATATATATAAATTATATATATAAAATAACATTTTAAATAAAATTAAGAGAATATGATTTTGTACATTACATTTAAAAAAAGATTCAGCATTTGTTTGAAATAGAAATCTTTTGTAACATTATATCTTTACTGTCACTGTTTACTGTCATGAATCATTGCATCTTTTTACATAATTAGATGGAAATTAAGAATATTTCTCCACTGAATTGTTTAGTATTGTACATAAATAGTACATTCTTAAATAAATATATTATTTAATATATATATATATATATTAATAAAAATTATATATATAAAATAACATTTTAAATACAATTATTAAGAGAATATGATTTTGTACATTACATTTAAAAAAAAGTTCAGCATTTGTTTGAAATAGAAATCTTTTGTAACCTTATACCTTTACTGTCACTTTTGATCAATTTAATGTAAATAATTTAAATAATTTTACTATGTAAATAATAGTAAATAAATAATTTACTACGCAAAAATATTTATTTTTCTTGAATTTGAGTTCAAATGTGACAGGCTGGGCAGGCTTTTACAATAGAATATAATTGAAAAGAGTAGAATAGAACAAAATAGAGCAGAGTAGCACAGAATAGAATAGTTTATTTGAAGCAAATTATGATCTGTCATTGGGCGATTATTATTTCTGTAGTGATTTGAGAAACACAGTGCGATTAATATTCGACCTTCTCAATCCTCCTCTGTCTGTCTTTGTGGACAAGGGTTCTCCTGGGGTTCGGATCCAGTCAAAAGCTTGTAAAGAGCCCAAATCATGTCTTCAATAGCCAGGGTGCATCACGCTGGTGTGAGTGTGTGTATGTGTGTTAAAGCTATTTATGTCCACACACTGATGGAGATGCTTAGATTTATGTGTGAAAGATGCATCTCTGTTTTTATTTTTCTGCTCTCTTGTCTTGTCTCTCTGCTTATGTGTGTCTCTTTCTCCATTCGCTCTCTGTGTGTGTGTGTGTGTGTGTGTGTGTGTGTGTGTGTTGTGTTGGCAGACTCTGGCTGCAGACGGGCACACAGATGGGTGACAGGCTGTGCCGAAACCAATCTCACACACCTGCTCCTTCATACACAGACTTACACATGCATACATAGAAAAATGTACACACACAAATGCACATTGAAAACCAGCTTGCTTTTAATGAAATAACCTCACAAATGAGTTTACGTTCGCCGAGCTGCTCCCTTAAGCTCTTCATGTGTAAGTGCAGACAGATGTTTGTCTCGTCTGACTCCGTAACTCCCGAGCATCTGTAATCCAGCGCGCTCGCAGTCAAAAAACCCAGTACCGCTCACACACGAATGTCCTCGAGCTATGAGATATTTCACTGACACTGAGCTCAGGATGAGAAATAAATAATTAGAGCTGAAAGGAAGCCGGAGAATGATGACTATTGGCTGATAAATGAGTGCGGAGTGAGAAGGCGGAGGGGATTAGGATGCTTTGGAACACTTTAAGAGCATTATGGATTAAAAAAAGGTCAGAATGTTTAGCAACATAATGCTAAACCTCTTAAGCGAAACCCAACTGCATGCTGATAAACGGGGACGGAGGGAGGGGGCGAGGAAAACAGTGGCTGTATGGGGTTTAACATCTGTTTGGGTCAGAGAGAGACATCGTTTTATTGGTTCAAACACACACGTACCTAAAGTCTCATATCTCATGTCTTTAGAAATGATAATTAAAAGGACATGTATGGACATCTTCTCACTCCTTATGATGAAACTTAATGCAACGTGCAACAAATTCCATTTGACAGCTGCTGTGGATGATGGAGTTTTAACATAAAACTCAAAGTTTTGGTCTGCTTCAAACGCAAAGCCGTTTACAATTGATATAGTCTACTTTTATAAAAACTTTTAAGGTAAATTTTTTTTAGAAAAAGATTTTCTTCACAAAATCATATAAGAGAGAAAAGTTTAGGGTAAGATTTTTTTTTTTTATAGAAATTACTTATTTTAATTAGCAAAGATGCATTAAATTGACCAAAAGTGAGAGTAAAGACATTTATAGTCTTTTTTGCTGTTTTATTGTATTTTGGATCAAATTAATGCAACCTTGGTGAGCAGAAGACGCTTCTTCCAAAAGCATTAAAAAATATTACCAACCTCAAACTTTTAAATAGTAGTGTATATATATAAAAAAAAAAAAAAAAGTTGGGGCAGTTGTTTACTGACCTAAAACCTTAAAGAAAAAGTAGTTATAAAGGTGTTTTCCCTCCTTTTGTTGTGTCTTACCTCACCTACAACAGCACACCAAAAACAAAAGGTTCATGAAGCTGCTCTAGATGAACAGTACACACTGTATTAACATAATTTGTGTGGGTGAAGTCAGTTTGCAATCTTTGCAGTCTGCACTGATCTGTGTGCATGTGTAAGGTTTCATCCAGAGCGAGAGACACCAACTGCTCTCGTCTGTAGTAAAACTCTCATAGGTAAAAGTTCAATGACTTCATTATTAGCTCAACTTCATGTCGTTACAAACCTGTATGACTTTCTTACGTGGAACACAAAAGGTGAAATTTTGAAGAACGTCCCAGCTGCTCTTCTCTGTGTACTGATAGCAGAAGGTGTTCAAGCTCCAAAATAGTAACACCAGACAGGGCTTCTTTCAAATTCGTAGCAAATTAAAATGGTAGATGTCGCTCATGTCGCCAGAAATCTCCATTGAGACTGAATGACGGTCGCTGAGTGTATCGTCCTCCCCTTTTGAGCATCAGTGAGCTCAAACAGGACTGGGATGCTGTATGCCATCATATGAAACACAACCTACTGTACACATTTTCCAGCCGTGTTCATGGGTTTGGGCCTATGTTTGTGTGTGTGTGTGTGTGTGTCGTCAGCTAGCAGGAATGTGTGTACACCGCCAATACTAAGATGGCTGCCAAAGACTAAAATGGCTGCCAGAACTCCAGAAAAAGAGAAAGAGAGAGAGAGACAGAGATGGAGACTACATGCTAAATGGAGAGAAAAGAGATCGTCTCGCTCTTTCTCCTCCGTTCAGTCTGCTGTTCTTTTGTTTGTGCGGGTGTATTTGTCCTAATCTCTACACACTCTCTATCAAATCGTGCTGGCATGGGCCAGTGTGTTCCCTTATCACCCACAACCGCCCGATAAACACCTCCACAAGCACACATACACACGCAGCCTGCCACAAACTGTGCTGATAACGCACACTTGCATGCATATGTACTCAGACACTCGTTTCTCATTTTGAAAATATCCGCTCTCAATGTCGTTGTGTCCAAGTGCCTAAACGTCACTGAACAATCCAATTCGAACAGTAATAATTGAATATGAAGCATTTTCTGCCATTTAAATGCATATTTTTTTCTTTTTGTCTCAATGCAGAATCTGGGCAATCAGACAATTCCAGTCAACAAGGAGACTCAGACATCAAACCCCCACCAAACGGTGAGAAAAAAAATCACACAGACTGAAATATATATTTTTTGTGATATTATAAATGTCTTTATTCTCACTTTTGACCGATGTGATGCATCATTGCTGAATTAAAGTACTTCACTATAGTCTGATGCTTGATGCATGTGGTACTGGTCTCTTTAAACATGCTAGTATCACAGAGCCCAGGTTCCATTTGAGTGAGGCACGTGTTTATCTCTCTGCAGGACATCTGAGTTTTCAGGACTGTTTTGTGACTTCAGGAGTGTGGAACGTAGCCGAGCTGGTACGAGTGTCTCAGAGTAAGTGCTGTAACACCCACCCGTGTTTTCTTAAATCTGCAGAGCCACGGCACCTAATACTGTATTTAGCTACATTTTGTTTCTCAATTCATGAATAACTCGTTCAATTATTGCGGTTCTTATTAATGAATCAGTGGATGAATCAGTTTAGTAAACACTGAATCAGAAGAGTCATTGATGTAATTCGTAGTAAGAATTACTAACTTCCTCATTGAATCGTCTTGAGATGAATCACTTGCTGACTGAAGTTATTATGTCTGATCCAATTTCTAATTTGTAATGGTAATTTGTACAGTTAATTAGTCTTAGAGTTTCAAGTAGAAACTTAGAGTATTATTAGTCTTAGAATTAGTCTTAGAGTATCTTTTGGGGTACTGCCCCATGACAGCTTTTGTACCTTTTTTTCTGAGATGTGGTCTGCAAAAACATATAAATAAAAAATCCTATAGGAAATTCTGTAAGTAATACATCTTACACCGTGTCCTAACTACACACGACGCGATAAAAGGTATATTTTCCATGTTAATCAGAGTTTTTGTCCTAACCAGCCGCTACGGCGTCCCGCGACGATTTTAGAAACGGTTTCGATTTTTCTGCGACGTCGCCCTGGAACAACTAACACAAAGTGTGCAATGATAATCTCAGGGACTGTTTATGTGCTTTATTTAATGTTAAAAGCGTGTAATGTGGATTTGAATATCATTTAGTGCTCCAGCTTTGTAGCTGTAAAAGCAACAACGGATAATTTACCTCAGATCTTGAAATTAAACAAATGGGAACAAGAACGTTCAAACTATGAACAAACAAGTGTATTCTTTGACAAAGATTGTTTTAGTAACTCAGTAGCCTATGTATTTATAGTAATGTTTAAATAGTGTAATATTTGTGAATTTGATTATGTAGCTACTTATCCATTTTCTTGTGATTGCCATCAAGATTACTACTGGTGCTGTTCACTCACCGCGAGACTCCGCCCACACACTGTTCTGATTGGCTGTGGGTTTTAATTGATTTCGACGTATCTTGCAGTCACGTCGTGTCTACTGTGTGGACAGACAAATTATTTGTCGCTGGAATCTTATCACATCGCGTCTGGTTAGGACACGGTGTTACATTAATTTAGCATAGATTCATTAGTACTTCACTCTAAGTTCGATTTCTAAGTTTTTCTCCAACATTTTTATCTCTTCTGCAGCCCCAGTTGCAACAGCATCAGGTCCTAATTTCTCACTTGCGGATCTGGAAAGTCCCAGTTACTACAATATCAACCAAGTAGCACTTGGCAGACGTTCGCTTGCCTCTCCTCCATCCACAAGGTGAACACACACACACACACACACACACACACACACACACGCACACACACCCATATACCTGCTGTTTGTGCCTGTTTCAGTCTCTCTTCAGTGGAAATTTGATCTGTCTTGCTCTCCTTTTTGTCCTTCCTTCTGTTTTCCCCCTTGTCTGTCGTTCTTCTTGCGCTGTAGGTCTGAGGTGGAGCTGTACGCCAGTCTTCCTCGGAGGTACTCAGTCTGTCACAGTCTTCTGTATCTCTGCACCTTTTTCTGTGTTTCTCTCTGCCTGTCTACAGGAATCTATCACAGGGGCATTTAATAACCTCTCGCTCGGTCTCTCTCTCTCTCTCTGCAGCTCTAATAAGCGCAAGTCTATAGATGACAGTGAGATGGAGAGTCCTGTTGATGATGTCTTCTACTCCAGTCGTTCTCCGGCCGGCACCAGCTCTCAGTCCAGTGGCTGGCCAAATGACGTTGATGCAGGTGAGCATCGCATTTACACACAAATACAGCTTTTACACTGAAACGGTGCTGATGTCTGAGTCTGGTCTCTGCCAAACTGTAGCAGTCACCTTTGAGCACAAGCCCACATTTCCACTAACTTGAAAGCCGAACATTTGAAGCCGAAGATTTCAATTACTATTGTACAACATAAACTGCCTACAAACAGACTTCAAACACTACAAAAAGTGTTCATGACAGGATCCTAGGATGACTTGAGTAAATCATGGGCTAATTTTCATTTTTGGGTGAACTATCCCTTTAAAAAATCTTAAAATGTCCTATATTCAGTCAGATTAAGTATAATTAATCTAAAATTAAAGGTGCACTATGTAACTTTTGTCCTTCTTGCAGTTAATTGCATGCATTTTGCGGCAATCATACTGCTCATAAAACATTCATTAACTCTATTTACTGATGACAAGACACGCACGGGCGAGTGACGTATGCAAATTCCTGTGAAACCACTATGATTTAAATTTGGAGACTGAAAAACAGGAATTGTGATACAGCCTAATGTAATTATTATAATTCTTTTTTAATAATAATGACACTAAGCTTAACAAATTTGGCTAGATTGCTTATGATCTACATTTGACGAATAATGACAGTCTTTACTTTATGATGTTTGTAATTTGTTGTAGATTGTTGTAAGAATGCAGCTGGAAATAGTAAAGCATAGACATTTCAAAATAAGTGTCCCTTTGTATTTCATACTTGTTTATAATTAAAACTCCCCCATTATGTCTTACATTTAATTTTAACATAAACTCTTGTAGCTTCTTGTTACAGGAAAGAAAGAATGAGAACAGTTGCATAAACATAGCCGCTAAGTTAAGACTGTGTCTTAAGAACTAGTCCGACCAACTAGCAATTAGTTATGGCTAATTAGCCGTACTTTTCAGATTCAAATTAGACTATCTACCTTTTTATGTGACTGATTTAAAAAGTTAAGACTAGTCTTGAAAAAAAGAAATGAGATGACTAACCTGTAAAACTAGTTTATGCTACCAGCCCCAGGTCTTAAGTCTTAAAATTGATTTTATAAACTCTGATATTGGAACCAAATGTCATGAAAATAATTTGGTTCTAATATTAAGAATAATCAAAATTTCAAATGAATAAATTATCTGAATAATTTGTTCTCGGATCCCAACCCTATTAATTCTAGTTTATCTAGAATCTAGTTTTATTTTCCATGAGTTCAGTCAAACTAAGTTGTTGATTTGAAAACTATACATGGTGAGAACCCTCACGTCAGCCACTGACATCATAGCAGTTTGTGTTTTAAGACAACCAAGGAGGAAGTCCCGAAGAACAAGACGGTTTTTGAGTTGAGTGGAAATGTGTGGAATGAGGCCAGGTTGGGCACCGGCACCATGTCGGTGGAAAAGGCATTAAACACACCGTGACCATCATGACCTTCTTCCCTGTTAACAATTCCCTTCTCCAGTTGCAGTACAGCACCATTTGACGAATGTTCAAGAGAGGAAGATAAAACATGAGAATGATGGCGTGCAGTTTCCATACCATGGTTAGAACACACACCACACACACTTGCACATGTACATAAGCAGTGGGAGAAGACAGGTCAGTGTCAGGACAGGACAGTGCATCAGGTGTCAACTAAAGAGCAGAATAAAAGTGCTGCTTGGTTAGTCTGTTTTCACCCATGTTATTGATTTGTTTGTTGTTTACCATCATTGAAGTCACTTTAATGATAAAGTTTGATGTTATGCAGTATAATATGAGAGGTTTAGTGTTGATGAAGGGTGCTTTAATCTTACTGGGCTTTAGGGGTACCTAAGACACTAAACTAAATGAATACCTTAGTCACAATAAAGCAAGTAGTGTTGGAAGAACCCAGATGGGCCAGTCGAAGTCAGAGCAACACACAAACAAACACTGAGAAAATGCACAACACAGGTGCATCTTCTGTCCATGCATTAACCACACACACACACACACACACACACACACACACACACACACACACACATACACACACTCTCAGTCTGTGTTCTGGTCCCAGATGGCTCTTCCGTGTATCTACAGTAGTGGGAGACATCTGCTCTGCGTTTGTGTGTGAATGTCATAATCAGATAGCAATGCCTTTCACTGCATTTTCCCCCATGATGTCCTTTTATAATGTTAACAAAGGTTTCATGCACTAAAATTATTTTAGTTTTACACAATATTTTTTTAGCCTCTCTTTGACCATGTTAACCAGTCAAGGTATAAATATCTGGTATAGATGTCTTCATCTGCTACCATTCAAAAGTAGGTGGTCAGTAAGATTATTTCAATTATATGCAAAGAAACTAAACTAAAATTAATACTTTAATTCAGCAAGGATGCATTATATCAACCAAAAGTGACAGTAAAACATTCATAATGTTGCAAAATTGTTCCATTTCAAACAAATGCTGAATTTTAAACTTTCTATTCATCAAATAATCCAGAAACAAATTTATCCCGGTTTCCACAAAAAATGTTGATAATAATTAGAAATGTTTCTGAAGGCTCAAGTCACTTTTTAATGGTTGTGTAAGTGCACCATTCATTTCAGTTTATTAATTTGAAATATACCGGAGTAATATGTAAATTTAGCTGAAAACTGGGAGAGAAAAATCTATTTTTATAGTGCATCAAATTCTTATTTCAAAAGAACCAGGTGGCGAGAGTGTGTTGTGTGCATGTGTACACATTTTGTGATAAATATCCATATACAGACTTAACACTTTCAGACGCATTTGCACACTCCCACACACACACATACACACATGCGAGAACAAACGCACTCAAAAGTGCACTGAGAAAGGGGAATTAAGCTGAAATTGGATTTAATGCCTTGTAATGTAGAGAGGAAAAAATAGCATATAACTGAAGTGAAGTTCAAGTCTGTGTGTATGAGTAACGGTGAGCAATGGGTGCCAGGAGGACTGTGTGTGTCTGTGTGTGTGTGTGTGTTCTTTGGTTATCTTCCAATTATGAGCCATCCCTGTTCTGTTATCACTTTCTCCTGCTATTTCTCACCTTTTCATGTTATTTTCATCTCTTTCATCTTTCTGGTGATGGATTGAACCAGTTGAGGTGTTGCTAATTTAATAGTTAAGGAACACTTACAGAAGACTACGGTTGGGTGGCATGACGCTATACACTTTGCGAAGGTAGAAATGTGTCAACGTTTATACTGCTACAGGCTATATATGCTTGGCTATTTGAGGACAGGACTGCTTTACGTTATTTACACATTAAGGGCGGCAAAGAAACGTGGAGGAATGTGAAAATACAAAGCAGGACGCAAACCAAACAAGCCAAGACGTGGAGTAACGTTAGTTTTTTTTTTAAAGGAGTAGTGAAGCTGAATTTAGTTGTTCATGGTCGGCAAGCAACTTCGAAACTTGTTCGTGTGTGTGTGCATTTTGTATATTTTACAGTGTGGCTCATCCAGATTTTAGAATCAGAACTATCATTTTTATAATATGAATTATGCTGTTTTTAAGTCTTTTAACTCAAGCGTTTCACTGATAACATGTATCGTTCATTTTCGATACATTTTTTTTAATGATATTACAAAATATTACAACTTGTCGATCAAGTTCCAAATAAATATAAAAAATAGTTAAATATGATGAAGTATCTTTAATTTAGATGACTAGATTATCCAATAATAGACATTACCAAATAGTTATTAAAATAAAATTCTAGTAAAAATTGTGATGTGTATACTGTTACAGTAATATAAAATGGCTTTTTTAATTAAAGTTTTTGGTCATACCGCCCATTTTGATTTGTTCTGTTCGTCAGCATTGCTGGTATTAAAATGAGAAGACAGATGATTACCTCGAAACAAGTGAACATGCTCATTAAGTTTGTCATAAATCAGTCCCCTCCCTTCAAAAACCAAAAATGATCAGTCAAGTTAGTTGAGCTAGTCAGCGAGTGTTTGATTGGTGTGTGCTGTGCCCTGCTGCTGTTGTTGTTGTTGACGTGTGGTTTCTGGCAGGGTTGTCCTCTCCCGGGTCTCTAAAGAAGCCAGCGGGGAAATTCGATTTCAGCGCCCTGTCAGCACAGACGAGGTCCCCCCGAATGGCCTTCACACACCACCCGCTGCCCATGCTGGCAGGCGTGAGACCAGGTGAGACAGACACACTCCAGCAGGGAGAGAGAGAGAGAGAGAGAGAGAGAATGGAGGGGGAAAGGAGGGATTTAAAGTATTAGATTGCAGCGTAGACTTCTGATTGGTCCAAAAGTTCTGTCATGGCACCACACTAGTCCAAAATTACCCTCAGTGGCATTTGATTGGCTCTAAACAGTGGCGAGTTATTGATGGAGACCTCTGATTGGCTGGGCAGAGAGACAGAGAGAGTGAGGAGCTGCCACAGTTTATGAACGACACCATCCATCTACGTACCCTCTTGCTCTCCATCTTTTCCTCTCTTCTCTCATCATCATTTCATCCACAGCTTTTACCTCCATTTTTCAAGTGTGTTTGGTGGAAATGTCCTCATGTTTCTTTAAATGTGTGACCTACATTTTATTACATTTTATTTTATTTTAAGCAAATTATGTGTCGCTGTATGTAGAAAGATGTTATGTGAAATCTTTTTCAACTTTTGAAAGTTTAGAGTTTGAGAGTTTAAAACTTTTGCTTGGGTTGGGGCCAAGTATCGATTCTCGTCTTCTGTTTAGCAGATGTCAGATGTGCATTCTGCGACCATTGTGGACAAAATGGTCGCAGAATGCTTAATACTCTTAAAATACTTAAAATACTCTGACAGTGTTCCCAAGACATTTGTACATCTCTTTGCGACGATTGGTGCTCATTCAATCATTAAAGAACAGTGTGCAGAATGTCAGAGTTGAGTTCTTGATTCGCTGATTTCGTCTCATTTCAAGCATTCTTATTTCAACTTCCATGTGAATCACCAGAGACTATTTTGCGGTTGAAGAAAAGAGAAGGAGAGGGACGGAGACACAAACGGGAGAAGCCATGAGGGAATGTTTAGAAAGCTTCCCAATGCGTAACAGATGCGTGGCCAAGAGAATCGTATAAAAACTGTGCATTTCGCTCTCTGCGTTTTTAAAATTAGCCAGCGAGCATGTTGCTTGTTATACAGGCATGCTGTCATTCATATTGGCACAGGACAAAATGTGAAGGGGAGTGTGTGTATGTGGGGGATGATGCTCTTCTTGGCAGGCGTGTTCGGAACGCCATGAAAATCCCGTCAGTAAAACGATGATATTCAGAGGCATTAAGACTGCACTCTCACAGGCCACTCAAAACATCTCCATCCCCACCCAAAGGAGAGCGATTCAAAGCTCCCTCCCGTGTTGTCCCTGACGTCCCAGATGTTTAATCCCATCCGATGGCCCTGGGAAATCGCAGAATTCCTATCCGTTCGGGTCCGACTGCAGCCGGCGAGGCCTAATCAAGTAAAGGTCAGCGGGACAGAGAGCGCCAGCTTTAAATGGATTATACGTGCGTGTGATTATGGAAGTTTTTCTACGGCAGACGCTTCTGGTTAGGATGTTTATGCAGAGTCGAGACAGTGGAAAAAGCAAGGTTTGCGTTAGGCCGGGGGAAGAGGGAAGAGGGCAGAATGCGTGCGTTTGAGAAAGACTGTCTCGCTGCCGTTTCTAATGCGTTTGTGTGTGTTATGGATGGATGTTGGCCGCTGTTGTGAAAGAGATACTGTGGTTTGCTTTTGTGAGTGATGAATAACTCTTTGGAGATTGAGAAGATACCGTTTTTGTTTTTGTTTGTGTGTGTGTGTGTGTGTGTGTGTGTGTGTGTGTGTGTGTGTGTGTGTGTGTGTGTGTGTGTGTGAGAGGGCGTTTATGAGTGCATTTGAATGTGTGTGTGTGTGTGTGTGTGTGTGTGTGTGTGTGTGTGTGTTGGCACTCCATAGCGCCTGGCTCCTGCCCAGTACCTAATGAGATTAAGAAGCACCAAAAAAATGAAAGACTGAAGAAAAAGAGGGAGTTAGAGATAGACAAAAAAGAGGGACAGGATGAGATAGATAAAGAGGAAAGAGAGGATGGTGAAAATGGCATTTAAAAAAAAAAACAGTACATCCAAAAATGAATTTCTGTCAACATTTACTCATCCCCATGTTTTTCCAAACCTGTATGACTTATTTTCTTGTGTGGATAAAGAAAAGAAATGTTACTCAGAATGTTCATGCTGCTCTTTTCCATATAATAGAGGTGAATAGGAAGCTGTCAAGGTGCAAACATTTACACTGTTGATTTAGTCTATATAACTTATGTGCTTTATTTCTTTATTCGGCAAATAAAGAAATTTATATTATAAATTAAAATGGGTAAGAGTGAAAGTAAAGACATTTATAAATGATTAATATTCCAAATAAATGCTTTGTTTGAAAAAAAGTATCACGGTTTCCACAAAAGCAGCAAAACTGTTTTCAACATTGAAAATAATCAGAAATGTTTCTTGAGCATCAAATCATCATATAAGAGTGATCTCTGAAGGATCATGTGACACTGAAGACTGGAGTAATGATGCTGAAAATTCAGCTTTGATCACAGGAATAAATGACATTTGACAATATATTCAAATAGAAAACAGTTATTTTAAATGGTAATAATATTTAAAAATGTTACTGTATCTTTGATCAAAATCAATGTAGCCTTGGTGAGCAGAAGAGACTCCTTTCAAAGGATCTAAACAAAAATCTTATTGACTCCAAACTTTTTGAACGGTAGCATACCATATCTCCATGGATTTTAAGTCATTTACTGAAAATCTTTGTCTTGCTTGGTCTTAAGGCACCATTTGTGATTAAATAAATGAGATTTAAGAGTCTTTAAAGAGGTTTTAAAAAGTCCCCATTCACTTTCACTGAATGGAAAACAGCAGCGTGAACATTCTGCTTTAGGTCTCCTTTTGTGTTTCATGTGGGTGAGTAAATGCACGTAGCGCTCACTCTTCCTCTCTCTCTTTCTCAGGGAGTCCGCGTGCCTCAGCCTCTGCCCTTCATTTCCCTGCTCCCTCCATCATCCAGCAGTCCAGTCCATATTTCACCCACCCCACCATCCGCTATCACCACCATCAGGACCCGCTCAAAGAGTTCGTCCAGTTCGTCTGTGCTGACGGCTCGGGGCAGCCGGGGGCACAGGTAACACACGCACACACACACACACCATCATCACGATTCAAACAGCACCAGTGGACAGGACACACACACACACACTGACACACATCTCTGCTAAAGTCCCTCTCTCTTTCTCTTCTTTTCTCTTTCTCTCCATTATCTAACACTTGACAGTCTCCGTTTTTCATGTTTTGAGTTTGATTTCATCCTCTCATCCTTGTGTCATGAAACACTAAAATATATTTTCAAAACAGATATGGCCGTGCTGAGCAATGATTGCAGTTTTTTAAAGGTTTAAATTAAAGGTTCATCATGTGGATTATAAGCCATATCAGTTTAGTCCTTCAGTTCATTTAGCATCTATTTTCTTTGCACCACTGCCAAGCTTAAAAAAAAGTTATATTTCTCTAAAATAAGGGGAAAATTAATTTAAAATAAATGTATAAATAAATGTAGTCCATTTAACTTGTGCATTGTATCTCAAATCATAACATAGTTTGTGTTAGGAAAAGACTGAAATTGAAGTTATTATGTTTTGATTAAACGCAGGTACACATGAGATTTGAGGGATGTTTTTCTTTGAGGAAACACTGAAATTTCAATCTGTTCCTCACACAAAACGAAATATAGTCAAATGAATGTCAAATGAACTACTGTTATGATGCTTTTATGTCCTTTTTCGGAGCTCCATTCACTTTTATTGTATGAACTATAGAAAATAAATGTTTAATTTATAATAATTAAATGATTATATAATAATAATTACATTAAAATAATTATTATAAAAATAATAATAAAAAAATTATTAATAAATAAATAAATAAAAGTAAATTAAATAAACATTTAATATTAGTCTTTTGTTGGTTGGAGAGAATTGCAATAGTTTTATAAATAAAATGCTGTAACATGATTCAAAATTGTGAGATGGCAAATCATAATTTTAAAGGTGGATTTTAGCTAAAAGTCAGTTTGTGAAATAGATGTAGCTGGACTGCTTTACCCTTAAGTTTTTGCCTCTTTCAAAACTGATCCGAACCAAAATTTTATGACGACACTTTAATAACTCAGTGGATGTGTGTATGTTTATTAAGTTTTCAATGTCTCTGTACGTTTGTAACATTCCAATCTCACCTTTTGTGATTGCACGCCTCCACATTTCTGTATCTGTCTGTATGTGTGTGTGTGTGTGTGTGTGTGCCTCTTTCACCCCCTCATCATCTGTATGTGTGTGTGTGTGTATCTGCAGCATAACGGGAGCGGTCAGAACAAACTGCCCGGCTCCTTCTTACTGCCACCTCCTCCTCCTCCGGTAGCGCGACCGGTGCCGATGCCCCTCCCCCTGCCCGAGCACAAATCCAGCCACACACACCCCGAGAGCGGAGTCGGCTCCCCGGCCTCGCCCTGTAAGTGTCCGCTCAAGCACCAGACCCACCAGAGCCCTTGAAATCGCCCCATTACCGCTGCGCTAAAACAACTCATCAACTCTTTGAGTGATAGGGCCACGATTTTTGACTATTAGGCCCGAAAAATACCTTACGCAAGTACACCAACACAGACAGTTGGAGCTACGCAAGTTTAATTTCACCTGTCGCTGCGTTTTCAAAAAATGTTCAGAGCGCATAGTGCGCATTTGCTTAAAATATCGTCTGCTATGGTCCGTTTTCTCTAAAAGCTAGTTAAACAGTTTACATTTATATCTAGCTATCTGGATAATAAAATAACAGGTTTAGTGGTACAGATATTTTAAGGAAACTCTAGCGCCTCCTTGAGTACTGAAATGTTTTACGAAACAATAACACACACTAATATGTATTTGAATTGAATTGAATACGTTTATTGTCTCATTGGAAAAGTGCACACACACCCATTCCACAAGTATAAATATAAACTAATGTAAACAACTGGTACAGAATGTAAATGTAAACAGTGCAAAATTATAATAAAAAATATTAATAATAATAAATATGTACAATAGAAAAAAAGAAAAAAAAGAAAAGAAAAAAAAAACAGTACCAGACTAAGCATTCCTGTCTGTATTTGCATACTTGCGTAAAGTATATTTCTGGCTTTAGATGCCCTGCTCTTCTCCATCTGACTTTTTTCTTTGATCATTTTCCTCGTTCAATTCCCTTTTCATCCTGCTTTTTCCATTTATTTATCCAATTGCAATCAGTCACGGACTTTTGCAATTGAATGGGGATGGAGACACTTTGCTGCCTCTCTCATTGGCTGAAAAAAAGCACAAAAAAAACAGCCAATCATTCTCATAGATCAGCCTCCCTCCTCATCGCTCTCACTTTTCATTTTTCTTTCTTTCTTTTCTTCCTTCAATAGATCAAATTCAGGGCAGCTGGCATGGACTCCAAACAAACAAACAAAAAAATGACGCCCCACATTAAGCGCCTTTCCATTGACACATCAAGCTAAATACAAAAAGGAAATGTGTGTAGACGTGCAGGTGAAGGGATTTGTGATGTGTCTGGCAGTGTGTGAGAGCGGGCGGCACTGGGTTGTGGGTCTTTGCTTGGGATGTGTGTGTGTCGCGTGCTGTCAGCAGGGCGGGTGGGCAACAGGAGGAGCCTGGTCGAGCAAACCTTTCAGAAGACCATCCCTTCTTTCTTTTTTTCTTCTCACACATCAATGTTCTTTTTCTTACTGTGTTTTCTCATTCGTTCATTTCATATTTATGGAATGGTGTATCGGTCTCAACCTGTCGTATCCCTCCATTTTTATTTTTTTTACCTTCCATCTTTCGGTGCTTTTACACACAACAGCCTTTTTCAGTCATGTTTTAGACTCCAAAAATCACTCACACACACACATACACAAATTCACATACTTGCAAACACGCTCAGTCTCATGAACACCTCCTATTTCATGGAGTCCACTCCGCACAACTGCCCTGAATTTGAAATTTGAATTTGAAAGTGAATTTTTTTCCAAAATCTTTTCAATTTTGCTGTTTGCTGTTTTTCCTCCCATTCCCTTCCCATTTTACACAACAGCCCTGAATTTGAATTTGGAAGTGAATTTTAGAATGTTTGAATTTGAAATTTAAACTGAAAGTTTATATTTTTCTCCATTTTAAATCCTTCCTCCTACTTCACACGCCTGCCGTGAATTTGAATTTGAAAGTGAATTTTAGAATGTTTGAATTTGAAAGTGAATTTTAGAATGTTTGAATTTGAATTTTAAACTGAAAGTTTATATTTTTCTCCATTTAAATCCTCCCTCCTACTTCACACGCCTGCCGTGAATTTGAAATTTGAATTTGAAAGCCTAATGAATTTTTGAATTTTAAATTTGGGTGTTTTTCAACAGAAATATTTTTAAAGTAGTGTAGCACTTATTACTGTTAAAAATGAGATTTCTGCACAACCAGCAGCAAAAAAAAAAAACGGAATATTTCAAGCACTCACCCTGTCTGCCATTGGTCCAAGGACTATAATACCTAGAGAAATCTATCCATTAGCATTCCCATTCATCTCAGTGGCAGTTTTTTGGCTGGTGTGCTTGCTTATGTTTGATTATGGGTTCTCAGAGCCAAGCCCTTCAGTATTGACTATCCTGAGCTGTGTCATTAAAGGCAGCAGAAGGCAAACTGGCGGTGGTAACCAGCAAAACCTTGACTCCTTGAAACCAGTGGGACCGCATTTCTAGGACCTTTTTTTCCCCCTTCTTTTATATGTATTAGCAGTTTATACTATTTTAGAGCACTTACTATTCAGTTCTGTACTTGTATTATTCATTTTCAGGAAGGAGTTGTTTAATTATTCAAATTTATACTGATATATTGTCTTAACCAACCCTAAACACAACCGTTGGTAACCCTCCTGAAATATTTAACCTAACTTGTTTCAATATACAAGGCCCTATATTCAGGTTTTAAATTCAGTTTTGATGGATAAGTTATTTTTCAACACAGAAGCAAGATATTTTCTTTGTATGTATACGACACAAGACCACAGCTCGGCGTGGAGCTTCTCATCTGGTGTGTGACCGACTTAAAGTGCAGTAAGTGGTAAAACTGTTTGGCTACAAACTAGTGCGTTTATTAGTGCAAACTAGGGTCCTAGAACTGCGGTCCTGAAACTGTAGCCTCCGGTATTGCAGGAATATAGTATTGCTTGGTTCACTCAAACAAACAGATTGCAGTTCCATATAGTGCCAACAGTGCACACTTCAAGCCACATGTTGATTTAGCATTTTAGTGCCAGTAATTAAAAAGTGAGCTTGAATTTTTTACAATAAAAGCACGTAAATCACAGCTGTGAATGCTGACAGACGTGTGTGTGTCCCAGCAGCATACCCAGCGCCAGGCTCCACAGCTTCCAACAGGTTTGTCGGCATCGGATCACGGGACAACAACTTTCTGAACATCCCACAGCAGACTCAGGTACATGCACACACGCAGACTTAGGGACATGTGTGTAATGCTGTTGCTTAGCCTACCACAGACAGTGTGTGTATAAACAAACAGGAAACATGTTTACAGTAAATACACTTTCAATTTAGGCTTACCAGGCAAGCGGAGAGCATTTTGTCCATTTTGATTTCACTCGAACACACATACGAGTTTTAACCCTCAGGCCTGCATGTCTGGGCTTCTAATGAAAGTGTATTTACTGTAAACGCATGTCCTGTTTGTTTATACATACTGAGGGATGAGTCTGTGGTAATCAGAATCATGTTAAACAATGCGGTGCATAGGCATTGGGTTGAAAATAGCCCAGAGTATGCCTTTAAATTGAAAATAGCACGCTCTTCAGTCCACCCATCCATCAATCATGTGTTTTTGATCAGCGAGTCTGAGCGCTGTTAAGTGCGTGTGGTAGCAGTCAGCGACTCTCTGGGGGTTTGCTGAGGGACACGCTGCTCATGTCAAATGGATTTTGTGGCCGTGTTCCCACTCGCACCAGCTACAGAAACCACAAGCACTACCAATAAGACCAAACACATGGAAACAATCGTTTCCTCCTCCTACTCCTCACTGACTCCAAAACCAAATGTCTTATGATTCATCAGATTTATTATGTAAGTAAGTATGACGTTATATTGTCATCATCTTTGTATTGTAAAGCCTGCATACACATTTCCACAGTTGCAGGGTCCAAAACATACTTTTTACTTCATCTGTTGATGGTGGGTGAATTGAGAACATTTACCAGCAGTGACAGTCTATTTTGCAATACTTTTAGTACGATTTTAAACACAGTACCGTTCAAAACTTTGGTGTTTTAATGTTTTTTTTTTTTTTCTGCTCACCAAGACTGCATTTATGTAATCAAACAGTAATATTGTGAAATATTATTACTATTTAAAATAACTTAAAAATATATTTTGAATGTATTTTAAAATGTAATTTATTCCTGTGATCAGAGCTGCATCATCAAAGAATCCAGAATTTTTCTTTGATGATAATAATGAATGTTTTTTGAGCATGAAATCACAATATTATAATGATTTCTGAAGGATCATGTGACACTGAAGACTGGAGTAATGATGCTGAAAATTCAGCTTTGCATCACACAAATAAATTACATTTCAAAATATATTCAAATACAAAACAGTTATTTTAAATTGTCATAATATTTAACAATAATACTTTTTTTTTTTTTTTTTTGCATTTCTAAGAAAAGAAATGCAGCCTTGGTGAGCATAAGAGACTTCTTTTAAAAACATTAAATATATACATAAGGACAGTATACATAGATATATACAGTATTGTCCTTATAGCTTTGGTATTATGTAATGACAGCAGAAATTAATGTGCAGCTCTATTATTTATGAGATTAGTCAGTCTCCATCTTTTGGTTAAACGCCACCTGTCACAAAAATGTGAAGGCGGCCCATTGCGATTTTCTTCCTGTTCTTGTTCTGGTCGCTCATTGCAAAGAATATTCCACATATGTGCCGCCACATGGAGTTCTGCTGGGAAAAAAGTCCTTGATGAATCCTAGTAAACTTCTGGTTATAACATTTCAACTGAGAGAAAAAAAAAAGTTTAGCTCAAATTTAGCTCACAGTGTGGGCCGTACTGTCGTTCTTACTAACTTTTGTCATTTTTAACTTACTGACTGGCGAGTAATACAGTTTTTACCTATTGCAGATGGATGTGCTTTGACGGACTGACAGTGATCTAGTTCACATGTGTTCAAAGTGCTTTTAACTTGCAGATCTATGCAAGAGAGAAAGTCTGACTTACTGAAGAGAGAGAGAGAGAGAGAGAGAGAGAGAGAGAGAGAGAAAAAGTGTCACGTCCCGACTGTCTGGTTGCCCTCAGCAACCAGACATGATGTCATAGGTAGTTGAACATGAACTTCAACAGGAGGGAACTTAAGAAAAAGGATGGACACTACTGGCGAGGAGTACAGCGAGAGAGAAACAAAAAGATAATATGGGTCCCACAGGGGTCATTAGATTGTAGAAGTTAAACTTCTAGTAATTTAAAACATCAATAAAACATCTTGTTTTTCTCTTCATATAGCATCTTTGTTTAACCATTAGTTTTGCCATGGGAAGCAGTGACATTGATCTCTCTGAGCTGGTCTGTAGTGGTGTGTGTGTTCAGCAGTGTGTCCACTGTACTCTAGTGGTTATTCTGAGAACTGTTCCTCTCAAGTGTGTGGTGGACGCTGATCGAAACCTCAAACTTTAAAGAAATGGTTCTCTTAACAGTGCAAATGATGTACTTGCCTTCATGTCTTTCCAAACCACATGACTTTCTGCCTGAAACCTGGAAAAAATTGTGAATTCCAAGACTGGAAAAGTGTTTTTTTATACACACTACCTTTCAAATGTTTGGGGTTGGCAAGGTTATTGAATGTTTTCTGAAAGATCTCTCACCAAAGCTAGTAATATTGTGATATATTATTACATTTTAAAACAACTGTTATATTTTAAAGTGTAATTTATTCCTGTTGATCAAAGCTGAATTTTCACAAGGACAATAATGTCACTAGGAATCTGCAAATATCAAAATGCATTTTAACTTTGGCTACAACTATTTATGATGCATACATTATGAATACCATAATGCATTGTTGTACATAAAGGCTTGAAGTGTTACCGAAATCTTTTATAACATCATAAATGAGAAAAAAAAAAAAAAAACACTTTTTAAAAAACCCAAACCTTTGAATGTAAGTGGTGTGATTACATTTAAGTCATCATTTGCTGATAACGGTCTGCTGAAAATCCTCCACTGTGTCTGTTTTCCAAACAAATATATGCTAAATTTTACCTTTACGTTCCACGGAAGCGAGAAAGTCCTGGGTTTTGAGAATGACATGAGTGTGAGTAAAATTGACATCATTTTCATTTTTGAGTGAACTATTCTTTTCAAGATGAATTGGTTAGAAATCTCAGATATTAGGCAGGAATGTGAGACTAATGTTACCTAGTTTGTTTCTGTTCAACATAGTGTTGTACTTTTATGATGACTCACCTTCATTTCCTTTTCTTACAGTCATGGTTCCTTTGACAAGACTTTTCATGAACACAGACAAAAATCCGCAATGAAAACTGGAAATGGAGTCACGAAGCTAAGTATGGAACTTTCCCACGTGCCCCTCTGTAAAGTCTCACTCACACACAAACACACACACACATACACAAATACACACACAATTCCCAAAACACTGGCAAATCTGGAAAACTTCAGCATTACCCTGCCAGTCTGGAGAGCTCAGAGAACCATCCGAACCATCCAAAGGAATGACGCAACAGCTCAACGTCTTTGTCGTGTTCCTGAGGCATCCAGCACATAGACCAATCCTTTTTTTAATTTGTTCATTCATCCACCAGTCATACGCCATGGTGAGGAAAATCCATCTCTTCACAGTCAGAACTCTATTCGGAAGTTGAACTCATCGAAAAGGGACATTTGAAATGGAACCTGGATGATGTCAATCACGGACGCGTGTGATTGGATGGAGAGACTCGGCGGGAGCCTTCTGATTGGCTCTGGATTTGCTGATCTTGGTGACGCCCTCCAGCGCAGTGTGAACTCGACATCCTCTCGCTGTTTACACGTTGACAAGCAATAGACTGTGAGCGAAACAACAGATAACACTAACCGTGTGCAATTCACCTAAACATATGCACTATATGATTAATGATAAGGGATGACAGATGCTTTGGCCTTAGATTTGCGATGTGGAGTCAGGCTACATGTGTCTAAGGTAATACACACACACACACACACACAGCACAGCAATAGAACACACAAACACACACATCACAGCATCACATAGACCGCTGATGACAGGAATGGGAAGGGTCAAGCACGAGTGACCTTAATGTCAAGCTTCTGACTCAAAGATAATTTTTCATTTTGTAGTGTTTATGAATTAAAAGGCCAGTGATTTGAGTCATAAAATCGATCGATTGGAATGAACCAGAGGGTTTTGGTGCATCCATCGCTGACCTCTTCACCAGCATTGATCAATCTGAGTGCTTGTGCATCAATATCCTACAGTCAGCCCTGAACACGAGGGCTTCTTCTGCTTTACTTTGCGTTTGGTTTTGCAGTACATTTTTGGGTGGATGTCATAAAACCTTTCCAGGTCATATTTGCCCCCAAAACCAAAAAAAAAAAAAGAAATACGATGATTTCATTTAATTGTGAAATAATTTTCATAATAATTAAGCCCTTTTCCCCAAAATAATTCTCATCACCATAATGCAACAATCATTAGCGTATTGTAATGCAAAACATTTTCTTACAATTTGATTACCTATGGCAGAAAATGTGCTTAATTGTTGTCACAGTGCAAAAAAATCTCAAAGACCCCTAAATAGGCTTAATTTTCTTCATCAATTTTTTTTTTTACATTTCTTTTGATTTAGTGGTGAAATGTGACTTGGACATGTTTTTGTGACATTCGCTCTTTCACTTGTGTTTGTTTTCTGGTTTTGCGCGATTTTAGTTTGCATAGCGTAGCCGCTCCTGCTCCGGCAGATCGGACTGCATGTTGAATTGTGCTTTCCAAAGTGTTTTTTGTTTTAGTTTTAGAATAACAGTTTAAGAACAAACGGACAATCTCTAGTTTCCATTAACCAGTTGTTTGGGGTCGCTATGATTTCGACAGTGCTCTGCCCTTCCTACCAATCACATTCTCCATCACTCTACAGTTCGTTCACAACTCAACTTTTTTTGTTTCAGTTCACCGGTTCAGCCTGACTCACAAGACAATCTACGTATGGCTGCCATTTCATTTAGCCTATCAGCTCAGTGGTACATACACGCACACGTACGCAAACATTGCACTATGACACATACCCACGTCATTAAAGGACAAAGGGAAACCTTTAAACTCAGACCCCTCGATCAAACATGATTTAACAGTATGCAAATGTACTTCATATTTAGATTTTAGATGAAAATGTCATTTTCAAAACAAACGCTCGAAAGCACTGACCTCACTAAATAACTGGACTGCCTGGCTGTCAATCACATGTCAGGGACTCTGATTGGCTGAGAGCTGACGATTTCATCATCCACTTGAAACACATCAAAGTGCCTCGGTGTCCCCTTTACATGCAATTCAGGGTCTTCACTTTCTTGTATAAGCAACAGAAAATATGTACAATATGTATCATGGGCTTAGCAAACAACATATGAGCAACCGCAAACATCATATTTATAGATATATGTTATCCAGAACATATCATACTGTGTGTGTATATATATAAATATATATATATGGACATATGTATAGTTCTTCCGCTGTGAAATTAGCTCTACGGCAGTCTAGTTATTTTCTGATCTTTAACCCGAGTCAGTGAGGTTATCGTTAAAATGTCCAAACATACTAAAACCCACAAACATCAGATCATCTCTTCAGAAGCGCAGGTGTCGAATCAGGCAAAAAAAACACAAAAAAAAACCACACACACAAACACACCTTCAGAACAGAAACAAATTTGTCAATTTTCTGTTGAAAAGTGTTATTATTGAGAGAAAAAAAAGTTATATGTGGACTGAGCCGTGTGCAATGTGTTGGGTAGATATCTGTGTTTGTCTTCAGATTTTTAAGAAAGCGAAGCAAGTGAAAAAAGACAAAAAAAAAAAAAAAGTTGAAGTCTGCAAGCTCCTGGACTCTAAACACGAGGGCCACAAAAAGAATCCCAGTCTTTGTAAGCGTTGGGGAATTCAATTTTTACTTTTCATTTACCTTTTTTTAATGTTTTATTTGTAAGCTTTTGTTTTTAAACTATTTCAGGGGTGGGGCTGAAGGAACGATTTTACAAAAGCAAATGTATTACAGCAAACAAAAAGAAAAGAAAATACTGGTGCTTCTGTTACTCATGAGTGATTAATACCACACCAGAACGACTGTTTCTGATGAGACGAGTTTTACGAACCTCTGTTTCTCTCTTCTTCTCTTTTGTATTCACTAAGGGGGGGGTTCAGATTATTTTATATATATATATATATATATATATATATATATATATATATATATATATATATATATATATATATATATATATATATATTATCTCGGTTCTGACAAAAGGCATTTTACTACAACCTTTAAGAAAGCAGCGCCCCTTCTTACTCCTTCAAATGTCCAGATATATGGTGCGTTCAAGTCGTGTCGGAAAGATCGTATTTATGAGGCACAAAGAAATGGAGCAAACTATCGATGCAGTGTCTGTATTTGGCTGTAAATTTGTTGCTTTTATTTTCATTTGCAAAAAAAGATAGCCAAGTTGCATATACAAAACATGATAGTAGACTATTGCACAATTACAAAATAATAGTAGCCCACTGATTCAGTTCACAGCAGCTTCATAAACTGAATAAAAGCAAAAACACCTTCTTTATTCATCATTTTGTAGAAATAGTTAAAGGCCCAATGAAGCGCCCGTTGTATGATGCGTTGATGTAATTTCCACTGAAACAGGAAGCTACGGCGGGGCAGATTGAATGGCTCCTCCCGTTTATAGCATAGGGGGCGGGACGCTTTAGATTCTAGAGAGCATTTGATTGGACAGAATATGTGATGAGAAGCTGAAGTCCAAGGTGATGTCATAAAAATCCATGATCCATGTTAGCGGAAGTGAGAGACTAAGTTTTGAATGCTTAATCTCCTAAATGCGAATCTTGTCATTGTATTGGAACACACCAGCGTATTCCTAACCTTAAGGCTAACATATTCATACTAAAAACTAAAAATTAACTTAATTTTCAGGAGGCCTTTAATGTTGCCTTCACATGCTATTGAAATCAATTTAGTCTTTTCTTTAAAGTAGTTAATATTTACATATATGCTATGTATAACTATTTTAAGCATATTGTATGTTTTATACACAGCCTGTCAAAAATAGCCTGTATTTGACCGAAATATGCGTTATTGAAAATTAAATATCTTTCAATACATTTTGGCTTTGATAAGATTTCCCCAAGAATATACCTGGCTGGTGTCCTCCATGATTCATATTCTTTCTGACAACAAAGCACTTGAACGCCACAAGTTTGTAATCACGACTTCAGAAGTGGGAAGTAGGAAATTTCCAATATCATGTGAGGGCACTAAGTATTAACACAACCTTGCTGTACATTTTTGTGAAGAAGAAGAAGGTACAGACGCCATCATGCTCCGATCAAACTGACTTGAAAGCACCCGACGTCATCATTACGGCTTCGCGACTTGTAAAAACGAACTTCCCAGGAGGACTTGAACGCACCAAAATACCAGATGAATATGCAGAAATTAGAGCATGTTTTGTTTAGAGGAACGGCCATTATTGAGTGTCAAGATTCAGAATACACTAGAGGGTTGGTTACAATCAGTTCACATTCGCTCCAAATCTAGGTGAGATCGTGTCGATGTAAACGTGAGTAGGGTTTTGTTAGTCATAGTTTAGCGCACACGTGGTTCAAGACGAGAGGCAGTAACGCGTCGGGGGGGAAATCAGTGCCGCGTATCGTCCTGGAAACACTTCCTGTATGTAAATGAGCTCCCATAGTGTTCGTGCTGTAGTGTATAGGTGAGCATTTAAAGGTTGTCCCATTCAAAGTGCCTTTTGTTCACAGACACCATCTTGTAAATGATGAACGCCCGTCTTTCCTTCTTCTGAGCTTTCTCAAGCCGTATACACAGTATATAGTACTACACGAAAATGGATGTGATTTCGTTCTTTTTATTGTACAATGATGGAAAAAAAAAAAGTTAAAAAGGCAAAAAAAAATTATAATTCGGGTCCCTTTCTCTCTGTACCTCTGTCTTTATCGGTCTCTCGCTCTTGGCACTGTTAGTAGATGTCTATCCTTACCTTTCCTCCCTCTCCCTTCTTTGATGAAAAATGTTGAACCTCTTTTTCTCTTGAGCAAGATGTTGTAAACTCTGTTATATCCCTGTCTGTGTGCTTCACATGTTTATATCATACACATCTCTCCCTTCTTCGGTCAAACGCAGTAGAAACTGACCTGGGACCGTCCCGCTGACCCTTCCTACATCTGAGACCGGCAGTGACGGCGTGTCCTGGGAAGCGGTGCGGTCCCGGTCTGTTTTGGCTGTAGGTGGAGAGCACTGGACCAGGAGAGGCACAACAGCTCTGTCATGCTTCTTCGTCTTGTATTTATTTCAGTTTTATTCATAAAGTTGCATTCGTATAATTAAAGCACCAGGAGACTAGCTGCTTAAAGAACTTGACTGATGATTTGCACCTTATGGAGGGATTTAATCAGGAGACATGATGCACTAAGAATAGCATGCCATGCATTTAGAAGTGTTGATCCAGATGTGGCGGCAGCTTCGTTGTCAATGGCTTGGACCAGTGACAGACGGGTTGCATGTTCAAGTTCAAAAGCAGCTGTGAATTTTTGCAAGCAACATATTAATCATTATAGAGTTTTTTTCAGCAGTGAACAACAAAAAGATGCACAAAGGCCTGGTCACACCAAGTATGATAACTGTCTATAACGTTTATCATTTTATTAACAATTCTAATGAGAATAATGGAGTCCACACTACAGCGAATGTTATTGTTGGAATTACTTTCAGAAAGTTTTTTCAGCCAATTAATGATAACATTGACAGCCAATCAGATTCCATTTGCTTTATAAAGCTTGAGCATTTAAAGCAGCAGCGACTACAAATCTGCAGCTCGCGCTTTAATAAACAGAGCGTAGGGCTCATTCACACAGAACAAAATGCGAGACGCGGGCTGTCAAAACAATGGAAAAGAAGCACATTGGAATGGAAAAACACGCTTTATAGTGCATGTGTGAATGCTAATACAGTTGTCGTTCTTGGTGTGAACAGGCCTTAATTCAGGGTTGCACGAGCCAGTCGAGCAACTGCCATCGAGATGCTTGTGTCCCTGCAATACTTTAAATGAGTGTCATCTAAATTAAACTAATCCATCATTCATTTACTTTTAATTTTTTTAACATTCACGTCACGCTCAAGTGATTAGGGTGAAGTGACCTAATTGTCTCCTCAAGAGTCAGCAGCACCAAAATCAGTATTATCGATCATCCCTCCATCTATACTGGCATGGATTATTAGTTGCATTCTTTTATTTATTCCGAACCTGCCCCGACTCACTCGTGCACATGTAGCCGAATGCACATCTATCTAACCGGACTGTGTCTCTCTGCTGCCGACGTGTTTTCGATTTGCTTGTTTTTAGGTACAGTAGTTTAGCCAGCGCCTCTGATCCAGTGCTCTCCGTCCCCCGGAGCCCTTGGCAATCTGCATGTGTTATTTACAGATTCTTTTCCATTATAAAAAACTAAAACGTTTGTAAAGAGCAGCACCTGATTGAATAAATGATGTTCTTGACTGTACAAAGATCCTGGTGTGGGTTTTGTTCTATGATGGGAAATCACCACCAACTCATCAACGTTCTTTTGCAATTAGGTTTTATTGATCCCAGAAGAGTTTTACTACAGTAAATCAAACTATTAATTACTAATAAACAGGCCCACGTGAAATCTGCATCAGTAGAAAGTTCAACACATTTACACACCACATTCCTTCATTAAATAACTTTATTAGCCAGCAATAAAAGCATAATACTCTGTTGCGTTTTTACCATTTTTAAAGCCATTCCACAAATATTCAGATTTCACGTAGGCCTGCTGATAGGTGAACAAAAGTATTGTCTGGCAGTTTGGCTACTACATTAAAAAGGAGCATTTCTGTGCTATGAGTGAAAACGATGGTGAATCGATGCTGAAGGCTCTTTCTGTCTGTAAGAGGTGAATGTTACAAGACTTTACTTCGAACACATCAACACTGTCAGCTTTACACTGACAACCTTCAAGAAAATCTCTTTTTGACAGGACTTAAGAATCTGTCATCATGCTGGTACAGGTCTCTATAGTGAGCTTTAGTGTGCCAAAAACCTCTTTGTCGCTGTATAAAGTTACAGGTTGGTCCACTCATGTTATACAAGAAAATATAACAAGATCTAACGTCTATGGAAAATGATCCTTGTTCATACTCTTGACCTTTGTTTTGCAGTTCTGACAACAGTTTCAATACGAAGTTCTTTTTTAAAGTCAACATTAAATTGACCATTTACATTCTTGTGCAAGATTTGTACGGTATTCTGTGCAATCTTTCATCAAAATAACTTGTCAGACGAGAAGGAACAAATCCCTTATTTTTCAGACACATTTACATTTTTGTAATTAGATTTCCGGTTTAACAGATTACAGAAGTTTGCAACAGCCATTTCATGTTGACTTTAAATAAGACAAACAAATTTAGTATTAGGACAGTGTACATTCAAACGATCATCACTCAGATTATGATATTCTACGCGATATGGATTCATTTACAAAACAGCATCAATTCAGGTCATTTTGTTGCTGATAATGTTATAGAAATGCTATCGGTTGCACTACTTGTTTCATATATGTTAACACATTCTTTAGAGGTGTGTGCTGGGAGAAATACAGAAATAGCTCTGGGTTTTAGAGAAATATATAAAATCCTCCATTAGACATATTATTAGTCCTTTTTCCCAACTAAAAACAAGCAAATGCGTATGCCTACCTCTAACCTCCTCAGAGCCCATAATACTACTATGAGAGCGCTTGCTTTCGATTGATGCTGATTTAGTCAAATACACACACACACACACACACACACACACACACACACCCCTTCAACATGCTAGAGTGCATTCAACCCAAATGCCGTCAATTCCATTGGAATTTGTTCACCGTGTGATTGCATCCGCCCCGTCCCCGACCGGTTTGCCAGTCTCCCCTCGACTTGTAAACTCAAAGAAATAATGTCCCGAGTAGATGCAGTGCTTGTGTGGTGGCGGGGGAAGGGGCACATGGGCTCTCCACGACTCTCATTCGTCCTCGAAATTCTGATTGAGCAGGAAGTTGGCGGCCAGGTTCTCGTTCTTCTCGCAGGCGAAGTAAGCCTGGACCGCCAGAGCTTCTGAAAACCCCAGAGCTTTTAACTGAAAGAGACACAGACAGTCGAGATTATTCACTTCCCGTCTGTATATTACAGATCATAAAATCATAAAAACATTTGAAATAAAATGTAAACCTTAAACTGTTTTATTTCAGCTAGTCATTTTCATTTAGTTGATTTAGTTGTAAAGCTATAACTGAAATACAAATTCATAAAAACTATACTATGGGAATAATTTTGGAATAAGTTGCAGGCTGGATTTATTTGATCAAAAATACAGTAAAACAGTAACATTGTGTAATATCATTACCATTTCAAATAACTGTTTTGTATATATATTGTCAAATGTAATTTATTCCTGTGATCAAAGCTGAATTTTCAACATCATTACTCCAGTGTCAGTGTCAAATGATCCCTCAGAAATCACTCTAATATGATGCTCAAGAAACCGTTCTGATTATTATAAATGATGCTAAAAATTCAGCTTTGCATCACAAGAATAAATTACATTTTTAATATATTCAAATAGAAAACAGCTATTTTAAACTGTAATAATATTTCACAATATTACAGTCTTCACTGTATTTCTAATCAAATAAATGCCGCCTTGGTGAGCAGAAAAGACTTCTTACTTTACTATATACTGACATATTAAAAATAAATAAATACAGCAAAAAAATGTTAAATATTAATAAAAACTATAATAGTATCATCTAAATGATACTAAAATAACACTGGTGTGACGCATCACAAACTAAGCAGCAGAAATGAGTGGAAGTTAATATCTAATCTATTCAGGTTATTTCAGGGGGATTGCACTCAAACTCACCATTAGTAATCAATAAAGCGGTTCGTTATTATCTGACTCCATGGCGTTCACTCACCCTCTCGATGGCTTCTTTCTCCTGTTGCGTCACTTGGATGTAACTCTCGGGCGATGCCTCGTCACCGATCGCACCCAGATCTCCAAACTCTGCCCCCTCTCCGCCCTCGCCCTCGCCCACCGGTGCGTTCAGCATCTGGATGAAGCGCTCCTGATGCTGGCTGATTTGCTGCGGTCAGTGACACATGATCACACCGTGAGTAAAAGGCTTCACACACACACACACACACACACAGGCTGAGGGGAGTGTTCTCGTCACCTGCAGTAGTTCGGGGTTCTCCTGTCCCAGCTGCTGCAGGAGGGCCGGCAGTAGAGACGGGTTCTGCTGGATCACCTGCCTCATGCTCTGGAACTGAGGCTGAGAGCGCAGGAACTCCAGGGGGTTCTCGCCTGCGGAAACAATACAGTTCACTGAAGCTAAGACCACAACAAGAGAACACTTTCTGTTGCTTGAAATAAAAGTATCTAAAAAAAAAAAAATAAATAAATTTGCGGGTTGCCAAAACAACATTTTATTTTCAGCTAAAAATGATTAAAACTGAATTAAAAAAATAACTAGATAGAATTTTAAAAAACAATGTATAAAAATGACAAAACACATAACAAAATTACTGAAACTTTAAAATGAAAAATATAAAAATAAATTGATACTACTCAATGATACTACTGATAAATAACAGATACTGAAAATGTATGTGCAATGACTGTAATATTGCAATGATTTGAATGTGCATTTTATTTGATTAAAATCATTAAATCCCCATTAAAAGTTTTTCTATTGGTTCTTTACTTTTGGTTACACTTTATTTTAGGTGATGTAGTTACATTGTACCTACTCAAATAAGTACTGAGTAATATTAATTAACTACATACACTTACTATAGAGTAATGGCTAGGGTTTGTTTTAGGGTTAGTTACTTATAATCATGCATGATTTACTGTTATTACTACAGTAAGTACATATAGTCATGTTTAACTACGTCATCTTACAATAAAGTGTTACCCAACTTTTAAATTCAGCAGTAAAAATGGATATAAAGTTTGTAAGTTTGCATTGATTCATTTTCAACTATAATTCAAACTTGTACATTTTCTTGCGGTATCACTCAATAGTCATTAAAGTTTCAGCATGAATTTTCTTCTATTGATTAAAATGTAACATATATTACATATCGTTGCATTTATGTACAAATTATTACATGTTCTTTTTGTGCGAACTTAAAGAACCGTGTGGAAATTTATTTTTGCTTAATGTACAAAACCATTCAAAAGTTTCTATTTCAAATAAATGCTGTTTTTTTAAACTTTCTATCGAACAAAAAAAATGTATTGCGGTTTCCACAAAAATATTAACAGGTTTTTTTCTGCAGGTTTTACTTTTTTAAAGACCAAGTAAGGATGAGGAGTAAGTTGAATGGAACACAATGTTCTCTAAATGTAAATGTCTAGGGAGAAACACAATGAGTTTTATCAGCAACTCCCAGCAGATATCCATTACTTTTGAATTTAGTTAACCAAAAAAAAAAAAGCTTTTACTCTCCAACTGCAAAAAACATTTAAAAGCATTTAAAATACGAAGTCTTGTTTACTGTGAAGCACGTTTATGATTAAAACAAGAACACACATCTGCCAATGGGCTCAGAAAAATCAACTTAATTCAAAGGGAAGTTTTGATAACTCATTGACACATATTTTTGTTTTTTTAAGCATAGACTCACTTAATTTTGTTCATTTTTCCAAGACTTCGTTTTAACAATTGCATCTCAAATAAATGCATCTTCATGTAAAGATGCTGAGACATTTGTATTGAAGACAGGACAAAATTGCACGCAACATTTAATGCCATGCCTTATTTCTGCTCTGATTTACACCCTTTCAAAGGTCTTCATTTGTGTAAGGATGAATTAAGACGTTTTAAGATTTAAAAGCCTGGTTTCACAGACAGGGTTTAGATTAAGTCAGGATTAGGCCTTAGTTAAATTAGGACATTTAAGCAGCTTTTATAAACGTCCCTTAAAAAAAACATTACTGGTGTGCATCTTGAGACAAAACAATGGCACTGACATATTTTAAGATAAATCAGTGCAAGTTGCGTTCAGTTACAACAGATCAAACATGCATTTTAATCTGAGACTAGACTTAAGCCTCGTCTGTGAAACCGGGGTTAAGACGCACAGAAACCCTGTATTAAGCAACTGTTTTCACCATTGATAAGAAGATAAAAATCCCCCAAACTTGTAAAAGTGTTGAAATGATGGTTCCTCTGATTGTAAAGAAAGCACGTGTGTTTGAGTCAGCCGCTCACCTTCAGTGGGCTGTGTGTCTGTGGGGAGCTGGACTCGAGCAGGACGGGTCTCCTGCACCGGGACAGTAGGGATCCCCTGAAACAACACACTCGGATTCACAATCATGTAGTGTTCGTAAAACACGCACAAGAATAAAAATGAGAACATGTGCCTGGCGTTATAAATGCATTAGGAAAGAAAGCCACGCTCACGTTGAGCAGATACTCCACAGCGCGGTGAGGGTTGTTATAACTGGCCTTGAGCGCCGCCACCACTTTATCTCTCTCATAGCCCATAGACATGATATTAGTGAGCATGGCGTCGTACTCTTGACCTGTAACTACAAAAACACGCATGCAAGAACATCTGAGAGAGAGAGAGACTGGATTTTCCCAACTGTATGTTTGTTAATGAATGCTTCTTTACACATTTGCTGCAAATTAACCATCCAGAGGAGATTTTTATTAAGTAAAGCTGATGAAGGCAATGGTCTCAGCTTGATTCTCTAATTACCTAATGTTGAAGACGCATCTTCCCCATCAGCCACCTGACCTGTGCGACTGCAAAACACACAAACTTTCATTATAATTAATACTTTATATGATTGAGGGTGCTGTTCGTATAGTACAAATGCTCAGCGACAAACATTAAAGTCACCGTGAAATCAAAATCGAAACATTTTTTAAAATTCATGTGTCCTCGTAACCTTTAATCAAAATAGCTTCCCCTCCCTCTTGCAGCGTCTTCTCTTCTCTGATGACGTGTTTACTGGCAACCTGTCACTCACATGACATCGACCAATAGCAAACCATGACCATCCAATCAATTCCCTATGGACAAAATCAAGCCCCGCCCCACATTTGATCTTGTTTCGAGAAGCTTTTATACGTTACAACAGACAAGAAAAGTCTATCGCAACTTGATTCATACCAACTTTAATTTGAACTAGCATTGAGGGTAATTTTATATATTGGTATATCTAAAAGTAAAAAAATAAAAAAATAAATTCATTTTAGATCATTATACATTAGAATCAGGGCATGACATTAAGTTTTTTTGCTCACCAGCCACTGTGTTTAGTGGTTTCCCAAAGTTACTAGCCACTCAGCATTTTCACTGGCCACAATTTTGACATCGATACCATGGGGAAAAACTGCCATATAGATATTTTTTATATTATCTCATAATTTTGCAGCAGGAATATTAGGCTGCTGTCACTTTAAGACCTGAGGCACGGATCCATTATACTGTTACACATGCATTTTCTTTCTCAACTGTTTACGTTCACTTAAAACATAAATGACTGTTTATGTACTCGCAACGACATTATTTTGTGTGTATTTTACTGTTTAAGAGCAATAAGCAGCGAAAAAGAACTCATTTTATAACTGAGAGGCGGCTTTATGTGCCGCACTTTGGGTGAGATCACAAAATCTGCTGGAATGAGTAAAATTATGCGCAATATGTGCAATCCTACGCTGAAATTCAAGCCCTGTAACAGCAACACTATTCAAACGGAGCAAATGAAACGAGTGAGTGAGAGGAGGCGGGTTTGTATCGCAGCTGGCATCGTGTATCTTTTCTGCGGAAAATGAGTATTAAAAGTGTTTCAGATATTTCAGTATCGATATGTATCGAAAAATCACTAGATTGCACTTAGTTAATATTTCAGATGCCTTGATGGACTGAAATCTAAGATTAAGTATGAATCATTAACTTGTTAGGGAAACATATTTTCGCTCTCACATGAAAATAATGTAAAGCAGTCGAGCCCATTCAAGCAAATATATCTACTGCGGGATAAATACTATTGAAAAAGATATAATTTCTGCAAGGAATCATAGTTTAGCCTCACTCTTCGGGACTCTGTACAGGTGAGACGGTTGCAGGCGGGTCGTCTGAACGCTCGTCACTCGGGATTGGGATGGCTGCAGGGGCCGGAGGAGGAGGAGGAGGAGGAGGAGACGAGGAAGAGGAAGACGCTGCGACAGATTTGGGTGGTTCTGAGGGTGGGGCGGCTGATCCTGCTGCTTTCGTCTGGAAGGAGAAAAAACAAACAAATTAAATTAGTCCGACCTTTTTAACTGCATGATTCATTTCCAATTCTGATGGCCAAAAACATTTCTGACATCTTACCTTTGACACCATCACCACCACGAAGTTCTTCTCATCGATTTTGTACTCCTTGATGGGTGTGTCATCCTGCAGGATTTTCCCTGCATAGATGAGCTTCTGTCCTGCTACGGGAAAACTGTCTCGGCCCTTCTCAGCCTCGATCTTCTCTTTCAATGCCTTCACCTGAGGAAAAACGATCATCTATAATTGTTCAAATGATACATTTACGTCAAAGGAAAAGAATACACTGTATTTTAAGCAACCAAACATCCTGTCATAATATTATTATAACAACAAATTTATACTATAAATCTTAAATCCTATACTATACTGTAAAATACCAACCTGACAAATTAATTTAATTTACACTTTAAATATACAGACCTATTTCTTATCATCTATCAATCGCCCAGCTGACCCCCAATGAATCATAAATGAATTAACGTCTTGAATAGACCCCTCCACACCCTTCTCCGCTCGAAACACACTGCTGTCATGTATATTCATTCACTCAGAGTACTTTTACTTGCTGTTAACGTGTTTAAATGCGCGTAAATAAACGCGTGAATACCGTCTGGTCATCGTCGATGTCTATTTGAATGGTCTGCTGCTGCAAAGTCTTCAGTGTGATCTGCATGACTGCTCTGCCTCTGCCGTCTTCTTTCTTCTCGATTCGGGACCGTTGTACACTTTTATATCCCAAGGAAATGTTTGGTTTTGAAAGCGAGGGACAGTTAATAAGCGATTAGAAATGTAGCTCTCTAGCTAACAAGCTAAAAACACGCCTGTCAGGTGCGCTGCGTCATCTTCTTCGGCGACGGTTTGGAAAGCCAGGCGGCGCTGAAGAAGGAGTTCTGAAACACACTGACACCCTTCGCCATTTAGGTGGTAAGACAGTTTGAATTAAGTTTTGGAATAATGCAAGACCGGAAAATAAACATATTTATATATCATGAAGATTTTTAAATGTATTTCTTAGAATAGTGTTAGATATACAAAAGCGAAATGGGCTTCCTTATGTTCTCAAATATTTGGTTTCAATGGCAGCTTTCTGTGCAAAAACTACATTACCCACAATCCACGGATCAACCGACTTCCGGTCCAAGAGTTTGTAAACAATGAAAGGAGATATGGAGTCGTCAAGAGGTCTCACCTAAAAATATTGCCCTGCACAGGCCATAATAACTGCATATTATATGTCACGCAAAGCGGGCACACCCGTGAGGATTAAACCAACCGGGAAGTGAACGTTTACCAGGATTACGGCTTTTTAAAACATATTTTTTTTGTGTGTGTGAAAATCGAAACCGTTGGCTGGCGAGGCGTTTGTTTTTCTACATAGACAGACACCAGACACAACGGGCTTCAGACGGACAGAACTGAGTCTTTTAAAGGCCACATAGGCCTGAATTTGAAGGGTCTGTTGTGCCGTTTAGGGTCAGCTCAATGGGGAACTGTCTGTCTTCTCAAGGCGCTGATGATCTGTCCTTGCTGAACGAGTCCGAGGGGGCGAGTCTGCCCGGAGAGCCTCCGCCACCCTACCAGGTGTGTGTGTGTGTGTGTGTGTGGGTGTGAGAAACAACCACAGCTCTGTCCGAGCGACAGACATTCAGCTGCTCACAATACTGTCTGACTGCAGACTAGCTCAGATTGTTTGGGATAACTGTTATGAATGGTAGTAAAGAGCCCTGACTGTGTGCTCTTGATCATCTACAAGAACAGCAGGTGAAGTTTTCTGTTGGCACTTGGCAGGGTTTTGAGAAAAGCAGCTGGTCATACCACAGTATCTTTAGCAGGTTGTATTGATTGTGACCTCTGACTGTGAAAAATGTACCACCATTGTTATGGACGCTTTGGTACTAATATGGCATTCTAGGATATAAACACCATATTCAGATATTGTTAATGAATTTAAATAAGTAAAGACAAGAGATCATATTTATTATGACATATGTTTAATATATGTTAAAAAGAAGTCAAATAAATAGTGTCTGAGCTTTGCTAGAACATTCTTTTGAAAGCCTGCTTTACATTTTAAAGAAATACTTCCTTAAAGTGAAACACATCTATACTCATTTCATTAAAACTACAAAACTTGCGACACAACGTAATTGTTGACATTTACATGACTAATTTACTCTGTAGTTTTTTAAATTGTATTTACTTTGTTACACTCAATTAAAACATTTTTTAGAGTCCTTCTTACATATATTACATGTACTTATTGAAGTGATAACAGTGAATTATGCATACTTGCTTGCAGCTAACCCTAAACACAACCCTGCTGTTATTGATTTTACTCAGTACTTAAATGTATAATTATTACTCTGAAACAAGACAAAAGAAGAAAAAACAACAGTAATATAACGGAGTGAACATGTAAAAAAAACTAACAAACAAAAAAAGTTAGTGTTTTGGCAGTTACATGAAAAAGTTTTGAATTTTTAATTTTTTTTAAAAGTTTCTTGTTTTGTGTCCTGATATTTAAAAGGGTTTCAGAGCACTTCTTCAAGACACATCTTCATTGACAGTCTACGCAACTACCACTTTGACGCTTCAAAAAGTCCATAAAGAGATCGTAAAACTAATCCATATGAATTGAACGGTTTGGTTAAAGAGACCTCTTTTTCTGAAGAGACACATTCACTTTATATAATAAAAAAATATGACGAACATAAACAGAAGCTTAACTATGGAAGCTTGTTTCCGCCACAGAAATTTTTTAAAAAATAATAATTGCGACTTTTTATCTCACAATTCTGACTTTTTTTCTCACAATTGCGATATATCAAGTCAGAATTGTGACTTTTTTTTCTCACAATTGCGAGATATGAAGTCAGAATTGTGAGAAATAAAGTCGCAATTGCGAGATATAAAGTCAGAATTGCGTGTTATAAAGTCGCAATTCTGGGAAATAAAGTCGCAATTGCGAGATATAAAGTCTGTATAAAAGTCTTTACAAAAATTTGTAAATAAAGTAAAAAATGTCACATGGTTCTAAGTTTAAAGCTTGCCCATTTTAAAGTTAATCTAAAACGAGAGAGAAAGGGCAGTAAAAAAAGAATTTTTCATCACGCATGGCATGAAGATATCTACTAATGGTTGCATTCACAGACTTATATTGATGAATATGTTTATGCCATTTCCTTTATTTTGTCACACTCTAGAGCAGAGGTAGGCAAGTTCGGCCCTGGAGAGACACTGTCCTGAAAAACCCCGTCACCTGCCTGTAGCCTTAGTAATCTTGAAGACATTGATTAGCTGGTTCATGTGAGTTTGATTAGGGTTGGAGATAAACCCTGCAGGACAGTGGCTCTCTAGGACTGAAGTGTTTGCAATGCTTTGAATGATGCTGCCTCAAAGACATGTCCCTGATCCATTCCTCCTGTTTCTAATAAGCCGTCCTGTGCGCTCTAACCACACGAGGGCTTTATTAATGATGTGATCAAACGCTCGTGACCCCCAGGAGCAGGTGCAGGTGCCAGTGTACCATCCCACGCCCAGTCAGACACGCCTGGCCACTCAGCTGACGGAGGAGGAGCAGGTCCGTATCGCTCAGCGCATCGGCCTCATCCAACACCTGCCCCGTGGGATCTTCGACCCAGGCTCAGAACCGTCCGACAAGAAGATCAAAGAGTACGTGGTATCCAGGGCAGTGTTGGGGGAAAGTTACTTTGAGAAGTAATGCATAACTAATTGTGTTGCTTAGGTACTTTTTTAGAACAGTAATGCGTTACCTTACTTTTGCATTACTTTTTTTCACCTGGGCTGGGCTTGTTTTTTTATAACAAAAAAGTTGTATTTTTGAGCAAATGTAAAGATCCTTTCACACCAAAAGTGAAATAATCCTCAGGATGAAGGAAATGCTAATTCACGTGTGTACAGTAGAGGGCGCCGCTCAAACAAACCTTTCAGCTGCTGTTCTGGATAATGGAACAATAGGATGCAGGAGAAAAAAGTTTAACACTCACTTTAGTAATAAAAACACAGAAATATATAGTCAGTTTTTATTATGGTTTAACTGAATCCTCGAAGGTCAGAAGTAAGTACATTGGTCAATAAAGTAAGATTAAATGCATAAAAAACAGCATTTTTAATGCATTTTATTTAACCTATTTAGTTATTGGAGGTTTGCATAGTATTCTGATTCTGCATTTCACTGATTTTATTCATTTTGAGGAATATTTAATCTTTTTTAAATGCACGCTCGCATTTAGTCAAGAACTACAGTAACCATCATGTTTACACACACGCCTCTGCACTTCGATTTGTCTCAACATGGGGACGAGAGAGCTGTCAGTCAATACATGGGAAAACAAAATAACTTATTACTCATTATATGAAAAAGTAACTCTCATATTTTGTTGTAAATTTTAAAAGTAATGCGTTACTTTACTAGTTACTTGAAAAAGTAATCTGATTACGTAACTCAAGTTACTTGTAATGAGTTACCCCCAACACTGATCCAGGGAACATCCTAATATGTGTGGAAACTGTTTTTAGTGTGTATGAAGTAAAAATGTCACTTCATGACATCTGCCCCCAGGTGTGTGATCTGCATGATGGACTTTGAGTACGGCGACCCGATCCGGTTCCTGCCCTGCATGCACATCTATCACGTGGACTGCATTGACGCCTGGCTCATGCGCTCCTTCACCTGCCCTTCCTGTATGGAGCCGGTCGACGCCGCACTGCTGTCTTCCTACGAGACCAACTGAGAGTGCCTGCGCATCCCGAGGGACATGCCAATGATAATGCAATGAACACGCTGGGGACAGTAGAATGAACAAATGAAGGTGGCGTGACTGTGTGTGTGTGTGTGCGTGCTGACAGACTGTAAAAACAGGATCCAGTGTTACATTTAAGAGGCCTGTCACTTGCATGTCAAAGCGCTTTTCGAGCACATATACATGTGTACAAGTTTCGCAAAATGAAAAAAACACTGAAGCAACTCTAATGAAGATAGTGTTTTAAGGGCCGATTTAAAGAGCCTTTTAGGGGTTGAATAAATCAATTGTGTACTTTATTCTTTTTTCTTCTAATCGAATTCATGAAATGTGCAATCGCGTCCCTCTGATTGGATGTGAAACCCACCCATTCCGCCAATGAGATTGTCCCTTTCTGAATTTGAGTCCGGTGGGCGGAGTTTTATTTCTGCTAGCTGTGAATGTGCCTGTTAAGGCTCTGAAATTAGAATGCTGAAAAAACTTAATTACATGAGCAAACCTGATTTACAATAGAACGTGTGCCATGATAATGTTTTTGTTTTTACTTGCAAGCTCGTGATGCACTAACAGGTGTTTGAGGTGGTAGTTTTACATATTTTTTCCAGGATTTTCTCCGTTCTCTGTCCCTGATCACTACGGATAGATGCACCCAAATAGCTTAATAAATGACCAGTGTGTCGTGATGCATCGTTTTGTGTTCATAACGGGGTCGGTGATGAGGTTGTTTATTGGTAGACTCTGAGTTTTGCCTTGTCAGCTGCTGTTTTCCAGGTTCTGGGATGTAAGTTGCCTTTTTACACTGGTTTTTGGATCATCTTTACTCTAAATGCTTGTTTTTTGGGTACATGTTGGATCCTGTATGTCCCCATATAGCTTCGCCTTGACCTTGCCTTGTCTGTTTGGATAGAACTGTGGGGACCGTATTTAGTCGTTTTCCTTTCTTTATTTTTTGAAGAGAATAATAATGATACAATCACCAAACTTTGTGCACCTTTCAAATGTTGCTGACTGAAAGTCGACATTTACAGTGAAGGCTTTAAAGTTGTTTCTTGTTGTTTTCCTGATTCGTGCAAACTGAAAAAAAAAAAAAATGAGTACATGTTTCAGTCAGTTTTGATACTGTTCAAACAGTCTTTTCTGTATGTTAGCTGAATATATGACCTTATACCTGTCACAGTTTGAACTGCTTGTGCAAAAAGGAAGATTTTCATCTTTGTTGTTTTGTTTGCTCAGTTATCGTGCTGGCTTAATCATGTTATAATCGGACTGAACAGTGTTAAAAACCCCATGTTTGGCCTCAGACTATATTCACAAAATATCCCATTCTGCTCAAGCCTCCCTTTGTATCTTTGTACTGAATCATTGTGACTTAAGATGTGATTGAATTCCAAAAACAGCATCTGAAAATCTTGAAATCAACGTATACTGCTCTTAGATATCGTATTGGATGAGTTACTGTTCTTAATTTTCTTCCCCGGTGTTCGATTCAGAATTGAAACGTAGCTCTAGCACAACACAAATGTAAAAAAAAAGATGTAATAAATATGTGAAGTACAATCATCACAACATTATATTTTGTTTCACAATAAAATGAATTTAATTTTTAAAAAAGAGTTGCTTGGTGCCATATAAATGTACATTTGCCAACAAAAGATAACAGACATGCTATTAAAATATCTGTTTTGTTCATGTGCAATAATGGCACAAGAATAGGATTATAACACAATAAAGGTTGCCAAATTCTTCAAAGTTTTGTGTGATTCTGTCTTTCATTCGCAAATGAACAATGCATGAGAGAAATATTAAACGCTTCAAGCTACTACTCGCCCAAAATGTGATATTACTATTAGAAGTGTATTTACATTTCATTTAAATAAGAAATAAATCTAAATGACCACTTCTAGAATATTCTTGTTCAATGAAAGTAGTTGGTGCAGTCCGGCTGAGTCATCAGAGTAATCAGCACACTTCCGTTCGTCACTGTTCACCGTTCCCTGGCCATTTTGGATCTAATGCCCGTCCGTTAAAGTGCGTTGTTTCTACCGTTGCGGAGCCAAAATGGCGGAGTGTGCAGCTGCCGCTTTGGTGTATTCCATCTGACTTGAGAGCAAGATGGCAGCTTCAGTGGAAGACGAGTTTGAAGATGCGCCTGATGTAGAGCCTTTAGAGCCGACATTGAAGAATATTATAGAGCAGAAATCACTCAAATGGATCTTTGTCGGGGGTAAAGGTGGCGTGGGCAAGACAACATGCAGGTGGGTGAACAGACGATAGTGTTTTTGCTGTTAGCTGTCAGTGCTGCTTTAGCTGCAACACATCACAGAAGATTATTCATACATATTTGCTGTTTTACTGTATTAAAATACAGGTTAAAACACTCTGCAACTAAAAACAAACACATCTCTTAATATAATCTACCTGCAACCTGACCTACGTCGAAATAGTCATTTCTGAAATTTTTGAAAAACACGTCACGTGCGAGTAGTTTTTAAAATCTCTTTCCTTGTGAATAATTATTCTTATTCATTATAATTTATTCAACTACCACAGATAGACAAATAGATGAATGAAAGTGAGTGGTATTAGCCATCTAAACAACTCATATTTAAGTTGCATTTCTGTCTGAAAACCTCTGCCACCTATAGAGCCACTTTAATCATAATATGATATGTGATTTCACAGCAACAGGTGTTTATAAATGGCTTGATTCACAAACTGTTCTTATTTCCTAGATTTTTCTTATTGACCATAAATTAAGTTCACTTGTCGTTTTTGTGTTGGCTTGCTAAAGAAAGCATTGCCTACTATTTTGCTGAAAAAATAAGCCAATATTGAAAGTTTGTCTCGATAATAATGCAATGTGTAATTGATTTCTTCTCTTGATGTGAATTATAAATTATCTAGAATTCAATTAAGTGTTGTTTTTGGCTTGTGTCACAGCTGCAGTCTGGCGGTTCAGTTGGCGGCGGTGAGAGAGAGCGTCCTCATCATATCCACAGATCCAGCACACAACATCTCAGATGCCTTCGACCAGAAGTTCTCCAAGGTGCCCACCAAGGTCAAGGGCTACGACAACCTCTTTGCCATGGTGCGTTATCAACGACACGCACTGTTTTCACTGAATACCGTGTGTACACTTCAAACAACCGCTCTAAATTCACCAGCATCACCTATTTAGTCCATATACACAACCTTATTAAAGGGAAAGTTCACCCAAAAATTAAGTTGTCATCATTTACTCACCCATGTCCAATGAGGTTCATTCTGGTGTTACGCAGCACGTTTGAGCTTCAGCAAGAACCAGTGAGGCTCATTCTGGTGTTACGCAGGACGTTTGAGCTTCAGCAAGAACCAATGAGGCTCATTCTGGTGTTACGCAGGACGTTTGAGCTTCTGTTTATGTTCGTTGATCAATGTTTATATGTAAATAAAAGCCTAAATGCGATATACTAAAGCGATTGTTTCTCTTCAAAAGACATGGATTAAACCGCTAGATTAAAATGGATTTTACAATCTCTTTATGAATGATTCATCAAGAAAATCTTCATTTGTGTTCCAAAAAATGAACAAGTCTTACTGGTTTGGAACAAGCTCAAGTACTGAAAAGTGAAGGCAAAGCGTCTCGATCGCCCTCGATCACTGGCTGGTCCCAGTATAGCTCATAAAGCCCGCCTCCCCATGAAGTCGAATTAATGCGATGGAAACTAAACAATCAAATTACACTTCAAATACATTTTTCCAAAGATGTTTTCTGTCATTTTAGGTAGTTTTTTTTTTTTACGCTGATGTAAATTTAGGTGTTCATTTTTTTTTTATATAAGTTTGGCCGTAGTTAGTTATTTGACGCTATAAAAATGGAAATGTGACGTCATGATCGACAGCTGTGATTGACAGCTTCTCTAAACGAAGTAGTCACTTAGGACCAACAGACTTTTGGGGGGATTTTCGGGAGGAGATTGGAGCTTCAGCTTTAATTTCTACATGTCCATAACGGTTTATTTCACACTGACATAATGAGTTGTTCTGCAGTAAATTGTACTAAAGGTTTCTGCGCAAGTGAGGTCGGGACCTTGATATTGCGGCTTTACTTCCGGCTCACTGCTGCGCAGAAGCAGGTCCCAAATCTGTGCAAGATGTCAGCGCCATATTAGGACTTTTGGCGGCTTCAGTTTTCACCAATGGAAGAGAGTGAAGGGGTGTCGTCGTCCATCTTTTTTTACAGTCTATGGTTTGGAACAACACGAGGGTAAATGATAACATTTAATTTTAGGGTGAACTATCCCTTTAAAGCAGTGTGTCACACAAAAAGCTGAATTTTTAAACTGGTTAGTCTTGCCCAGCCCTACATCTCATTTTAGTACAATTAAGTTGAGACACGTGGGACATGCTTAAACACGTGTGTGATTCACGTCAAGAACTTGTGCTGTTCTTGCCTCACACAAACACAAAATGGCCGTGAAGATGTTGCAAGAAAAAAGAAAGTGATGTGAAACCGGGATTGCTTTACAGAAACCATGTATTATTATCTGGTTTAAAGGCCCTTGTTGTTTGAGATTTAGTTAAACATGCCTGTGTTTAAAATGAATTGAACATAACTGCATTTAGATGATGAAATGCATGAGATGAGACTGTGCTCTGTCTCTGTAGGAGATCGACCCCAGTCTGGGTGTGGCAGAGCTGCCCGATGAGTTCTTTGAGGAGGACAACATGCTCAGTATGGGGAAGAAGATGATGCAGGAAGCCATGAGTGCTTTCCCCGGCATCGATGAGGCCATGAGCTACGCAGAGGTCATGAGGTCAGATGAGTTCAACTTATTCCACTGTAATGACCTCAAAATGTAGTCTAAATCTTTCAACAGCGTGTTTTGAAAAGCTCTTGTCATGAGGTTATTTAGACCAGATGTGATTTAGCTTTCATTTTCTCCAGCATCTGCATTTCAAACAGTTCTTCAATAGAGCGTAGAAAGTCATGAATGAAAAACAAGCTCCAAAATGAATCACAAATTCTTCAAAGCAAAACAGTGTTTGGAAATCTGAAAATCAGGTAAAGGTGAAAGTGTGCACTTACTGTCTTTCATGAGGGAAGGAAGTACTGTGGATTACATAATTCAATAAACAAACAGTCCTACAATATAAAGCTTAGGCCTTTTTATGCAGTACTATTGTTTCACATCTAGATGGCATACACTATTCACACAACTCATTCAATAGATCCCTATATATTTAAAATGTTTAAACTAATAAAATAAATGATTTATTTATCTATCATCTAAAATTGTATTATTAATAGATAAAGATAAATAAAACAAGATAAATCATTATTATATAAAACTATATAATTTATATTTATATAATATATAAAAAAGTGTGTATATATATATATATATATATATATATATATATATATATATATATATATATATATACACAGTACAGGTCAAAAGTTTGGAAACATTACTTTTTTGAAATAAGTCTCTAATGCTTATCAAGGCTGCGTTTATTTGATCAAAAATACAGAAAAAAAACAGTAATATTGTGAAATATTATTACAACTTAAAATAATACTTTTCTATTTGAATATACTTTAAAAAATAATTTATTCCTGTGATGCAAAGCTGAATTTTCAGCATCATTACTCCAGTCTTCAGTGTCACATGTGACATCCAGTCTGTCACATGATCCTTTAGAAATCATTCTAATATTCTGATTTATTATGAGTGTTGGAAACAGTTCTGTTGCCTAATATATTTGATGAATAAAAGGTTAAAAAGAACTGCATTTATTCAAAATAAAAAATATTTTCTAATAATATAAATCCTCTTTACTATCACTTTTTATCAATTTAACACATCCTTGCTGAATAAAAGTATTGATTTATTTCAAAAAAGAAAGAAAAAAAATGACTGACCCAAAATTACAGACCGGTAGTGTGTATTGCTGTTACAAAAGATTTCTATTTTTAAAAAATGTGCTTCTTTTTTATTTTATTTATTTATTTATTTGTTTTACTTTTTATTCATCAAAGTATCCTAAAACAATATCACAGGTTATGAAAAAATATTAAGCAGCAGAACTGTTTCCAACTTTGATAATGAATTAGTGCTGGGCGGTTTGACCAAAAATCAACATCACGGTTTTTTTCTAAATTATACCGGTTTCACGGTTTTTACCGTTTTTTTTTTTTTTTCAAGCATGATGGGTGTTAACCACATTTTCTACTGAGTGAGAGAGGAAATACTGCAGTAGATTTACTTATAATGCCCTATTTTATTGTCATGAGTGAATATTATAGAAAAAATCCACACTAATATTAATAATACAGGTTTGCAAGGCTGTTTACAAAGAGGTGTCAGCAGGACGCGCTTTAGGAGCGGCAGAAACAGTGGTTTCCCCGGTAACGGCTGTACACAAAGCAGCAACGCTCAAAAACACTGCTTTATCAGGAAAGATAAAGAAAGATTCAATCGTAATACCAAAGAAACTTTTCTAAAGACCGTCAGTTCACTTCAGATACGTTAATACAGTATAAAAACACGCGCGCCGCGAGAAAAAAGACTCTCACCCACACGTCTCGTGCCCATTCTAGTCAATGCTTGTGTTTCAGATCGAAGCTTCCCAGAAGCGGCTCTCCGCGCCGCTTCGCTAAATATAGGCGCCTAGTCTATTTTGATGCACCGCGTGGAGGACGGAATAAAACCTTGTCGCAGCCGTAATGCGCCGCAGACGTGTGTTGTAAATGAGGGGTGAGACTGTGTCGCGCAGCGCCGCGTTCCAATTAAAGCGACATACACCGGTATTGCGGTTTATTAAAAATTCATATCGTAACAAAAATAAACACCGGTATTCGGTATGAACCGGTAAACCGCCCAGCACTATAATGAATCATCATATTAGAATGATTTCTAAAGGATCATGTGATAGACTGGAGTAATGATCCTGAAAATTCAGCTTTGCATCACAGAAATAAATGATAATTTAAAGTATAATAATTTGAAAACCAATTATTTTAAATTGTAATAATATATCACAATATAAAATTTTTTCTGTATTTTTGATCAAATAAATGCAGGCTTGATGAGCAGAAGAAACTTCTTTCAAAAACATAAAAAATAGTAATGTGTTCAAACTTTTGACCTGTACTACGGTGTGTATATATATATATATATATATATATATATATATATATATATATATATATATATATATATATATAATACGATGAATCATTATTATTATTATTATTAATAATAAAATATATAACTATAATTTATTTCATTCATTTTCTTCTTCTTCTGTAGGTTAGTGAAAGGCATGAATTTTTCAGTGGTGGTGTTTGACACGGCCCCGACGGGACACACTCTGCGTCTGCTCAACTTCCCCACCATCGTGGAGCGAGGACTGGGCCGCCTCATGCAGATCAAGAACCAGATCAGCCCCTTCATCTCACAGGTCTCAGCACTGCATTCTGGGAAATGGAATATTTGTGAAATTGCATTGAAAAATGAAACGTAGAAAACTTTCTTGCTTTGAGATTTAATGGAGTTAAATATAGGGTTTAAGTGTAGTTCTGTCTGACCGTTGCAGATGTGTAACATGTTGGGCCTGGGAGACATGAATGCAGATCAGCTGGCGTCTAAACTGGAGGAGACGCTGCCCGTGATCCGCTCAGTCAGCGAGCAGTTTAAGGACCCGGTGAGTGTCCCTGGCAATGCCTGGACAGATGTGTTATAAAACGATCCAAAAGGGCCGACGTGTAATGTTGACTCCTGTCATGATGCCCACAGGAGCAGACGACGTTCATCTGCGTGTGTATCGCCGAGTTCCTGTCTCTGTACGAGACGGAGCGCTTGATTCAGGAGCTGGCCAAGTGTCGCATCGACACGCACAACATTATCGTCAACCAGCTGGTTTTCCCCGACAGCGACAGACCCTGCAAGATGTGTGAAGCCCGACACAAGATCCAGTCCAAGTATCTGGACCAGGTGGGACAACTTATGTGAAAGCCCTGACTAGATTCAGTTTATTCGCAACACTTTACAGTTTCATTTCTTAACATTAGTTAACATGAACACTTTATAGAGCATTTATTAATCCTAGTTCATGTTAATCTCAGCATTTACTTGTACATTAATAAGATCAAATGAATGCACTGAAATAACATGAACTAACATTAGCAAAGATCAATGAATGCTGTAATAATGTTTTGCTCATCGTTAGTTCATGTTTGGTAATGGGTTATTAATGTTAACAAATGAACCTTATTGTGGTGTTGCCAATTTATCTCATTTAATATGTGCAGTTAAAGTGACGTATTTCTATAGACTAGATATGATTAAGATCAATTCATTTTCCTTTCTTTACCTTCTCCTGATTTTTCCTTTCCCTTTCCATCTTATTTTTTCTTTTTCTTTCATGCTTTCCCCCCATTTTTTTTTCCTGTTCTGTTTTATTTCTTTCCTTTTCCTTCCCACTTTTTTCTTCTTTTTCCTGTATACATTTCCTTTTGTCTTTACTCATCCTCTTAACTTTCCCTTTCTCTTTTCCTCTTTTTTTCCTTAATACTTATTCTTTTTCTTTTCTTGTTCTGTCTCAACTTTCCTTTCTTTTTCCATTTATTTTTTCCTTTTTCTTTACACTTTTCCCCTTCCATCTTCGTTTTCTTTTCCTTTTCCCTTTTTTTACATTTTGTCCCTGACCTTACTTTTCCTGTTCTCTTGTCTTCTCCTTTCTTTTTTCCTTCTGTTTTTCCTTTCTTTTTTTCTTCCCTTCTACTGTCTGTACTTTCTTTTCTGTCCTCTCCTTTTTCCTCTTCCTTATTCTTTATCCTTTTCTTAATTATTTCTATTTTCCCTTCTCTCTATTTTCCCTTTCCGCCTTTGGTTTCTTCCTCTTTCCTTCTCCTTCCCCTACATTTTCCCGTTCCTTTTTTCCCCTCTGTTTTTCTTCAATACTTAATGTTGTATCTCTTTTCCTTTTCTCTTCCTCTGTCTTTTCCTCTCTTTTTCTTTGCATTTCTTTCCTCTTCCTCCTTTTGTGGTTCTTTGTGTTCATCCTTTTCCTCTTTGTTTTTTTCCCCTCTCCTGTTTTCCTTTCCTCTCGTTCTCGCTCTCTCTCTCAGATGGAGGATTTATATGAAGATTTCCACATAATAAAGTTGCCTCTGCTGCCTCACGAGGTTCGAGGAGCGGACAAGGTCAACACTTTCTCCAAGCAGCTGCTGGAGCCCTACAGCCCCCCCAAGAAGTGACTTAAATGATTTCCACGGATCAAACACGCCCTGGTCCTCTGCTTGTCTCTGATACATGCATCCCTCTGGTGTTCACATCTTCATTTGCCCCCTCCACTCTCTCTGGTTTTCTGATGGTGTATTAGCCGATCCTGCCGTGTTCCTCCAACGATCCGTCACGAATGTCGGCCGAGAGTTCAGCGGCCTCTGCTTAGAAACATAAAACAATCTTGATGGTTTACGTTGCTTTGTGATGATGGTGTTTGTATTTAAGCATAAGAAAAACACTCATTCCCGATGCGTGTTCAGATTGAAGGAATGTACATCAGGACTCTGATTCCGAGGTTGAACAGGAGTAGTTTCAGTACAAACGTCTGTCACTAGTTCAGTTTAACCGGACACGTCTGATTTAGGGTCAGTGAAGGACAATACAAACCTTTGTTTGAGATTCTGCTCAGTCTTAATAGACTTTATTTTGGTTCCTGAACTGATTTGTAGTGGTGTTAATTGAGAGGGTCCAACTTAAGGAGGTGATACATATTTTAGTGAGGTTGTTAAAGGGTTAGTTCACCCAAAAAGGAGAATTGTCATTATTTAATCATCTTTTTTTCTTTTAAATGTATGTAACAGGGAGAAATTATGAAGCATTATTTGATTATGTATGGAAATGAGACCGTGATTATTCTTCAAATTTTTCTTTTGGTATTGCATGGACATAATGTGGACAGTTTATTGCAAGGATGTGTAAATAATAATGACTGAGTTTTCATTTCTGGATGAACTATCCTTTTAAACTTCTATTTGCAGTGAACCAAACTGTAATTACCGTGTACAAACCTTGATATTCAATTCTAATTTAATTTTTGCCGTTAGTTAAAGTGATGTATTTATATAGACTTGTAATGATTAAGATATTTTCTGTTCAGATCTTCTATAACATTTATTTCAGCGATGTCTGGTTCTGATTTTTGAAGCACAACATGATGATGCTCTCCGTTCTCTTGTGCTTCTCCTCCTCTCGTTTGGCAGTAATGTCCGCATGCATCTAAACAGGAACACACTTACACCCTACAAGGAGGTCAGATGCTCGTTTAAACCTGCTGCAAAAACACTGCAACCTGTCAGCCAAGACAGCAATATCACAGTATACACCGCGCTGGTTATGACCACATTAAGAGTGTTTTCCTGCTTTTATCATCCTGTGATTTCACAGCATGTGGGCTCCTTAGATCATGAGAAGCAGGGGCAAGAACTCACAAACCTGATAGTATATCAGACCGAGAGATTTGGGATCTTTATCAGTTTTCCTAAAGTTTCTTCATTCTCTTATGACTTGTTACTGCCTTTCCAAAGTTTGGCTTCTGACTTTTTGTAGAAGCACACCAAGTTTCAAAGCAAATAAAACACTATTCTCCATCTACTGCAGCTGGTGTTTCTGTCCAGTTATTCATGTGTCTACCAAGGCTACATATAACAATACTACAATATTTTACATCGCAACTAAACCTCTTGAGTGTAAAATGCAGACAGGGTCAAACACTGCATCAGTCGTACACTGAAAGCACTATTCAATGAACCGCTAGAAGGTTATGATTTTTTATTTGAACTGCAGTAACCTGGTATACATTTATTTCATAAAAGTTAACACGAAACCTTCAATGACAACAGTTTATTTACACTACCGTTCAAAGGTTTGGGGTCTGTACGTTTTTTTCACTTTTTTTTTTTTTTTTTAAACTTCTATTGTGAAAAATTATTAGAATTTTAAATAATTGTTTTCTATGTGAATATATTTTAAACTGTAATTTATTCCTGTGATCAAAGCTGAATTTTCAGCATCATTACTCCAGTCTTCAGCGTCACATGATCCTTCAGAAATCATTATGATGATTTGATGCTCAAGAAACATTTCTGATTATTATCAATGTTGAAAACAGTTGTGCTGCTTGTGAAAAGAGTTGATACATTTTTTAGGATTCTTTGATGAAAAAACAGCATTTATTTGAAACATAATTTTGTTTGTAGTGTATAAATGTTTTTCACTGTTCAATTTAATGCATCCTTTAAAAAAAAAAAAAAACTTTTACCGACCATAAACTTTTGGAAATATTTTTTGTGGAAAAACTTTTGTGGATTGTTCTAGGAAAAAATGTAGCCCCCTTCAGGTGGAATTAGTCTATTAAATACACTAAAAAATAAGAAATTATGCTGTTGGAGACCCGTATGAATTTCTTTCTTCCATGGAGAAAAAATGAAAGGTTTTCAGAATGTCTTTGCAACAGGTTTCAAGCTCCTAAAAAGTACGATAAAAGCAGTGCCCTATATAACATCTTAAGCCTTTTTTATTCGATTTTTTTATGTGATGTCGGTACAAATAACTTGCATTTCAGTCTTTCCCCTAAATCAATTGTATGGCTTAAAAAAATACTAGCAATATACATCTATGATTATTAGTGGTATTCTGTGCCTATCAACATCCTCTGGTCTCCGACATGCGGAAAAAAGCAGCATGGGCAATCTGCAAAATAACTTCTTTTTCATTCCACATAAGAACCACTATCATAATCTGGAGAATGCTTTCAAAAGTTGGCATGAAACAGAAGATGCAATAGTCTTTTCTTCCCTACTGTGATGTATATCCGAGTGAACGGCTTCTCAAACAAGAACAAAAGTTGGGCGAATTAATTGGATGGTTGTGATTTGCTATTGGTCAATCTCGCGTGAGTGGCAGGTGGCCCCGCCCTCACGCAAGTAAACACGTCATCAGAAAAGAGATGTCCTGCAAGAGGGAGAGGAAGTTAAAGATTACGAGGCACATTAATTAAAAATAATAATAATGATGTCCAAGGATAAATCATTTAAAGTAAATACTTAATAAAAAAATATTCCATTAAAAGAAGAAGAATGTCCATTTTGATTGCATAGTAAGCACTCTCTAGACTAGAGACACGTGTTGGCACGGTTTCTGTACAGAGGCCACAGCGGCCTCCTTTCATCCTGGACCTTAACCGGCACAAACAAGACCCCCATAGTGCCAGAACAATGGTTTATGTCACAGGTGTCCAGAAGATTACAAGAGAGAGAAGAGAGAAGACGGACTATCTGCTGTTTGACGCTTCACCACCTCACTTCACATACCGGTAAATTCAGAAGGGTCGTTGACGTACCTTATGGTAAGTAAGATCAATCTATGTTCTGCATTAATGCATTAGCCAGCGTGTTACTTTCTAGTGTTTGGTCGAGGCTGTGTGAAATGCCTGCCTGTCGCCCTCAATCCATCAGCGCCGCGAGTCTCAGCGGGAGTCTTCACTAATGAGCAGGGCTCGGAGTGAACCCGGAACCCGGAGCCCGGACCGCTGCAGTCCAGCACACCGCTGGAGGAACACGCATGTCATGGCTGTCTTTGTGCAATAACAACGCCAAACTATATAGGGGGAGGCCGGGGCTTGTTGTCACACTTTTTGGTTTAGTGAATATTCGAGTGTCACAAACGGAGCGTGCTACTCACTGGCAATTATTTGAAAAGAAATGCATTTGTTTGATGTATGAAGTAATGATGAATATGAAGTTGGCAAAAGTTCCACAAAAAATATATTTAAATACATTTTAAATATTTATTGGCTTTTTAAAGGCTTTTTAATTAAATAGTCAAACAATTGCATCAATTAATGAAACAGCAAAAACAAACATTGATTCGTTGTAACGAATTGTGTAAAATTACAAAACATATAACACATGAGACAACTTGTGTAAAAAAAAAAAAATTACCTTTTAGTTAACTTGTTACCTCAGAATTTTTATTTTTTTTTGCTGTGAGGACATAATTCACAACAACAAACACTTTGTTTGAAATATGAAATAAAAAGTTAACAATAAAGGTAACAAAATCCCTCTTCCACAACAGATCTGTAATAAAATATTTTATAGGCTGCTGCTTTTGTAACAATAGAACATCAAATATTTAAAAGATAACATACAAAATATCAAAATGGTTTGGCCTGTTGTAATGAATTGTATAAAACTACATAAACACCAGACAACTTTCAGTTATAAATAACCTTTCGCTTGTGCCCCAGAGATATCAAAAAATAATAAAAATAGGCTATAATGTGCTGCTTTGAGACAGTTTTTACTATCTTTTTTTAAAACACATTTGTGCAATTGGACTTATGACTCAAACCCTGATAGTTACTAAGTTAAAGCCCGTGTGACAACTTGCCCCATTCTTGCCTGCACATTCACACATACTGTATGTAAACTGTTACTGACTTTTTGCAGAGAGGAAATACTGTTTGAATGTTATTTGTGTGACTGGATATATTGTATAATCGTAATGGTAGACGTCTGGGAGAGATGCAGAGATGATTCCTCACCTAAAGTCCCACCTCCTGACGGAGGAGGTGCGTTTGACCCGACGCAGGACCTCAAGCTCCTGTCAGAACATAAGAAACGACAGAAACACACGCAGCTCCACTGGAACATCTTGGGAAATTATGCAGTGAAATATTTTACTCCTCTGAGGCTGAGGAGAAAAGGTAAGAACACGTGTAGTTTCATTTAGACATTGTCTTACATAAAGTTTATAGAATGGAGTCATTTATTGTTACTATTATTATATATTGTAATACATTTATTGCAATACTGAGTATACAATATTGTAAAAAATAAAAAAGGAAATGTGTTGGAAATCGAATAACAGACTGTGGCAGACTTGTTTCTCATGCGAAATCTCGTGGACAAATAAACACCTGTGCAGTTCAGCATGTTTTCCCGGGAATGGCGCGTTTATACCCACATTTACCTGCCTCTGTGCCTCTGCCTCTTTTAGATGACAAAGCACTTGTCCCATGGGATCCACAGCAGGATATCAGACATACGTTGATCCTCAACCAAATACATAAAAACTCAAAAAGAACAATTTTATGTCACAGAGCCTTTATTGGACTGAAACAAAACTATCATTATATGATATGCATATCACCATATTTTTGGATATACAGTTGGCTATTAGTTTTTTTTTTATTTAAAGACTAGTCTTTAATAATATCTACATTATGTAAACTAAAATCAAATTTGTTTCAATAAAAATGTATATTTTGCAATATTTGCTAATAAAGAAAAAAGGTTTCCTTATGAAGAAAAAATGAGAGTATTTAGAAATAAAATTTCTTATTGTTTTAAAAGTATTGGATATTGAATTATTATGACTTGTTTGAAAAAGTATTGCATTTTTGTGGCCTATAATGAATGCTTAGAATAACAAAGTATAATAATAAATTGGTTAAAATGGCATGAAACTCATTCAAATATGTTCATTCATACAGTAAATATTCACATATGAATGAGCTTGAGCTACATGCTTAATAACAATATAATGCTGAATCTGTTAATTATTACATTATTTTAAAATCTATCCTTGCTTTGTTTTTTGTAATGTATTTAAAATTGTGCATCATCTAAATTTCTTTTTACAAAAATGTGGTTCCACTTTTTATGAAGTGTCTTTAACTATTTTTATTTATTTTTATTTAACCTTTATTCATCCAGGTAAACTGTTTGAGAACCACTTCTTATTTACAAACATGACCTGGCCAAGAGGCTACAGGAATACATAAAAACATACTGTACAACTGTACATAGTCATACACATGACACATAGAACAAGCAATTGAATTAAAAAAAGGTAGACAACAAAGAAAAAGAAAAAGAAAAAAAGAATAAAGTGCTTAAGTATGCGTGTATTGGGTACATGCATGTTTTTACATTGTACTTATATTTAAATAATGCCTGCATGTAATTAAAGCTTGCGTAATTTCTGTAATTACATTAGTAATTACACTGCTGACCAGGGTTGCCAGGTTTGCGTAATATATTAACACCCTAATATAAAGTCTGATCAAAAATGTATCTTGACTTTCCCGTGGCGTGTTTCTGGAGACATTAATCTTCTCTTTAAGCCTAGTTATTCTCCAGTACGCTGTGACACGCTGAGTTTGAGTGATGACGGTCACTTACACCGCCAGAGTGGCAAACGCGCGCTTCTGCGGCTTCTCCAAACTCCTGCTGGCCTGGAGGGGAAGCATCTATAAAGTCCTGTACAAAGAGTTCCTGGCTTTCTTCGCCATGTACACCGCAATCAGCATCACATACAGGTGTGTGTGTGTGTGTGTGTCTGTGTGTGTGTGTTAATGTCCTCATCTGATGCTTTTTGATCGAGTCACATTTTATCTACATCATTTTCTTCACCAGATTCTTCCTTGTGGACGAACAGAAGAGATACTTTGAAAAGCTTTCCATTTACTGCAACAACTACGCCAGTCTCATCCCAATGTCTTTCGTATTAGGTACGCACGTCCTGGGACGGCATAACCACTAAATTCAGTCAGTAATTTACACTACCGTTCAAAACTTACTGAGATTGATACCTGTTTTTGTCTCTTCTGCTCACCAAGGCTGCATTTATTCATGCCGTAAAAACAGTAATATTGTGAAATATTATTGCAGGTTGAAATATTTATTTCTATGTGAAAAACTGATGGACCTCTTGATGGAAATAACATTACAACATTCATTTCCATCAAGATGTGCATCCATTGTTGATGTTGTCAATGCAAGAGTCCAGCACTCTGTAAAGTCTCCTCCAGCACATCCCAAAGACTCTCAATGAATTAAAGGTCTGGAAACCCTCAGAAATCATTCTAATATGATCATAATTGATACATTTTCCCCCAGTATTCTTAAATGGAAAGTTCAGAAGAACAGCATTCATTTGAAGTAGGAATCCTGTGTAACATTGTAAAGCCTTTACTGTCACTTTTGATCAATTTAATGCATCATTGCTGAATAAGTGTTCATTTCTTCAAAAATAGCCTAATCTTACTGAAATCACAGAATTCATCAGTGATGTTGTTCTTGATGTTGTTTTCCCAACAAAAAATCTGAGGATGATGTCAACAAGTTAAAGGGATTTTAGCAGATGACAAGCATACATAAAAAAAAAAAAGTTTTTATATCACACGCAGGGTTTTACGTGACATTAATAGTGAACCGCTGGTGGAGTCAGTACACCTCCATCCCGCTGCCGGACAGGATCATGTGCACGCTCTCCGGGGGCGTGCAGGGCGGGGACGAGCACGGCCGGCTTCTGAGACGCACGCTGATGCGCTACACCAGTCTGTCCGCGCTCCTGATCCTGCGCTCCGTCAGCACTGCCGTGTTCAAGAGATTCCCCACCATGGATCACGTAGTTGAAGCAGGTAACATGAGTTTACAACACTCTTAAAGTCCCCGTGAACCGGAAGTTGCAAACGACTTTTCTCCAGTGTTATGACGTATTTCCCAGTGAAAAGGAATATTGGACAGAGGGCAGGGTTTTACTCTAGCGCTCCTCCTCTCCATCTCTGCTCATAACAGACTAACGGTTTGAGGGGAGTGGTTAAGCGTTGCCCAAACCAATTCCTCAAACCTACGTCATCAGTGAAGGTCCTCCAATGCAGAGGGGAGGGGCATTTTCAGATTTTGATTAAAGATTACCATGGTAAAAAATTTTTTTTTTAAATATTTTCTTGCACGGATTAATTGTTCACCACAAGACTAGTAATATGCGCTAACAAAGTAAATAGGGTCAATTTTGATTTCATGGGGACTTTAACAACACAGTAGTAACTGCCTATAGAGAGACCAAGACTGCATTCTACACCTGCACACTAGGTGGCGCAACCCACCATTATTCAGCTGATCGGCCTGTTGTCTTTGACCACTGAGAAGAACTAGTGGTACCATTTAAGAACTTAAATGTTGCTGCATATCGCAAGGCCACAAACTGTTAAAAAGCCCAGAAAAAGATATTAAACTCATCAATTTTTCCACAGAACATATTTTTTGTCAATGTTTTTATAGTCACTGTGACTTTTATCAAAAAGTACTCAGACACCAATGAGAACAAGTACTGTTGTGTGTTCAAAATCGCCCCCTATACCCTCATTCACTATTCCCTACATGATTCCACTTATATAGTCCACTTTAAGGAGTGAATGAAAACGAGTGAGTGAATTCAGACACTGAGTGCACCGGAAGTATGGATTTTGTAATACAGACAGATCCTTTTGTCCACAAATTAGGCGTCCCTTTCAAAATATATAAATTCAGTGGGAAAAAAGTTCGCATTTTAAAACGGTTAATTCAGAATTCTGAGGAAAATGTCAGAATTGCGAGTTAATATATCCAAAAATTGGTCAGAATTTCATGATGTTAACTCAAAATTGGCAGGTATAAATCAGAATTGTGAGAAATTAAATAAGAATTGTGCATTATAAACACGTTTTTTGAGGAAAAAAGTCTGAATTCAGAGAAAATAATTTCTGAATTGCAAGATGTTAACTCAAAATTGCGAGATAAACTTGGAATTGCAAGAAATAAAGTCAGAATTATGAGAAATAAACTAAGAATTCTGAGTAAAAATGGCAAATTGCTTGTTTCTGCTACAGAATAAAAAATAAAAAAGGTAATTGTGACTTTTTATCTCACAATTATGACTTAACACGCAATCGCAAGTTTATATCACACAATTCTAAGAAAAAAAAATGTCAGAATTGCAAGATGTAAACTCGCAATTGTAAGATAAAAAGTCGCATTTTCCTTTTAAATTGTTTTATTCCATGGCAGAAACAAGCTTCCATAGACTGCAAGTTAAGATCTCATACACCAAAAAAAACATATTTCAGAATTAACTCAAAATTGGCAGTTATACATTCGGAATAGTGAGAAATTAAATCAGAATTGTGCATTATAAACTTGCATTTCTGAGAAAGAAAAGTCTGATTTCGGGAAAAAAAAAAATGACCAGAATTTCAAGATGGTAAAACTGCCAGATATAAACTTGGAATTGTGGGAAATAGTCAAAATTGTGAGTAAAAAAAAAAAAATTCTTAATTACCTTTTTTATATTTTCATCCTACGGCAGAAACTGACCTCCATAGAAACCTGACATTGAATAACATCTGTCTGTTTCTAGGTTTCATGACAAGAGAAGAGCGTAAGAAGTTTGAGAGTTTACACTCTCCCTATAATAAGTACTGGGTCCCGTGTGTGTGGTTCACTAACCTGGCCGCAGTCGCCCGCTGTGACGGCAGAATCAAAGATGATAATACTTATAAACTTCTACTGGAGGTAACTACATTCAAAAGATCTTTACCAAAGTAAGAACATTTCAATTCAAAAGATTCAATGCCTAGTGTAAAAGCGAAGTGCATGTTTGAAAGGATAAATCTATTTTTCTTCGATGTTGTTTTTGTAGGAGCTGAACAATTTCAGAGGGAAGTGCAGCATGCTTTTTCACTATGACATGATCAGCATACCATTGGTCTACACACAGGTCAGAAACATGCTTCAGATGAGAGAGACTGAAAGGGTTTTCATGGCATGTGATGGAATGATTGATATTTTTTTCCACCGCAGGTTGTGAGTCTGGCTGTGTACAGCTTCTTCCTGGTGTGTCTGATTGGCCGTCAGTTTCTGGACCCGGGTCAGGGTTACCCGGGTCACGATCTTGACCTTTACGTCCCCATCTTCACCCTTCTGCAGTTCTTTTTCTATGCTGGCTGGTTGAAGGTCAGGAATCAGAATCTCTAATATAATTTAAATATTAATTAGACGCCCCTCCCTTTTCATATATAACCCCGCCCATGAACCCAGTATCATTCCATGACTAATTTAATCAATATTAGCCATTACATTACTATTTGTTTGTGTCATTGTGTAATTATTTCTCAGGTGGCAGAGCAGCTCATAAATCCATTTGGAGAGGATGATGATGACTTTGAGTCCAACTGGTTGATAGATAGAAACTTCCAGGTGCTACTTGCTGTTTACAATACATCAAATGATATATTCGTTTCACACACAGTCACTATTGAGAGATTCTCTGTATGCGTTTAAAAGGTGTCTATGATGGCGGTGGATGAGATGTATGGAGATTTGCCCGTGATGGAGCGAGATCGTTACTGGAATGATTCGAATCCTCGTCCGCCGTACACAGCCGCTACGCTCTTTGTGCTGCGCAAACCCTCTTTCCAAGGCTCCACCTTCGACATGGCGTCAGTGCTCACCAAACACAGATAAACTCATCTTTTCAGGCCAGACAGTTTACTGTACCCCTCATCACGACTGCAAACAATAGCCCCTTTCACACATACAGTCTTTACTGGTAAATTACCGGCGGTTAAGAGATCAGGACCTGTGTGTGAACAGGACCTTTTCAGAAATATCGGTATATCAGTTCTGGCAATTTAACAGTAAGGGAAGTTGTAACATTACCAGTAAATTATCGCTATGATTGTGTGTGTTAACGCAGACCGGAATGAGTACGAAGTCAGAACATGCTGATGTAAGAACTCTGCTTAGGGCCAATCAGAAAGCTCTTATGGAGATTACGTGATTACTCTCAATGCTGTTTACAGTAAGCTCTGCTGCTTTTTAATAGTTTTTCTATGTACATACGCACTAAATGAAAATTTTTGACCGTTGCGCCACGTCTCTGAGCTTTTTCAGCGTGTTGCGCTCGGGACCCGGCCTTCTTTTCCTTTCATCATGAAGGAAATCATGTTGTCAAATTGAACAGATAGTGAAACTAAAGCGCTTCTCCTCATGCGGCCGGATGAAGATAACTGTGCAGCGTTTAAAGATCATTTCCGATGACTGACATCACAGAATTTACCGGTATGTTAGTGCTGATGTGTTAATGGTCTCTAACCGGTGTATATTTACCAGTAAAGTCATTACCGTTCATTTTACAGTAATTTACCGGGATTGCTGTGTGAAAATATAACATGGTGGATTACAGTCATAAATTACAGTGCTTCTCATTTAACTATGATTTTGAAAGGAATAGTTTGCAAAAAATTACAATTTTGAGAATTGCGGTACATTTTTGGTTGAATTACACTAGTCAATTTTTTTTTAAACGAATACTTTTATTCAGCAAGGATGCATTAAATTGATCAAAAGTGACTGTAAAGAAAAAAAATGTTCTTTTGAGCATTCTATTCATCAAAGAATCCTGAAAAAAATAAGCAGCACAACTGTATTCAACATTGATAATAATCCTGAATACTGGAGTAATGATCACAGGAATACAAAATATTTTAAATTGTAATAAAATTTCACAATATTACTGTTTTACTGTATTTTTAATCAAATAAATGCAGCCTTGGTGAGCAGAAGAGACTTCTTTCAAAAACACGTTATCGTGTATTAAAAATATTATCAACTCCAAACTTGTCGATGCTAATATAAAAACTAAAATATTTGTTAGAAATATTTAGTTGACAATTTTGTTGAAATAAATAGATTTGTACATTTCAAATCCCCCAGAATTCCTAAAGAGGAGATGCATTTCCAGCCTCTGAAGGAGATTTCCGAGAACTTGGAGGAATCCGTGACGAGGACCCACAACCTCGCCCTCTTCAACCGGCTCCTCGGCTCCCCGTCTCCCACGGGCTTCATGAGCGGAGCCTTACGCCGCACCTCCGCCCAGCTGCACCGTTTGACCCGCTCCGTCAGTCCGGACCCCTCCTTCTCCGATGCTGAGGATGAGGAAGAGGAGAGCGCGGGAACGGCCGGCTCTGTGCCGTCTGGACTCGGGTTGGACACCACAGAGAGCACCATCTGCAGCTTTGGAGGACTCGTCAGCACCTGCCCTCCGCTCTCAGGTGTGGAGTTCCTCCAGCAAGATGGAAGAGGTGAGGAGAAAAACGAGGGGATGCTGGAGAAAGACTCACTAGTGCCAAAAATCCCACCGCCCACAGCGCAGGCGTCAGCAGGGAGGAAGAGTCCTCTCGCTCTGGGACGAGTCAATTCTCATTTCTGTTCCTCAAACACCACCAACCGCTCTGTACCCGACTTGTACTCTTTCCAGCCTATCCGTGACCCGGCAAAGGTCATGACTCCAAAACCGAATCCACCCAATAGCAAAGTAGAAGCAGTGTCTTTACTGACTGTCCCGTCGCTTGAAGTCTCAGCATTTCCGGAGAATTCAGGAAGAGAGCAGATGCTATAATGGCTGCCTTCTAATGGTCAGAGTCAATGTGTGAGTGTAGGGTCAGAGGTCACAGGGTCGAGTAGTAAGGTCAAGGAGTGACCAAATATTTGAGCAACATGATCGCTTTTGTGTTATTTCATATTAATACATAAACCAGAATGTTTGGATGCACTTGTCTGTAATTTGTTGGATTATAATACTTGGCAGATTAATTTTAAACTTTATTTTTAGATTCTTCTGAAAGTGAATGTTATGATAAAGTAATCATGTGACAGAACAATGATAATCAGCACTGAAACTGATCTAGTTTTTCTAGTTTCTTGAAAATAGAGTAAATGTCTACATAAAATATCAACATGTGGTAAATAAGACTTAGTTTTCTGTTTTGAATATATAATGTGAAAGAATGACACAGGCAACTCTCTTATGAATATGAATAATAGCGTTCAGATGATTATTAGGTTTGATGTTGATTTGAACTGTTGGAAATAATCCTTATGAGTATTGCATTGTAAGACTGGTGCTTATATATATTAAAATAAAGTGTAATGCAAAAGAAACAACAGCAAATAAAAATATGCAGTAAACATAAACAAAGCAGTTTTTATATTTACAGTATATAGTTTACTGCAGAATGAATAAACGTTAAAGCAGCAGAAAGGTTTGTAGGCTTACTTTAGGAACAGAAATATCTCTTAATAATGAAGTTATTAATATAATTGTTTACAAGGAATAACTGTACAACAGGATTTTCTCACAACAGGGTTTTATGAGCTCATTATCAAGTTTATTAATCATTTTTATTAAAAGGAAATTATTAACAGCTGTTCTTTGTAATGGCATTATTGTCAAGTTACAAACAATGAAGAAACAGTTTATTAAATTAAATAAGCATTTTTTAAGCAAAATAATAAGCAAAATAAGCGATTGCACATTTTATATATATATTTGTTAGACATTGTAAAACTGAAACTAAGTTTCTGTAGATGATTGTCAGTAATATTTTTAAGAAAAACAAATTCACACATTCCTTACATAACAAAATGTTGTTTTTGTCTGAAGGAACTGTATATAAATGAAATAATAAAACAAAGAAGTTCCACACATTTATAAAAAGCAGTTGATCACAGATTATCTTCAAAGAGGGAAGTTAGGTACGTGTCCCAAGCATTGGTAGACTTTCAGGGAAACTATCAGGGCAACAATCTGGAAAACAGGGTTGAAGTTGAATATAAATATCATTTATGATAAATAACTGATTGCTTGTTTTGAGTACAGTGCTCATCCCTGCTGATATATACTATATACTAATATAGGCCTACAAGATGCCTGATTAAAAACTCTTCTCAGAAAACAAACTAAAAATACAATTGCAATTTCAATCTTTGAATCGAATCATGCAAATCAGTTATAAACTAATACAAAAATTCTGCAGTGGACCATTTCCCACTTTCTAATTGTTCAAAGTTTGGGAAGGTCAAGGGGTCACATATTATTACCTCAATAATGCCGATCAAAAAGGACAAAGCTCCGGAAATGGGTACATTTTCGTCCAACAGCACATGAATGCAGCCCTTTACTTTCTAAAACAGGAATGAAGGAGTTTCGTGAAAATGATGTATTTGTAAACTTTTTGCTGTGTTATTGGTCATGATAGGCAGTACCTCGTTCGCAGCTTTATCTTTTCCACATGGTGAACCTTGACCACAGCATTGTGTGGGATATAATGACTGCTTCATTACAAAGGTTGAATTTGTGAAGTCATCATAGCCTTTGTATCCACAGCATTTCAGCTAAAATATGTAAAAATGAACATTGTAATATTAGACGGAACACACCGCTGACATGCATGACTGTCTTACCTTGGTCATAGTTTCATTCCATATGCTAGTGATCGAAGCGTCTTGATTATAGTTCTTCTGAAGGCTTGTAACGAATTTGCCCTCTAAGCTGCTCAAAGATTGTTCTTTCTGTTAACGAGAAAATCAAGCATTTGAATAGAGACGTTCCATTATGGGAACATTATGCATAAGACAGGTTGCCCAGCCATTTTTGGTTCCCAGAACGTTCTCTTTTTAAGGTTTGGTTTTCGTTAGGCCAGGAAAGTTTTCTTAGCGGAAATAGAACATTCGTTTTTGGTTTGTAGAACCCCCGATGGCAACATAGTGTTTATTGTTTAATTAATCAAAATAAAGCACATCAACAAAGCAATATGGGAGATTAAATAATATTAAATTTCTCCATTAAATAGGCTAAGACTTAGAGGGTCCCCCGATTTTAAGTTTCTTTAGCACCAAATAACACATTCTATGATTTTTAAAATATGAAATTTATTTACAGACAATTATTTGACTTAAAGTAGGATATCAGTAGCCTAAATTTTTACCTGAATTGTCCTTCTTTTGGTCTGTAACAAACACTTCTTGATTAACATCATGTTCTATAAGGGTGTTAAATATATCTGAAATCATATTTACTCTCAAGTTATGTTAGCTATTTAAAAATAACCACCTGAAACGTTCTGGGGACGTAGTTACGGTTGCAAAAAATAAAACTTAAAGGACGTTCCTTGAACGTAATAACCAGAAAAATAACCAAACGGGAACCGAATAGTGTGTTTGCTGGGTGGTTGGCACAGGGTTCATTTCTACTTCAAATCTGAATTTGTTTTTTAAAGAAAGTGAAATGTGTTTGTGTTCTTGATTCACAGTCGCAATAAATAACGTTTTGCCAGCCTTCATTGAAAATGGTGTCTCGTATTTGCTCTCACCACATTATTGGGGAGGAGGATAAACACTGCCATGGTGACCTGGAGGATGAAGATGATGAGCACAATGACGAAAAACTGAAAAAGAACAGACAAATTACATGTCAAGAAATTTAATCTCTACACTACCTTTTGTTTTCTGAAAATTGTCAGTCGGAAAAATGGCTTGACACTTTAAAACACTCACCACCAAGAGCATCCATCTTTTTTTCTTCAAAGTGCCCAAACAACCAACCACACCCATCAGAGCGAGGACGCAACCCAGAGCGATCAGCATCGGGCCGCCCATCGACATGATCGTGGTAAGAGTAGCAACATCAACCTTATTAAACAAGTCAGTCTTGCTCTTCTTCATTTCTGACCATATACCGAGTCCTGCAGTCGCGCCTCCACTCAACTACGGTGTGAGAAAGAAAAATAAATAGTTTATTCGGAAGTGCTCATTCAACTCCCAACTATGGTCCCTCCAGTGAATCGACCATTAAATATCCACCGTACTTACAGTGAGGAACCCGTAGAAGGTGGAAGCCAGCTTTAAACATCCTGTCACCTTCATGATTTTGTTTTTATTGGTCTGTGGTAAAAAAAAAAAAAAGTGTCAGTTAAAACTAGACAAACTTTGCATGTTGTTTTAAAGTTTAGAAACATTTGAAGCTTGGCAGATAGAACGACAGATCGATTATAAAATGATATTACAACAGATTCATCCGAATCCTTTGCATTTTATAGATACATTGTATTGCTATCACACCTCACATGTTTTTGCCTCCTTAAGATGACATTTACTTGCAGTGGAGAAGCTGGTCACATTCACACAGCAACAGAATACGGCTGTCAGTCCTGTATTCGAATACGGTTACGTTCACACACAGTTCGGCTATTTACGGGAGTGACAACCGCATTCTATAACGAACTCACACCAGTTTTCATTCCTTTTGGGCGGGTTTGAGTCGGCTTTGGGCTGGAAATTTTTCTGGTACCTGGCAACCCTGGGCGGTTGGGCAAAATCTGGGCTGTTTTGGGGTCTTTTGGCGGTTTTCTATCAAATAAATTTTATAGACTAATTGGTTAATAAACAAAACTCAAGTGTGCATTTACACATTAAATCAGTCATCATGACTTTAAACACAGGCCCACCGCGGAGTTGGCTGGCGTTGGTGTGGACGTCGTGATGGGTAAGTGAGCGCCACATGCCCTTTGACTCACTAACCCATTGTCTTCCTGTTGACATTTCAGTCTGTGATTATGTTTTACAAGAGTTCTTACTCCTCCTTGGCACCTTCAGCCATCTTTTAAGGTTTGATAGTTGAATAAGAAATCTCAGTTCCCCTCCATTAATCAGAAACTAATTTACAAGAACATCTTATGTTAGTTTAGTTTAGTACATTCAATTTGTTAATTTTTACCAAAAATATGCCATATTCAGTTCAGCTCAGCTTTACTCAAGTCAGAACTATCTCTCATTTACAGATTTTAAGCTATTCCCCTGGTGTTCTTTGTATTTTCTTAGGTGGATTTCTGATCATCATTAATTGACATAAGTCAATCAGTTTCCTTAAGTGATTTTACACATCAGAAACTAATTCTAAAAAAAAAAAAAAAAAAAAAATTATTATAATACATGGAGGTGTTTATAGGCTCATATTAATCGAGAATACATGGACATTTTGTACTTCTAAAAAAACTTGTTTTTTACACCGCAGGAACAAGTAGCGAACTGCTATTTTTTTTCACCTTTTAGCAGTTCGCCTACATATTCCTGCTGTTTATATATATATATATATATATATATATATATATATATATATATATATATATATATATATATATATATATATATATATATATATATATAATAATGTAAAATAAAATACAACAAAATAATGTTCACATATATGTCAAATCCACGCAAAGAAATTCCTTTTCCGTCAAGGGAACTCTCATTTGAGGGACCTTATAGGATCCAAACTTTTTATACAGGCAGAAAGACATACTCACATCAATGGGATGCGGCTTGACGGATCTTCAGCAGTATCGAACAGTTCCAGATGATACTAGGATAGATGTGTTTGTTCTAGCGGCTCTTAAACATTCTCACCACATCCACCCTCATAGAGTTTTTAGACTCATGCAACACTCACGCAAACACACATTTCTCCTAGACGTGTTAAGTGCTCACCACCAACAATGAACAAGGTTCATGCAAAGGAAATGCTGTTGCACTCAAAGTAACCAACCACAAAGGTACAAAAGAAAGAGGAACAAAGACGAGACGTCACCATTTGATGTCTGCATCAAATTAAATTTAGGCGTCTACTTTAATATTTCATACAACTTTTGTGAGCTTTTTAGTGTAATGGTCCGGACTTTGATTTTGCCATTACATCTTTAAATACACATATAAAATACCAAGTTAAAAAAATATATTTGTTTTCTTGGCATAAGTGTTGGCTGTGTAATAATGTGAGTGACTAACTTTACTGATCAAGCTCAGTGTTTGATATAGGTGGCCAGTTGATGGCCTGCAATATAAGCTGAAGTATAAGTTTCATCATTCAGAGTAAAGTTCTTGTCATTCAGTGCAATGCAAATTCTGTTACAGCAAAGTGTCATCCATTATACTGAATCCTGAATAGGATATTCAGTATATCCTTATACAGTATATTGTTAAACTGAATAGAGAGTAAAATGGACTGTAAAATGGCAAAAAGCCAAAAAGTAAATGCAGACCCAGCTAGGATGGCACTCTTAAAGCCTGTTTACACCAAGAATTGATGCTTGAAACACCCTTTTCGTCTTTGACCCAAACACAGGCAGGTCAACAGCAAATGTAGATAAATGGACTGTATTCTTCATCTGGTCAATCAATTATTTACTCTCAAACTATTTACTTGATGTATGTGAACTATTAGGAGTGATCATCAGAAGAACATGTATCTGTGATCTCTCACATTTGTGCATGCAAGCAGACACCGTACATATACAGGAGCCCCAAGTGTTTGGTCACCTAAGGCACAATAAAAAATGCACATGCTATATCTTGCATTATATCTCAAAAAATCAAACCAAGCTGTTTATTTTCAAATAGTTTTCAATCAAAACATTTCACAACAAAGTTTTTCAGGTTTCAAAATATGATGTATTGTTACATATATTGTTCAAAATGTAGACAAAACCTATTTCTGGTTGTCAAACTCATATATTAATGAACAACAACAATGAACTATATATATAAAAAAACAACAACCTGTGATTTAATTAATTATAACTAACATTTCTTTTTTTGCAGGATTAACAATTATATGCTTTTAAAACCTAAATGTCCCCAACACTTTGGCCAAAGTCGGGGTGTGCGTGTCTGAATCATGTCCGAATATAACAAAAGGGGAAATGACACTAGAAACTAGTATCCAGATTTACTTCTACCTAGTAACAGAAGGGTTTGCTGAATTATATATATGAAGCACCAATCATATTGTAGAAAAATGATGTAATGAATCATGTCACCTTTTCCATGCATCTATTCTTTAAAAACTGTTGTACTCTCTTTGTCGGAGGGATTCTCTCTGAAACTGGTCTGAGGACCTCCGGCCGTGATTAAATCATTAGAAGGATATGGTCTGGAGTCTGTCTGGTTACTGCAGTGCAGCAGGTTAGTGGAGCACTAGAGATCTGTATTCCCAAGACATAGTGTTCGTAGGGGTCAAGACGTTGACCAACTCAACGTAACCTTAACCTGATGAAGCGTCAGTTAGGAGACGCGCTAGAGGATAAATATTATTAAATGTCGATCAGGAGATGACCCAGGTAAACTTAAGTCTGGTGTGTAGGGGAAAAGTCTACCACAAACTACACTGAAGGACACATGCATCATTTGTTGCTACCTGGTTTGGTATTTTGGATATGTGATGAAATGCAACATTTTAAGAGGCCAACAATTTTACATTAATAACAATAAAGCATATATATATATTATATATACACACACACACTTATATATATATATATATATATATATATATATACACGTATATATATATATGTATAGATAGATAGATAGATATAGATATACACACACATATATGTGAGTGTGTGTGTACGTGTATATATGTGCTTTATTGTTATTAATCAATGCGTGTTGTTTGTGTGTATATATATATGTGTGTGTGAGTGTGTGTACATATATATGTGTATATACGTGCTTTATTGTTATTAATCAATGTGTGTTGTTTGTTTGTGTGTGTGTGTGTGTCTGTGTGTGTGTATGGGCAAAGAAAAAAAGGGACAAGCCAAACAAGGCAAAATATTTAGTGGTCTTTTAATGGTCTTAATCTTTTTAATCACAAATCGCTGGTCAGGAAATTAGCAAGAATTGCACAAATACTGTAGATAAAGTAACTTGGCACAGAATAGCTTTCTTCAACTTGCAGACAGCGTTTTACAGGAGGAAGAGTCAGTGTTGTTCCACTCCATGCTAATGGATTAAAAAAGTAGTTGAAAAAAGTCTCCCAGTTCGTATGAGTTTAATTTGAGACCAAATATTCACTATATAGGGTTCAAATCTAGACAAACATGAGCCTGATGGACTCGTTCTCAAGCCACTTCTTGGTTGTCTTTGCAGTTTGGGCAGGAGCATTGACTTATTGAAAAATGACACAATGACATCTTCCTCCGTGCTTCACTGTGCAGTAGAGATACAGTTATTATTATATTTCTCGGCAGATTTACGAAGATACCGCTCTTGAGCATCACCATGCAACTCTTGTTTTATTGTGATTCATTAATCCAGACACTTCCCACATTCTCCCAAAAACTTTATTTAGTCTCTGATGTTTTTCTGAGACAGCAATGGCTTTTTAAACAGTATATTTGCTTAAATTTTGCTAATTTTTTGTCCCAGGAGTGTGTGTGTGTGTCTATATGTAGACACACACACACAATTATTAACTTTTCGTAACCTATTTTAAACAACTTGTGTGACTTAGTTAACTTTCCTGACCTAAGCATGACCCTTTACTGACTAGAATCCAGGTTTAATCAGAGGATCAAGTGATTAGTAATTTCAGGGTCTCTTTTAGTGTCCACAGCGAAGCAAATTTATTGCATTCAAAGCAAATGCCAAAGACAAATATAATCTGAGTTGAAGACATTCTTTGAAACAAGTAACAAAAACTATGAAGTTTGAATATCATATTGACTGGATATTTCAAGAGCAGTCCTAAAATGTTTTATCACCTATAATAAAGTAAAACATAACCTTGCATCCATTAAAATAATCCATACACGTTTCAAAGCTACTTCACACTGATGACCAAATGCTTTTTATCTGAGCATGATGTAAACAGACACTGGTGTAGTTTGAAACTTTGGCATGTGAATTTCTAAATCCTGTTCTGCAGTTTCATGCAGTATTTTCCCAGCTTTTCTCATCACAGTTCAATGTATTAGCAGCCACACATCACGCAAAGGGAAACCCGTCGCATTTCATTCAATCCCTGAGGGGCCTGTTCATGTAACTGCAATGTTGATTATTCATTTTAAAGGGCTTATGCTGGATTCCTACTCCTTGGTTGGCATTTCATACTATATACTGGCTTAAAAGAGTTTTTCTTCCGGTGTACATGTGAGTAAGAGAGAGACAGATGGACAGGGAGTGTGTGCATGTGTGTGAATGTTTGCCTTCAAGTATGAGTGTTTGTTGAGAGAGGATCATTAACATCCACAGCCGCTCTGTCCATCAGGGGGCGTGTCTTGCAGAATTGGGCCTTTGTGATTGGTTAATATGCTGGGGTCTCCGTCCAAGCTCTCGTTCATTTTGTCGCAGATGATGTCGACCAGCCGCTCAAACACCTGCTTGACGTTAATGTTATCCTTTGCACTTGCCTCGAAAAACTGGAAGCCTGCAAACAGACGGCAGAGAAAGAGAGAAACAGAAGAGGAGATATCTCGAGTTATACACAAAATATGAAATGTGAAATAAAATCAGATTTGAATAAAATTGTATGGTTTATTAACCTAAGAATACCATTTTTACAAGCAGAATAAAAACATTTTACACATACAATTAGTGGCCAGCTGATATTTGGCATTAAGTTTTCTGTTTGTCTTTTTAAGAAACTAAAGTGGGACTTTTATTTTGACAGACGCACAGGAGCTTCCCATTCTCCATCTTCATTAGTATATATATATATATATATACACACTGCCCTTCGCTGTTTGGATTTAAATGCAAATGCTTAAGCGTCAATGATTGGATCAATATTGCAGTGATTATTATTTCTAGCATGTTATATGTTTGGCAACAGTTCTTCGAACTCTAATCGATGGAGTGTGTACCAAAAATTGATGTACCTCATAACATCACAACATTTATTTCCATCAAGAGGTGCATCAGTTTGACAATGATCTTGTACGGACTATGCAAGGGTCCAGCACTCTGCAAAGTCTCCTCCAGCACATCCCAAAGACTTCCAGTGAATTTAAGATCTGGACTCAGAGGAGCCGATTTGATCTGAGCCTGATCAATCTTGACATTGTCATCCTGGAATATGGCCTTCACGTTTGTTTAAGAAATGAAAAGCTTCACAATCCATCAAGCAGGGTTAGAAGAACTGTTGCTACACATATAACATGCTAGAAACATAAAAATGACTGCAGTTATGATCCAATCGTGCATGTGTGTGTTTTATATCCGCCATCAAATCTATAATAGTCATCCACTACATATGTCATAACTCATTATATCTAACATCTATTGAGCAATAAAGGTCAGTGTACACCCTCTGAGCAACACATTTGCTTTCTGTAATTTGAAAGGCCTGCATCATTCATAGCATTTCTTCCTGTCTTTTCTTATCCAAATAAGGCTGTTCAGCACAGAGGAAATTAAGAGGGTGATGAGCCATGCACAGGGTCCAAAATTAACACTCGCCAAGCGCCGAGGGAGAGTAGAACTTGGCTTTAAAATGGTTCGCCTCCAAAACGTACAATTCTGTCAATATGCAAGTGAACATGTCATTCCAAACCTGTATGATTTTTATTTATTTTTTTATGTGAAAAAAGAAAAATGTATTTATATTTGTAAATGTAAATGTATTTGCAACAAAATGTCATATATTGGAAGTGCATGTGGACTGAGTCAGCAAAACTACAAATAGGACAAGAAAGGTAAAAGTATTATATAAGCAGCATTTACAACTATAAAAAAAAAATTGTGCATAATGGCATAGCAAGTTAGAAATATTTGTTTAGCCAGTAAAATTCATCCACCATTGGGAGGGATTGCAAACAAAACATAATTGCTTACATCAGTAAGCCCCGCCCCCCTTAGTTACTGTTGCTATCTCGGACAAACAAACAGAGTTGCTAACTGTTTTACAATGACGGCCATCAGTGTGAAAACCTTGTCCCAAGATGTTTTTGTTTGATTTTGGACACAAAAGGACCACCTCTAGTCGAAGAGCATTCATTCATACCATGGAGGGATATATAAAAGATTTGAAAATAAATATGGTACGTAACACGATTCATTTGGAAGCGAGGGTTTACAGATCACAATGCAAGCGGGAGAAGCCTCATGTTACGGTCGTCACAATCGCTGACCTACTGTTCATGTTTTTTAGGTTTGTACGTTAGCATGGACTCACTAACTTTAATTGTAACTTAATGAGAGTATATGACAACCAGAAAATGGAAGTTTTTGTCTTCATTTGGGATTGGGGTTTAATCCTTAGGGATCCAAGTTGCTGAGCTCACATCATTGATATTATAAATAAACTGCGCTTGTCTTATTGCGCAGATAATTGTTCGCAGTCCGTTTGCGCAAATCTTATCATACTTTTAAATGTGATGGCGAACGCACGCACAGTACAGTGATTCAATACATGAATACCCATGCCCATCTATGGAATGATATTCCGGACATTATTCAAAAGGAATTGCAAATTGTATTTGCAATTGCGTTTTCAAATTGTGGACGCATAAAATGTGACATAATCCAAACGCAAATGCAAATCGCGCATTACCGTTTGCATTTTCGTTTAAGCGAACGCACAGTGACTGCCAAATTTAAAATGGAAATGCAAAGTCCGTTTGCAACTGTGTTTCCCATATCTTACGAGTCTTGACCCTGTCATATTTAAATAGCAATTTCAATTACCACGTCTGCTTTTTCACTTTCTCAGCGTCGCGTATGTAGCCAGCCAAAACTCAAATGAAATCGCAATTCCCTTAGTATTTCCATTTCCGATGCCTTACACGGAAACCTGTCAATCAGCGTCAAGGGTGGGATTATGCTATGGGGCGTGTTCGTGTTGGGACGTGACGTCACTCACAGTCGACGGTTAAGAGGTGATACTCTGAACAGACAGACACCGATTTATTTTAAACAATGGAGGTAGTTGGTGAAATTGTGGAGGACCTTATGATGCTCGCGCAGCAAGTTGATGACAGTACATCCTCTACAGATGTAGGTAATGTAACAAAAGTCACAAAATTCCATGACACTGAGATAATCTTTATGTCTTAATCTCTATCTTTAATCTTGGTTTTGGTTTAGTTTAAAATGAATATTTCTTAAACCCTCATGTTGTCTTTGGGTTCTGTTTGGATCTCATTTGATATTTTCCCCCCATTCAAAAAAACATATCTCCCTTATCTCAGTGTCATGGAATTTTGTGACTTTTGTTACATTATTTGTCTAAACACACAAAAAAACCTGGGTTTGATTTAATTGGTCTGAAAGTAGCCTATGTATAATTTTGTTTTTGTCCATTTCACAGCTGAGATTAATTTAAAATGATTAAATCCCACATAAATCTAAACAAATAGACTACACCATAAATGTAAAGTGGAACAAACATTCTCTCTCTCTCTCTCACACACACACACACACACACACACACACACACACACACACACACACACACCAGCCGCGGCGCTACATTTTAGGTCCGGGCCCATCCATTTCTACTATGGTTTTGTACGTTTCTTCATTCGGATCTATTTGCGATCCATTCAATTCTAAACAACGCAGTTTACATGCTTTGTCCTTGTTACATTATTCATTAAGTGATAATAATAATTAGTGATAATAATAATTAGTGACATAATTATCAGTGAACTTGATAAATGTTGCAGATATGTTTTACTATGCATGCAAACAAATGCCTTTCAACTTATGCGTGCAAAATTCAGAATAAAATGAATGTGCAGCAATTTGTACAAATAGAGAGTCTGTATACTATACATGTTGTAGCCATTAAATAAGCTCATTTAGTTTCATATTTGTTAAAATATTATAATGTTTTTTTTTTCATCTATGTTGATTATGAAAAGTGAACCGCACGAGTAAGATAGGATGCGCAATATATCGAGAGATGTGGGTCAGACATGATTTTGACCACTTTTTGTTTTGTAGAAAGCCTTTTTAAGTGAATTTCGTTTTGTATAAATTGTATCTTAATTTTAATATTTTTTTTTATCAACCAATAATTTTTTTATTGCCTGGATTTAATAAATTAAAAAGGAAATATAGCAGACAATAAAATCATTGAGGGGCCCGCGCGGTCATTGCATTGCTCGTGAACAGGAGCGCATCTCTTCTCATCCTAACTTAATGAAACTCAATGTATGCCTCACAGACATGAAATATATCTTAAGAAAGCCCAAAATGTAATTTTTAACAATTTAAAACGAAGGCTACTCTCTGATTATGTAATCCATGATGTGCATTTCTCTCTATAGGCGCGTTCACTATATGGAGATGACGATCGTCAACTTCATCTTTACAGCTGTTGTTGCTGTTAATAAACTAAAAAAATAATAGGCCTATAATTTTATTAAACAATAAATTCAATTAAACTGTAATTGTCTTAAAAAAGCAGCAAAAAAAATCCGTTTTTTTTTTTTAAACCTATGCTAACTACGCATTAAATTCAGGTATAGTTAGTCGCTGTCCTCGGTGCCGCAGAAAAGCACTGAAACGGAGATGAAGGGGAACCACTGATCTATATAATGTCATTCTATATAGATCAGTGAGGGGAACCCGTTTTTGTTTTTGGCTTATTTTAACTGGCCCATCCAGTTTTCTGGAGGCTCACCTACAATCAAAACCCTGCGCCGCTAGTGACACACACACACACACACACACACACACACACACACACACACACACACACACACACACACACACACACACACACACACACACACACACACACACACACACACACAGGTTTAACTGCAACAGACAGCATTTTTATTGAATTTCGCAAATTGAGAACACTTATTTGAAGGGGTGAGACCTAGCACCGACACTCATCTCTTGTGGTATGTCCAGTAAAGGACGTCCAGGTTCTTTAGTTGTCCTGTCCTTCACAAAAAGCCTATTATTAGCTACTTCACTGAGGTTGGCGAAGACAACATTACTGATGTTGCTGTTGGTCAAGGCCACGAAAACATTTAACTTATCCAAAATGAAATGGCTTCTGAGTAAGAGGACATCTGTAGAGGATGTACTGTCATCAACTTGCTGCGCGAGCATCATAAGGTCCTCCACAATTTCACCAACTACCTCCATTGTTTAAAATAAATCGGTGTCTGTCTGTTCAGAGTATCACCTCTTAACCGTCGACTGTGAGTGACGTCACGTCCCAACACGAACACGCCCCATAGCATAATCCCACCCTTGACGCTGATTGACAGGTTTCCGTGTAAGGCATCGGAAATGGAAATACTAAGGGAATTGCGATTTCATTTGAGTTTTGGCTGGCTACATACGCGACGCTGAGAAAGTGAAAAAGCAGACGTGGTAATTGAAATTGCTATTTAAATATGACAGGGTCAAGACTCGTAAGATATGGGAAACACAGTTGCAAACGGACTTTGCATTTCCATTTTAAATTTGGCAGTCACTGTGCGTTCGCTTAAACGAAAAGGCAAACGGTAATGCGCGATTTGCATTTGCGTTTGGATTATGTCACATTTTATGCGTGCACAATTTGAAAACGCAATTGCAAATACAATTTGCAATTCCTTTTGAAAAATGTCCGGAAAATCATTCCATACCCATCCTCTCAGGATACCTGGAATCAGTGTCACAAGTACTCCAGGCACATTGTTTTACCATTTTCGTAGCATAAACACCATAAAAACCGATGAGAGCTTCGGATCTTCCAATGTTTCTCTATAGCGCTGAAACCTAAAGATGTCCGAGTTCCGGCCCAGTGTTGCCAACTATTTTCAAAGGAAAGTAGCTAACGCCTCCCCTAAAAGTCGCTAAATGTCGCTAGATGACGTCATACGTCAACTAGCATATTCATGACGTCATCGCGGCGTACTTGCGTTCAGCCTGCCTAATGTTTTTTCTCATTAAAATCATGCTCACATACTGTATTTTAATATAATATAATATAATATAATATAGACGAATGTCCAATAAAGCTGTTCTCATTTACTATATTTTTTTTTGTCAGACAATAGAACGAGTAGCTATTGAATGACTATTTTTTATATGTGTAAAATTATCAGAATTGAGAGAGTTCGGGAACTGTGTGAACTAAAGCACTGTGATAGTGAGTATTACAAGTGATAAGCACAAGAAAAGAAAGGAAAATAAAATGGTCAAACTAAATTCTTTAAATATAAAACAAAAGATAAGTGATAAGTCCGTGGAAACAACACTGCTCATTCGTTCCGTGCTGCTGCTCGTCTCTCAGCCATTCAACTGAACAGGGTAGACGCAGAGAGAGGTGTGTGATGGCAAAGAGGAAGCAAACCTCGCGCTCGCAGGACTGTGGTGGCAACATTTGGAGGTTACTGAGGTTTGTCCAAAAAGTAGCTAGATTTGTCGCAAGTCGCTTTTTTGAAAAAAAAAAATTACGCTAAAGGGGTCTGAAAAGTCGCTAAAAATAGCGACAAAGGCACTAAGTTGGCAACACTGTTCCGGCCCCTTGCAACTGATACTCAACTGCCATTGGCTCATCTGCATTCGAGGGGAGGGGCTTACTGATCAATTCTGGACCCTTGCATTCTCAAGTCTTTATTAATAGGCTCGTGTGTGTGTGTGTGTGTGTGTGTGTGTGTGTGTGTGTGTGTCTGTCTAATGCTTGTCTTTTGTCCTGTAACATGCCTAGCTCATTAGCCAGTCTTTGCCCGTCCTCTGTGGCCACCAGCCTGTCGTCCTCCAGATCACATTTGTTCCCCACCAGAATCACCTGAGCGTTGTCCCACGAGTACGTTTTAATCTGAGTTGCCCTGGAAAACAAACAAACACACACACACACACACACACACAGTCAATTTTGAACTGACATGCTCATGAGCGCCCTCTTTGTGGCCGTTATAAAATGTGTGGCACTTCAACAAGAAACACAACATTTCAATCACTCTCACTTTGACTTACTACCTAGAGACATAGATTGGTATTAATTAAAAGAATTATTATTACTCTGGGTTATTATTATTATTATCAGCCATGTAAGACTATAAATAAACTCACCAGTCCTGCACGGCGTAGAAGGAGTCTTGGTTAGTGATGTCATACATTAGCAGAAAGCCCATGGCCCCTCTGTAATACGCTGTGGTTATGGTTCGGTACCTCTCCTGCCCTGCTGTGTCCTGAGAAACAACATACAAGCATCCTAAATATTGCCATTAAACACACATTTTATACATCTAAGCATTACTTCCTAAAACACTGTATAGCAGAAACTATATAGCTAGATTGCAGAAACCATCCATTACTTTATATGCATTGAGTCTGCCAACCTTACGAGTTATTTTTCTCTATGGTTGGATGCTGTTATTTCTTGCTAGAAGAATGTAATATTTCAAATAAAGACTTCAAATAAATAGGATATTTCACCATTAATTATGTGCAACTAAATTTTTAAGGTGTAGCCTAAGTCATTTAGAGACACACACACAAACAATATATATATATATATATATATATATATATATATATATATATATATATATATATATATATATATATATATATATATATATATATATATATACATACATACATATTTAATAAAACACTTTATTACATGTAAAATTATGTAAAGAATTTTGAGTGATGAAGCAAATTATGTGTTTAATAATAGTTTTAATGCTCAATTACACACACATCTACTCTAATTATATCTTTAGTAAACTTAATTGGCAAATAAAATTAAACATTAAAAATCACCGCGATATTGACAATGTTAGATAATTTTATATTGGCAGCAAAGCTTACTTTTATGATGGATGGATGTGCTTTTTGGGGCTTCAAAATCTCAGTTACTAATATTCACTCCCATTATAAAGCTTGGAAGGGCCTAAATATTTTTTTAATATAACTCTGATTGTGTTTGGCTGAAAGAAGAAAGTCATATACACCTACAATGGCTTGAGGGTGAGTAAATTATGGGATAATTTTCATTTTTGGGTGAACCAACCCATTAATGCAAACATATCTTAAATATTTGATAATGCATGCATGTCGAAGTGTAAGTAAAAAATAAATAAACTTAATTATTCAAGTAAATGCAATGCAAATGAAACAGACTCAGGGGGTTTAGAGGTTAACAGCCATGTTAATCTGGTAACTAGGCAACGTTTGATTAGTTTCCATGATACTGAAAAGCCTTGACTTGATTTAGAGTGCTGTGACCTCACCTATGTAGGTTCCCATGGCAACTCTTGGTTTGGGCAGCTGTTAGAGGGTTGTATATATGCATGTATTGTATTTAAGGGATGAACTGAATTCAAACTATAATGGAAGCTTAACAAAAGCCTCAGCCCCTTCTTTCAACAGAGATAAGATATGCTAGCTGGAATACACACACACACACACACACACGACTAACTTTATAACAAAGACAACTGAACCATTTCTGCCTATGCAATCTTACACGCTTCATTCTGATCCGAGAGCAACCTTTAAAGTCAGGAAATGATTCTTCAATGTCCATGACTGTGTCAATACATCAGTTAAATCTACAGAGCACTGTGATGACTAACCCAATGTAATGCGTAATATTTGCTCTTCCTTCATAGCAAAATGCCTCAAATTACATTCGCCCTTGCCTTTAAATGATGGACTCCTCCTTAAAGTAAACAAGAGAGAGAGAGTACATGCAAATGAGCACACGCACATACTGTATATTTATTGTACAATATATTGTACACTTTAGTGTCCCAAGAGTTTATAATAAAAAATAATCACTGAAGGCACAAATCCCCAAGTTTGTTGAAAGAATGAGATTATTTTCGCTGTTAAATTGATAATTTATGTCGGTAATCCACTTTAGACATTCTGCTAACTATAAGTAACTACCTGTCATGTCAACTGCCAGTCATTCGAGTATTAGTAGATTGTCTGCTTGGTATCTGCTCACACTTTATTTTGATGCTCCCCAATAGACATTCTGCTGACTATAAGTAACTTTGCAAGTACTTGTCAACTTATACTAACCCTAACCTACCAGTCTCCAAATAGTATACTCTAATGAGAGTTAGTTGACATGAAGTTGTAAAGTTAAATTACTTATAGTTAGTAGAATGTCTAAATTGTAACTGAAAGTCTAATAAACATGTGTATGGAGATACAACAACACAAACACTATTTGATTATTTTACTTCTTACTCACTGCTATAGAAATATAGTCAATAAAACATGACTGATTATTAACTAAACATTTCCAAACACTTAGTAAAGAGCAATGTGGCTCCTCCGCACCCACTAAATACACCACACACACATGTACACATCACAAGGCTTGGACTACGCTCTGGGATCTTGACAACAGAAGATGGCCTTAACTGAAACCAGTAAAGAGGATTTAAGGCAGTGGTTCTCTACAGGTACAGCTGGGATAAAAGTGCAATGCTAAATGCAAATAATAAAATGCAACTAACCATATAATCAATATAGTTAATTATTAAAGGTATAGCGGAGGATTTTTTTACTTCCGGGTGGATAGCCTATACTATTAGTCCTCCCAATTGTCAATCATTCTGGTGAATCAATCAAACTTTTCAAAAAGTGGAGAGGGCGGGTCTTATCTCAAATTCGGAAAGATCCTCCGCTATACCTTTAAGATAATAAAGAAAAATAAAGAAAAATAAATGGGCGCATACATTTTTAAAAGGGAGGAGAAAACTACATTCCAGCCCTGATAACCATCAGAGTAGTTTGTTACACTCATTGTATGAATGCGAAATGTAAATAGGTTTGGTTTTGGCTAGATCTGCTCCCAAAAGAAATACAGAGAAGAAAACATGTTGATGCTGCTACTGCTTAAACCTTAAGGTTATATGATAGTAAAACGTGCTGCTGATCTAGACAGGTGGTGCTGGGGTGTAGGAGGGCCCAATAAATGCGAGAGTAGATCGTAAGAAGCGACTGATTGGCTGCTGAACCGGCGACGAGACAGTATGAATTCTCAGTTAATCACATTTTCATGCAATGCAATGCAAATGCATTTCAATTTTTATTCAATAAACTTTTGTACGGTAAATACTAATGGTAGGTCATTGGGTCGCCACTTGATATCCAATGTAAAATATGCGTCCTGAAGCAAAACCAGTTGAGAACCTCTGGTCTAATGTATGATAAAAGCATCAGCGCAATCTGATTCAACAATTGGGACTGTGATATCAGCCTTGACATGACATCATTTTCCTTCGGCTTTTCTAATCAATCATACTTACAATTTTCACTTGCCATATTAGAAAAAAAATGTAATTATTACCTGGGAAGGCAGAATATCATCTGACTTGATGGTGGACTCTTAACTTGGGCTAGCAAGCAACCCCCTAGCAACTACCTAAAAAACCCTAGACTAGGGATGCACGATGTGAAAATTGTGGCCGATACCGATAACCGATATTAATATTGCTGTTATGGCCGATACCGATATTTACCGATGTCGATATCTCTGTATAGAAAACAAATTTTAATGATTATCAAATAAAGAGCTATTTTCCAAAACACTTTTTTTTTTTTTTTTTTACTTTAGAAATGACTGATATTGGGCACCTTTACCTGTATGCATTGCAAAATATGTCACACATACAACACACATGCATTATATTGCATTGCATATAATGTGTGCTGGTCAACTTGTCTAAAATTAAGAAACCCTTAGAAAACAGGAAAAAAAAAAAAAAAACAGGAACATTGTGTACAATTAAGATAGGCTACTTAATTTATTATTCCAATATCCAAATATGATACTAAATACCACAGGGAAAAGGACTTCTATTTGTGACGTGCTGTCTTTGCCTTTGAACATTGCACATTTTAAACAGGGCACGCATTAGCTGAATAAATGTTAACAGTTGACAATGAATAGACAGGAGTCCAATAATAGCATAACGAATCACTTATTCTAAAAATAATAACAAGTAGGCTAGACGAATCCGACATATGGGCTGTGTTAACAGTAAAACGTCCGTCATTTAACGAATTTTAAAAACACGAATGGATAATACAAAATGCTTTCTGACATTTTGATAGAAAAAAACAAACAAGCAAGAACAAAATTTAAACTTAGCCCGTCAATTTTTCATTTTAATTATCTTCTCTCACTGTGTGCGCGCGTCCGTGTTTGTGAGGGAGAGCTCGCGCAGCACTGATACAACGGTAGCATCCATAAGTAACGAACGCGCTAGTTTTCATACAAAATAAATATGTAACATAATTAGGTAGGCTACTTTAGTTATTATTAACACAATAACGTAACACATGAAGGCTACGTTTCTCAACACTGAGAATGAATAAATAAACGCCTGTTTCTCCACTCGCGCTTATCAGTAATCCACAAATCACACGTGCCCTCACTTTTGAGAAAAATCTAATTCGAACCGGTATCAAATATCATGCAATATATTCAAATATCTACGAGTCAAAAAACGATCAATCAAAAATGTGTCATGAAGAGGGAAAAAACATAACTGCTTTAACAATGTTACTGATGGGAAAGTTCTCTGTTATGCACGTCTGAACGCGGCACTAAAGACCGCTTTAAAACTTTCACAGAGACCTCAAACAGAAAGCACAAAGCCTGTCTTTAAATTTAATTTCGTTTTGTATTAATTGTATCTTAATTTTGATCAATGTTTCATCAAAAATAAATAAGAAGTAAATATTAGAAAATATTTAATCAGGACATGGAGGCAACGGCGCGTGAACTGAAGCGCGTCTCAAATGAACCGAAACCTACCTGCCTCACAAACCTAAGACATATATAGAAAGCTTGAAACATCTATTTTTAAACAGAACAATTCAAAACGAAAGAAAATAGACTGTTCTATGCTTATGTCATCTGTATGAAATGTGTATTTCTCTCAGGCTGTTCACTACTGCTAAGATCGCGAGTCCTCAACTTCATCTTCAACTTCACGTCAAATATCGGCCTGTTCACATCGGCCCTATTTTGACATCGGAACGATACCGATGTGTAAAAAAATGACCATATCGGCCGATATTATATCGGCGGCCGATATATCGTGCACCCCTACCCTAGACACCACATAGTAACGTCCTGGCAACTTACCCACAATCCCAGCATTGTGTCCACAAGTTTTTGCACATGTAATGTAAAAAATCTATATCTAGATTACAGTCTATTCTAGTTCTATTCTTGTCAATTTCAGATTACTGGAAGCAGAGCTGAGTTGTTCTATGGTGGGTTATCAGCAAACAAGTGCATTCTGGGAAAATGCTACTCAACACCTCTTGAGACGATCTCACCCACTTCCTTTCATCAACAGAAAGTACTGTCGCTTCCTCTGTCGAGGAAGCCTGCGGCTGTGAACTGCCGAGCAACAACTAGCCTAAACTTACTGTTTCAAAACATCGGAATTTACAGAATTTAACAAACAGACCTAAAACACTTATGCAGCCACAAAAACACACACCAGATCATAATTGTTTGGCAGCACTGGGTCTCAGTATTGATTTAATTAGTGATTCAGTGCAGAAGGCAGATGGATGCTGGTCTGGACGGTCAAAAAGCACAACCAATTTGATTTTATGGCTTTTATTTTCAAAAGGTTCCTTCAAAATGGATTTAGCCCTGTGTGTGTGTGTGTGTGTGTGTCCGTCCCACAAATAAAGCATCAAATGATGGGGCCATCTGGTTTGGGTTGGTCTGGAACATTAACCATCATTGCTCTCACTCTCTCTCTCTCTCTCTCTCTCACACACACACACACACACACACACACACACACACACACACACACACACACACACACACACACACACACACACACACAACACACACACACACACACACACACACACACACACACACACTACATTATCTTGATCAAAGTATTACTAAGTCACACTGACACAGGGTTAGTGGATCCTCTTTTCACAACATTCGACTTTGGCAATAGCAAGTCTTTCTTTTCTGGCTCAAACTGTAAATATGAATACTAACAGATTTTAAAGCACTGACATTATTCTTCCAATATACCTGCAATGAAACTGCAACTGCATGCATTTAAACTCTGGCAACTAAAAGCATTGCACCAAAGACTCACATAGCCAGAATAAAGCGCAACAGTCGGGTTTCGTAAGAAAAAATCCCATACATTTTCTCCATAGGGGAATTTTTTTTAACGATAAATTAAAAACCTTTAAAGACAGCCCTACTGTGAGCTATTTGAGGTAGTCAATTGATGGTATACAGATGGTAAGCCGTCAGTCCACATTATTTCAACTTATTGTTAAAATAATCATGTATAGCCTAATGGTGGGATTTGCTGGTGAAAAACTACAATACCCATAATTCTGCAGAGAAATCTCCACCAGTCAGAAAATTTAAATTAGTAAACCATGGCAGAAAAACTCTTTAGTGCTCGCTCACTCCCACGAATCACTGTGAATGACGTATGCATATTTTGAAAAAGACGTAACATTTGTTGATTCAATATCTTTAAATTAATAGTTTTTTACAATTATGTCATTTCCAATGTTTCATGAGATTGTGCCCTCACTAAAGCCTTTAAGGCCCATTCAAACCATGAAGGATAACTACAAAGATAATAACTATATTAGCGTCCACACCAGCAGACGATATTGTTCTGTTTATTCAATGCGTTTATTCTGCCACTTTAAATGATCGAGCTCTCGTTACAGCAGGATGGATTCTGAAAGGCTGTCCATGTTTTTATCGTTAATCTTCTGGATAAAATCGTTCTGAAAGTGATTCCAACGATATCGTTTCTCTGTGCCGTTATCGTTATAGCTGTGTTGTGAACTCTGCTACTGTTTAATATTGGGATTTTTTTTTAGAACGATATCTTTATAGTTATCGTCCTTGGTGTGAACGGGCCTTTAGTTTCTTAGTTTTAAGGGACCGTTTACATGATTTTTATGCGTTTTTTGCCGTTCATTTCACAACAACGCCGTTTTGGGGGCCTGAAAATGCAAACTTTTGAAAACGGGATTCAAAGTGCAAGTTTTTGAAAACGATACTGTTATCGACTTTGTGTAAACTACAAAAACACAATTTGTAAAAAAAAAATTGTGACGTCATGTGCTTGCGTATTACTTGTTCAGTCTATAGTGACATCTCCATCTACTGGCCTTTTTAGGTAACCATAACTCCTATGGAAAAAAGACTTCCAAAACCAATGCCACTAAAAAGTGGACGATACTAATGCACTTGAAGTCTGGTCTTTGAAGCTTATTCTGACCAAAAACTGGCCACTTAGAGAGAGAAAAAATATCAGATCAATGTTTGAAGCATCCAGCCACAATTTGTTTTGTTTTTATGAGCCATTTAAGGGGCAGGTAAATCTAAAATAGTTGATACCATTGAAGAAAAAACAAATTCAAAATACGGCACACCATTTTTTTGTCTAGACTTTAAATGAACAAATATAGGTACTACCCACCATCCTCATGTAAGCTACATAATGTCTCATCTTCCACACTCACCCATATCTGCAGTTTGACTCGCTTCTCGTTGCGGTAAACCGTTTTGACTTTGAAGTCGATGCCGACCGTGCTGACGAACGCAGAGGTGAAGGAGTCGTCAGCGTAACGGAACAGAAAACTAGTTTTTCCAACACTGCTGTTGCCAATGATGAGGAGCTTGAACATGTAGTCAAAATTCTGATCGGCCACATCCTTCTGCACCTGCGTCAGATTACGGTTATCGTTGGCCGACGCCATCTAGAGGAAAAGTCAAGAGAGACAAGCTATGTCATCACCAATTTCATTGAAGGTTAATAATGACGGTTGTCTAACCCTCCAGCAAATCTAACCAGAAGAAAACCACCTTCATTTGTTGGGCCCTGAGAATGCTGTGACCCTTTTGCTCATTTATGCTGGCTGTCTGGTCTACAAACTCACAACCAAAGAAGTGAAGTGACACAGGAGTGGAGTTCTCGTGCGAGACTGGATTTATTCCTGTTAAAATCGGTATTCCACAAGAAGCTTGCAATCCAAGTTGTCTGTGCGCTGATTTGCAGTCAAAAAGAAAAAGGAGGAATATGAAGGAGAGGTAGATTGGTTGCTTGCAGAAGTCATGTTTGCTGATGCTTTGTTGCAGGTCTATGACTCCTCTCCCTGAAATTTAATTGGCTGTAAGTCGTCGCTGATGTCGCCACTGTAATGGGAATTTTGTGCAACAAACTTCCATATTCTGTAAAACGGGTTGCATCGCTTCCGGTTCAGGTCTTTTATAGGTCTTCGTTAAATATAGAGCCGTTTTATCTTCAAAGACGCGAGCATAACTTATGTCATTAAATGAATTACATTTATAATTCATAATTAAATGGATAATTCTGATGTCTGAATTACATTAAAGATGATTAAGAAAGATTAAGATGATTATGGTAAGTGCAAATGTGTGTATAAACTAGCCTAAGTTATCAGGCTAATCGCTTATCTGTATGCTATGCTAGTATAAGCTAGCTAACTAATAGAGACATACTGTAAATGGCCATTGTAATGTAGGAATTGGAGGAATTGTAATCAGGCGCTAAAGAGAGTACCTATTAAAAGCAATTTAAACCAATGGGGGACCCCAAGCCTCTGATTTTGGTCATTTGTCACGATTTCCACAAAACTTGGCTAGCTCAAATCAGGGCTAAATCGTGTACCTGGCATTATCTAAAGCCCCGTTGATACTCTGTCATGTAGTTAAAGTATTCTTCTTGCACTGTCATCTATCTCTCTCTTTCTTTCTTTCTTTGTTTGCGCATCAGACATGCTGAGTGAGGATCTTTCCTTGATTCAGAGCCATTACAGAAGAGACCAGCTCAGCACAATTCATTCTGGACAGAAACCAGTGCTTAAAGTGGAAAGCACATAATAAGAATAGGGGAAAGAGTTCACCAGAAAATACAGATTCTATCATTATTGTGTAGATATCCTGTGATACTGTATGATGCAGTTATTTGACTCAGGTGTTATTTTGCTCAGTAATTTTATGTGCTTTTTTCATTTTTTATTAGTTTTTTGTCCTATTTAGCTTTAATTTAGATTTATATTGACATTTATAAATTAGATTTTTTTTTCAGTTTTAGTAATTTTAGTACTTCAACATATTTTCAACTCTAATTTTTTAAGTTAATTTTAAGTTTTTTATATTTTTATATTATATAAATTTATTTTAGCTTCATTTCAATTAACAAATGATTTTCAATAGTTTTACTTAGTTAACAACAAACTGGTATGTATAACTGAAGATTTTCTGTGAATAACTACTTAAATTTCAGCCTCTTTGTCACAGAAAACTTTGTTGTATCACTTCAGAAGACTTGAAATACAAATGAATAAATCCTAAGGATTACTTTTATAGCATTTTATGGTCTTTTTATGGTCCCTTTTGAGCTTGACAGAAAAGCCTTCAATTTTTGTTCCACAGACAAAAACAACACAAAATGAGGATGAGTAAATAATGACATGCGGTGGATTCAGGGTGATTTGGACACTTTTTGCCATTGAGATGACTTGGGAAAAGTGTACCAATCTACCTGAATTCACCCTAAATTATTCCCATAAACACCCATTCCCTAGAAAAACGACAGAGACCTTCCCGAACAAGTATTAACATCCTGCTCAAGCAGAGAAAGAGATGATCACATTTAACCGTAAATTACCTGAAGAGGGAGTTACCAGGATATGACACACCTTACACACATGAATGAACACAATGCTGTTGTGCCACTGCAATTTGAAATAAAATTACATGAAAGCCCTTTTGCGCATGCAGGCTAAGATTAAGATTACGATCAAGTTAGATTTGATCTGATGCTGGTCGACACAAACAGCATCACATACCCTAAACTATGAAATCTACAGATCTGTCAAACACAACATCAGCTTACACACTCAGAAAATATTAATGTGATTATGTCAACAATAACTCAATTCTGAGGTTGAAAGGGAATACATAGAGATATTTGAAACGGTTCCAGTATGCTCCCATATGGACATCTTCATAATATCTCTCTACTACTGTAAACGATTAATGAAAAAAATGCGTATCCTTCGGGCACAAACATATATGATGACTAACCTTATTTGTCTCTTCTTAGAGGTTTTTATTTTCTTTATAAAGTTGATGTTGCGTGTTTCCTCAGCTGGTTTCGCACATCCAGTCTTCGCAGATCCAGTTTCACTTTTCCAGCAAAACACACTGGAAATGGTCCACTCACGCACTCGCCTTATCGGTTTAAAAACCGACTATTCCCTTCCCTTCAGAGGGGCGTTGCGAACCCAGAAGCTTGATGTCTGCAGAGACCTGGCTGTCGACCAGTTTTTATTTGTGCTGACGGCTTGTCGAAAGGGCGATGGCTGTTCCCAGATCAGCTAGTGGCCCTGGCGAGCGTCCACGAGCAGCCAATCAACAGGTCTCCAGTCAGTCAGACAGACACACTCAGCATTATAATCTGCCACTCACATACGGGTCATTCCCTTAGCAGTCTCAAAAAGTGGGGAAAAAAGTAACAGGATCGACAGTTGTAAGGTTTATTAACACAAGCTTTGTTATGAATCTACACGATGTCCATTTAAGAAAGAGATTTTAACGCTGATAGACTTACAAATTTAAATTTATACTTATTTACTAGGCTATACAAAATAACGGCAACTGACAAACATAAAACATAAATTTACAGGGGAAACAGGAGACTTTAACATGTTTATAATATATATATATATATATATATATATATATATATATATATATATATATATATATATATATATATATATATATATATATATATATATATATATATATATATATATATATATATATATATAATAGTGGTGTTTTGAAATGAGGAGGCAACGTCCTCACAGATTTTTTTTGAATAAATCAAATGTAAATTCCTGTCCCAGTTACACTTAATGTTGTCACATTTTCCTGGTTAAAATATTACTTTACGTTAGGCTACATAAAATAAAACTACAATTCTGTTTTGAATTTTTACATTAACGAAGTAATTAATGTTTTTATTAAAACCATATAATCATGTTAGTGATTTAAGCATTTCTGTATATATATATATATATACAGTAAAAGTATCAACAATTTATGAGCTGCTTGAACTCAATTACAACACAAATAGAGTAAATTGTTATTTATTAAAATAAATCCTTCAGAACATTAAGTCTCTTTATATCTTTTTTTAATTAAAGATATTTATTATTTTGTGTGATATTCATGTACATACAGTAGGTACAGAAACAAGCTTATCTAAAATCTCCTAGTCACAAAAGAGGAACACAAAGGCGAGCGCCATCTGGAATTGAGCAATCAAAAGCATGGCTATGAAACACACTCACAGGTTTCAGCTTGTTTTACACACTAGGTGTTTATAAGCAGAGCTATGGATTATTTGAGCAGGTTTTATTTTAACTAGTTTTTAATTAGGGCACATTTTTGAAAAAAATTATAATAATAATCACACTGAACCAAATATGAAAATTGCTATTTAAAAAAAAAAAAAAACTTTTTCATAAAACAAGTCAGTCATTCAGAAATCACAAAACTAGGTTTCAACTTGGTTTGCGGTTTGTGATTGGTCGGATCATTGGCCTCCCACAGCCTCTGAAACTCCTGCTGATAGGGCTGGACGAGCGCCGGCTCCTCTGTAATCATGATGTTTTCTTTGTTGCTCTGGACTGCGGTTAGGGTCCAGTTGAGGGAGCCAGTGATCAATTTCTTGCCATCCACTAATGCAAACTTATGATGCATATGAACAGCTGCGCTCATCTCGTGCCTCACACAGATGCCTGTAACAGAGGTGAAAACAAACAAATGGGAAACTATCAATTAGCTCCAAATCCACTAGCAAATTAACAACAGATGCGATTTATAAACATCTGTCAAACCCGCCGTGTGTGAATCATCTAGAGCTCCTTTAATTCTGCTCTAATGCGTCAGGCCGTGAGTCTCACAGTCCGCAGTAGCCTGGGTGTGAGAGCTTGCAGAAGTTACAGCAGTGTGTGCACTGAAATAACAAAGGTTGAGCCAGACAGAACATGTGCAAGCTGTGCTGCTGTTGTAATCTAGGTATGAATGACAGTTTTACCACTTTGCAACAGTCGTACAAGTTCTGACTATAAATAATTTCATACTGCATACCACAGTTGTGAGGTCAGGCCCATGCTAAATAAAATAATGAGGTTCACTTGAGGGAAATATGAGGGAATTTGAACATTTCTGGTATTTTTTTTAGCCTGGGAGAGTAATGAAAATTAGTAAACTCTTAAAAATACAGACACATTTGTGTGGTTGTTTACATTTTTTAGTAATGCTCAGGACTAAAATAACTCTTTGGCTTGAAAATTATTTACACACAGACATATATACTGTATGTATACGTGTCTGTGTGTACATAATCTTCTAGCTGTCTGATAGGTCCTTTACATTAGCCTGGTTAAAACCAGACCATTCTCAGTAGTAACTGAGATATGGTCTGGCAAAGCTCCTTTAATAACTCATTTCCAAAGGGGCGTCACCATCGGACGTCGCTCAAATGCCTCTGGGCACAATTGGATAGACCTAAAACTCCTAAAACCAATCAGAGATCGTCATGTGTAAAGCCATATGCTGCGTCCCAATTCGCCTATGTTACACTCTATTTTTTTACAGTCTATGGTTACACTACGCCATATGTACTTTTTTTGTGAAGAAAATGTATTTACTTTTGAATGTGTAGCAAAAAAGTAGGCAAGCTTTGGGACATACTACTTCGTCATCTTTATCGGACCGATCTGTCGCGTGCATCCCGTCATGTAAACTGCCCTGTCAATCATCTTGTCCTGTTAATATCCTCTATTAAATCTAATTTAATTTCCTACCGTTTCGGAGAGAAATGTAGTAGCACGTTCATCTGCCAGTGGGTCTTTCATGGAGACTATCCTCATGTGTTTGCAATTTGAATATAATAATGCATTTAAAAGGTGGTGCGCTCCATCAACGGACGTCGCTCAAATGCCTCTGGATAGGCTAGACCTAAAACCAATCAGAGCGATCGTCATGTGTAAAGCCCGCCTCAACGTTTCTGATTGGTGCCTTGATTTCTCGGCATGGGGAAATGGACTTGAATGAGCTCTTTGCCAGACTTACTTGCAGAGCAAATCTAAATTTGCCGGAAGTTGTCTGGGTTTTCCCAGGCTACTTTTACATGCAATGTAGTCCATACTTGCACTGCAGCAGCAATAATACACACACACACCTGCCTTACGGAGGGTGCCGATCTGAGATCCAGTGATGGTCATGTAGTCTCTGTCCGTAACGACTCGTACAATGACTCCCTGTTTGTGCAGGAGGAGAATCCCCCTACTCAGCTCCATGTGAGAGAAGGAGAACACACACAGGTCCAGTGACGTACGTGCGGACAGGAGATGCTCGAGGAGCCTGGAGAAGGACGTCTCAATGCCATGCGGGAGGGGACATGCACTGAGGGCCGAAAGAAGCAAGAGAAATTAGTTGTTTTACACATTAATATATATTTAGATTAGGAAAAAGTGGACCAAACTACCAGGGGAAACGTCTATGGCGTGTGAACAGGTGCTCGACACAGACATGGGGTGAAGGAAAGAACAGAACTTCTTTCAGGGGCCCGCGAGAGACTCTCAGACGCCGCGTCAGCCAGTCTAACCACTCCACACCCAGAAAGACAGCTACGGCTCCCAGCCCTAACACTTTCACCAGCTCTTTAAATGACATCTGAGAATACACACAGAGTAAGAACGGATTAGGAAAGTAAAGCGGCATTGTATTACACTTTAGGAACAAAAAAAGTAATAAAGACTACATTCCTGAACTTTTTGTTCTACCGTTTCATTAGCCACATACAGTTGGGATCATAAACAACCAGCCAGTAATTGTTGCAAATCAGGGCCCTCGTGGAACAGATCCTGCATGGATGGTGCCCACCCACACAAATTTTGACCCATGGATAATGAATTATTACAAATTATTACACTGGAATAATTGTTTGTAATTGGTCGATGGCAACATTCTGTATAATTAAATAATTCAACTCAAAACAATATTTTGTCATGTCAATTTATGTATTTTAATAGATAGACAGTTTTAAGAGAAATCGGTTGCCAGTGACAATAATAGTTCATTCAACAAAAATATTAGACCACAGAATGAGAAGAAAGTATTCCTCAGGGTTGTGTAATAATTTGAAGCGTTAGGCTAATAATTCAATGATCATTCTTGCAGGTTTATGCTAATCTCCCAAATGTAACAATTAAATCTTAAATTGTGGCTTTCATATAATTGCCAAATATCCAAGGAATGTACAATAACGCGTTTCAGTGTTGTTTAATGTTTAACTTAACTGTCGGAAGCTAACTGCAAACACGGATTCTCTAACACTCTGACGCTCGTGGTCGCGATTCAGAAAAACGACAAATATGATCAATTAAACTTGTACTTGTTAGCATATTTGTCATTTATCCAGGAACGAAAAGACATTTATAGCACAAAATGTGTGAATGTTTTGATATAATACCTGTTGGTACATGTCTGCCGAGCTCGGTCGAGCTCAGTGACACTGAATCCTAAAGCAAATCACATGCAAGTTCGGTTCTTGTGAGTTGGATCTTTTCAATGAATCGGTTGAACACGTTCAAACGGGACTAATCGCCTCGAATCGGCTCGCGAGGTTCTTGAATAAAACAACTTACAGACACTTCTTTCCAACATGTTTTCAAATAGCGAAAATGTACGACTAGTACTGCATATTGGATTGAATTTATGATTTAACCGGCGTTTTATTAGGCTACTTTAATGAATCTTTTTTTTTTCTCAACGCGTTGGTTTTAATAATTAGAATTTTACTGCAACGAGCAAGTTTGGGTTTTTCACCCAAAAATGTAAATACATTTTAGTAGGATGTAAATACAAAATTGGCTGTATTTGAGTTCTATTTTATGTTATCAACTTAGGGGGGGAAAGGTAAACAACAAATGTTTATTAAAAGTCTAGCTCGTAAATGCCAGCCACAATCAATACATGTATTATGCCACTGTCACATGAACAAGTAGCCTACGTTATTGCGTCGATTCACTGAATTTGTATGTGGTTCTTTAAAGAATTTTCAATCGAAACTGTTAGAATGAACTAGTCGGACCTCCCATCACAAAATGGGCAAATTTGTTCCCGCCCCTTGCAGAGACTTTTAACAAGTGTCAGTGGCTGTCCTTACTAATGAAGATTTGTGACACAACAAATTCACTGATTTTCACAGAGTAAAAAATAGAGGACACATGCATTCATTTGCTCAAATGTTTATTATCTATTATAAAAATGTTTTATATTCAAAATGCAGAAGAGGGAAATTTGAGAGAATTCTAAAGAAAATTGACAAAAAAGTGCCATATAATTACTATGTTTTTTGGAGATGGTACCATATGGACATGTAGCTTACTTACTAAGGCAATTCCATTGTAGGCCGACTCTCTGAAGAGCCTTGGAGTAACAGGATGCCAATATCATTCAATATTATGGTACCATTAAGGATAAGGATACCCTAAACAGTATAGGACTAAGACACAGATGTTTTTGCATCTGTTAATGAAAATATTAATGAAATATCCGTTACCCAGAAAGTAGGCCAAATATTTCTCTTTAAAGCAGCACTCAGTAGCTTCGGGATTTCTTCGCTGTATTCTCGCTTTTTGCTCGCAGGTTTCTCTCTAGAGCTTCCCCCACAGCTTCGGAATAGATATTTGACAACACTGTTGTAAAAACTCGTTGGTGATTCTCAGACACCAGAGGCTAGTAGATCAACGACATCAAAGCAGATGGGACATTCTTTAAAACGTCTTCTTCATTCGGGTTCGGACAGCGTGAGGGAGCGCAATAATGACAGCATTTTAGCAGATTTCTTTTGGCCGTAAAGCAATTGTTTACATCGCGAGACCTGATATCACGCGAGTCTTCCTGACGCGGTGGCCGGCGGCTCGCCGGCTCAAAGTTGCAAGTGCGTATTTTCCGCTCACGGGCACCAGGGGGGTGCGAAACGACCACCATTCAACCCGAAATAAGTAATATAACCATTCCAATGACTCCGAAGCTGTTCAGTTAAGGTGAAAAAAGTTACTTAGTTCACCTTTAATGCTATTCTATTTCATAAGCATTTTTTTTTGTGACAAAAACAAAAAAACAAAACATGCAGTTGCCAAGACATCTTGGTTTCTTTCTGCTGAGACGTTTTAAACACTAAATAATAAACAGATGTCACAATTCACATAAGCAGACAAGCGAGCACAGGTTGAAAAGATCAAAAGTGTATCAAATGCTCAAATGCTTTCACACTTTCCTCTGAACATTGCATCACTTACTTAATACTTGCACAAGTGGTGTATATTCTGAACAGACATCAGTGTGAATGATTAAAAATGTTTTCTCTAAAGGTACACTATGCAACTTTAAAAACAATTAACAACAAATGAGTCCATAGATCATCAATCCTTCTTCCAAAACGTGTTTCTGTCTCCCCCTTATATGTTAAGCCTATTATAATGACGAGGCTGGATGTGGGAATATCCCAAATCAAATGTCCCACTTCAGACCTCAGTGAATTCCAGGCAACCAGACTTCACGTTCACGTTGACCACATGATGTCGCCACGATTCAACAGAGCATGTTTTGTGTAAATTATGGCAAAACAGAACTAAAAAAAACACAAAAAAGCTTTGAAAACAGCTGATGAAAAGCCAAAAATCAGGTATTAATCATAGACGGTATTATTGCATAAACTTAAAGTCGTTTGTTTTTTATGTTTATGTCCATTGAAAGCAGGGCTTGCCGACATCTTGGAAGTGATGTCAAATGACCTCTCACTGAGGTCGGGCCTGATCGATGTACCTTGAATTCACAGGTCGAGCGTCCGACTTTGAGAGGCTTTATTTCCAATAATAAGGTGGGAAAAATCCTAATTCTGAGCTGTCTGGAACGCATAAGTGTTTATATTTTAGACCCGAATGGATGGTTTTCACAGGAGATTGCATAGATACGTCTCGTCATATCCGTAAATAGAGAAAAGTTGCTCCGGCTACTTTGCTGCATAGTGTGGGAATGGCAGAGGTTGTTGCAACGAGCCAGAAAGGTTCAATAAGAGAGCGCGACAGAGCTCGTAATAAAACCAGAATCAACATTGGCTTGGCTTTTCGGACATGGTGAGAACTGATGGATTTTAAATGTTCTTAAATCGACAGGAGATGATGGTGTTTTTATTACTGGACAGGTAATGTATTTTAGTGAACAGATAAAATGCCATAGCTCTCTAACAGAGTTCATTGTAAAGCGTTATATTTTGTGAAGTCACACAGAGCCGAAGCACAACCAAAACAATGTTCTTCCACAAATGCATGCAGTTTTTTTTAACCGTTAGATGAAGAAAAATGACATAGTGTACCTTTAATGATCCTAAAGAATATAAATTAATAACTGATGACAAGGCACCAAATGTAGAGGACAGGGTCTTGTCCCGACCCTACTTCAGATCAGAACATTAACAATAACATAACCATTTTATACTTTCATTACCTTTGCATCAACATCTTCGTTGTTGTTTAAGACTTAGTCATTTTCCCACCTATAGGCACTAACTGATCTTCTTTTGTTTATTTTCAATCGCCATTAACTTTTTCAGATCCAGTATATTCTGAGACTAAAGACCAATTACATACAATTTTGAGGAATATAAAGAACTACGTCTGATCCAAAATGAAGCACCTAAACATGTTGATTTGGACTTTAGAAGATTTTGTGTGGTAGATGATCCCCTTTAAACTAATCAGAGAGCAGCTAAATTGTTTTTCTAATTAAGGAGAGAAAATGTATCCCTACATCATCCACGTAAAGATGATCATTTAATTTAGTTAAGCTGGTCTGAGATCAGGAGAAAGGCACATTCTCTACCAATGCTGAATAGCAAAGTGCATTAATTAAGGAAGTCAATGGCGTCTTGTTCATTCGGCTTGGCGCAGTATTTGCGGTTGTACACTAGACGTGATCCTCCCATCGGAGTTTGGCCGCTCTGAGACGCCATTTTGTTGGTTCCCATCTGCAGAGACACTGTGGTCGAGTCCACCGGCTCTAGATTCACGTTCTTTTCCGTCACTTGTCTTGCCGTGCCAAGAGCGAACATTCCAGCCTACAACAGGACAAAGGTGTAGTTAATAATATATTAAATATATGTGACCTTGGACCACAAAACCAGTCACATGTGTCAATTTTTTTAAATTGAGATTTATACATCAATAAAAGCTTATTTATTCAGCTTTCAGATGATGTATGGTTTGTTAAGATAGAACAATATTTGGCCGAGATAAAATCTGGAATCTGAGGTTGCAAAAAAATCGAAACATTGAGAAAATCGCCTTTAAAGTTGTCAATTTATGTTTGCGATTGTGTTGCATTCACTCACAAAAATAAATGTTTTATATTTACGGATAATAAAATAATAATAAAGACACACATGTATTTCATTTTGCTGTTATAAGTGTTGGCACTCATAATATCAAAGGAGGAGAACAGAGTGGTCATCACATAAGTGATTTTGGCGTTAATGCAGCATGTGCCCTCACCATACTGGCGCATTTGTTTGTGCCCATTTGGAGGTTTATAGTGGATCGATCCGCTGGTTTCTCCATGCCCATATTGGGATCATAGAGATGACGTCTGGTTCCATAGGAGGTCATGCCCTTTTGGCTGGCAAATTTATTGGAGCCCATCTGTGAATCAGATGAGAAATAGTATATTTAGTACTGTTCTGAAGTTTGGGGTCCGTAAGATGTTTAAAAAAAATTGCACGGATCCGTTAAATTAATCAAAAGAGACAGAAAAGACATTAATAAAGTTATTCTATTTCAAATAAATGTTTTTTTTTAAGCTTTCAAATCATCAAATTTCCTGAATTTGTTTTATCATGGATTCCACAAAAATGTTCTATATATAAGAAAATGTTTCTTGATCAGCATATTAAAATGATTTCTGAAGGATCTTGTGACACTGCTGAAGATTCAGCTTTGCCATCACAAAAAAAAAAAAATATATATATATATTGAAATAGAAAACAGCTATTTAAAATTTCACAATATTACCATATTTTACCAAATGATTCCAGACACTTTTGCAACTACATGTCAACTAACTTTCATTAATTTGCAACTTCATGTCGACTAACTGTTAGGTAAGGGTTAGGTGTTAGGGTTCAGGTAAGTAGAATAAGTTGACATGTAGTTGCAAAATTACTTTTAGTTAGAATGTCTAAAGTGGACTATTGAAATAAAGTGTTACCTATTTGTTTATTGTGTCTTACGTAGCTGCAGGACCGGGGCATGCATTTATATCAAATGCAACTGTAATTCAAATAGTTCATTTACATACTCTTGATATTTGTCTAGACTCATTTCCATTTCTGTGTAATTGCATGTTACGTTTACGTTACGTCTTTTTCCAAGTATTTGTCATGTGACCTGTTGGCTGATAATGCTTTCCCCTCCTTTCATCTTGTCAGGATTGAATTTCCTTTGCTTTTTTGCAGCATACTTCACACCGATGTCACTTTTTGTGTAGAAGCCTTTAGTCTTGGCCTGGGAGAAAAGAGAACATGGAAAAAGACAGAAAGGCAGGAAGAGTATTAAATATTTTTGAACGTATTTACAGGTAATTTAAGATGCATAGGCCTATTTAAACTTGTTATCGCTTTTGAATGCGCACTCACTTTTTACTTTCGCGATCACGCGTACTCTGTGTATAGGGACATTTTACAAGATAAGATAATTAAATTGGGCACTGTTTGAGGGGACAGCCGATTGTTGTGGTGACCAAAACCATAGTAGACGTTATGAGATGCAAGAGTTTTATTAGTTTTTCTCACCACTCCAGCCAAAGTGATGAGGGTGCCCTGGACCTGGGTGTGGTTCATGTCCTCAAAAAGGTCGTTGGCCTCAAACATGTCATATGGTTTCAGGCCGTATTCACCAATGGCTCGCACAAAGTGAGTAATGTTCTCCAACTAAGAGAGATTGAGGGGATAGATAAAAATGATTGAAATAAAAGCAAAGTCCAAATTTCTCCCAAATCTTCTTGTCTCATAGAAACTACTATGCCATGTCTGGAAATATAGTATTTGTAGGTCAGCTCTACTATAAACAGACTAGAGTTAATGAGGTAAAACAGTCCATTCCTTAGATGAGTTTGACTCTTGAGTTGCATTCCTAGTTAATGCAGACTACTCTTAATTGCATGTTTCTTTTATCTACTGTAACTATTTGCACTGTAAATCAATAACCACTTTGACAGTGCGAAAGAGAAAGCCAGACTGTAGCAGAGAGTAAATCACTTCTGTACACTCATACAGTGTCTACATTCTCTGCATTTCTCTGAGTTAAACAGAACATAACGCATTCTTAAAATGGCAAAAATTTGGCAAGAAGTTTCCATTTCATAACATGAAAGCCAAGAAGTCACCCTAAAACATAGCATGCACACAAATCTGACTAGGAGCAATGCAAGAGATGCCTCAAGATTCAAACATTGCACATATACACACTACCTTGTGCCAGTTCAGGGCTGAATGATTGACCTTCGGAACGGATCCAGGCTGCAGTTTGTTGATCAGCCTAGTGGACGAACACCATATAAGAGCAATTATGCCAAGCTCAAAAATGTTATGAGTTCAGTGTGACCCTTGCATTTTTACCCTTGACTTAATATATCCACTTCAGTTTTGGCGTTTGTTGTTTCTGTTTAATCCATCTCAATTATTATTTATAATTATGTGTTTTTTGTGTGTGATATTTTACCTCTTTTTGTGACATGTTTAATCTTTTCTGCTTTCCTGGCAAAGGACTTTTTCTCAATCCCCCAGTTTCACAGCCGAGTCCCAGACTAAAATGCATGTTTGAGCTTAAAATATCTTAAAATATGTCAGTGCCATTGTTTTGTCTCAAGATACAAACCAGCAATGTTTTCTTCCAAGGCATGTTTATAAAAGCTTCTTAAATGTCCTAATTGAACTAAGGCCTAATCCTGGCTTAATCTAAACCCTGTCTGTGAAACCAGGCCACTGAGTCTTCATAACTCCTTAAAATAAAGCTTAAAAACTAGGCTATCTTTGACTGCTGAAACTCACTCGCACAGGATCACACCGTCCTTCAGTCCCTGCATGAAGTCTTCAGGAAGCGTTCGACCTGTGACCTCATGGATCCACGTCCTCAGAGCCTCCTCCGTCTGAGGGTCGTACTTCTGTGCCAGCTGCCATTTCAAGCGACGAAAAGGTAAAATAAGTATAAGTAATTTAACTATTTTATTTGCTGCTAACCTAATGCTTTTCTAACATTATATGTATGCAAGCTGTTTGCGGGGAAAAAAACGTCTTTATGCATTATTAGACTAAGGCAACAGTTTTGCCCTTCAGAATTTTGCCCATATACTTTACCATAATAATAATAACAGCAACAACAATAATGTAGATATTATCGTCCATGACATCAGTAAATAGATGTTGTCACTGAACCATATATGAATCATCTTCTAATGACAAATTTTTCCCATTAGGCATTCTGACATTAGATATTCTTCAATAACAAAAACATACATGTTTGGGAGATGTTGCTGTTATGCAACTCAGTACCAAAATGGGAAGTTTTTTTCTTCTTAAATGAATAGATTGACGTCTAATTAAATTCATGCCTCTTTTGTGAATCAATACATTTGGACTGGACATTCCCTTTGTGACTCTGAAGTATAAATGATAATGATTCATTCAATCAATGATGTTCTTAAAAGCTTTACCATTATTAATATTACACTTGCTCTTTCCAGTAGAATATTGGATTTCTTCTGAGCACATGAAATATAATTTTATTTGGGTTACTCATGCATAGGCTACATACAATTGTATTGTTTTAAATGCATTCAAATAAATAAACTATGTTGGGCAAAGTTGATGAACCAACAACGTCTAATTTAACACAGCGAAAACATACATATGTAGAAGAAATGTATTGAATGCACTTCAGCATATGCCTTTTCTGTGAGGGTGGGGAGAAAAACAAATATCTTGTGGGGTAAAAAAATGCATATTATTGGCTTCAGCTTATTAATTCTAACTTTTTGTTTTTCAGAATAGTGAGAAATAGGAAACCACCATATCATCAAGATCATCAATTTAAAGCAGGAAGAACATTGTACGCTGGCACATACCTTATTCCTGACATCAGCAGAGAGTCCGAATGTGGGTCCTTTGCTGAACTGGGTGCTCATGGTCTGCTGTAGAGTTGAGTCCTGTGATTCAGGAGTTCGGCACTGACCCCCTCCATCTTTTAAATGCCCCTCTGTCCTTGTGTGTCATACTGTACACGTCTGCTGCTCATTGGCTGAGGCCTCATGACTGGCTGACCAATCATGAGCGTGAATGTACTGCTGGCAGGGGTCAGGTGAGCTCTAAAGGAATAGTATAACAAAAATGTGAATTATTGTCTCTCCCTTATGTCGGTCCAAACTAGTGTCCAGGTTTTTGAAGTGTTCTTCGCTGCATTTGGTTTAATTCAAAAGAGCATGTTAAGTATGTTTGTATTTTCTGCCCAAATTTCACTATTTTCAAGATGAAACCTACACTTTTTTTTTAAGTAATAATAACAAATTAAGCAAGAAGGGCAGGGAGATGATGCTGGATATGGAGAGAGAGAGAGAAGCAAAGGAGACGGATGGAATTTGAGCGCTTTATTTGGTCATGATGGTCCTACAGATGTCATGTGTTTGTAGACATTTATAACAGAAAGAATTCAAAGTGAATCTCAACCAGGGGCGAGACCAGAAATGTTCAAACCAGTGGGCCTTCATAAAACATGGTGGGCAAAAAAACTGCGTGCCAAATTATCAGGGGAAAAACGCAACAGTTTCAAGTTCAAAGTTAAAAAACAGCAAATAAGAAATAACCTACATGGATGAATGAATTTATATATGGTGAGACACTGTTTTGCACGTCACTAAACATTTGACCAAAATCAAGCTCAAATTGAGTTATGAGGATTTTGACCAACGAATTTCTGAGAATATCAGAGATGCATGCTTTGTCCGTCATTAACATACAGGTTATAAAGTTTACTGTAGCTATCCGGGCACTCAGGTTTTTTTCCCCGGACATTTGGCCAAAATGAAGTGCTACCCACACTCAGGCTATTTCAGACTTTGACTCGATGACAAGACACTCTTCTCCGCTCCTCAAATACATAACACATTAGTTTTTATAGTGTTTCTTGAGTTAAGAAAACGCTGTACTTATGCAAATAAAAAACAGCTCTTTATTTATTTACCCTAATATTGTAAACAAGAAGAAATCTCGCTCCAAATTACGTGCAGCATTTTATGCTGGTTTGACTGACAGTCTGAAGATCCAATGGAGTTGCGACTGCGAGGTTTAGTCACAAGCGAATAAGAAAATAATAAGCTAATAATAAGCGAATAAGCTGTCTTTTCAATGGTTACATATTTCAAAACACACAGAAAGACGTAAAGGGTGACCAATAGTAATGATTTATGAAATAATAATAGTTTTGCGATATGAGGTTTCTGCAGGACAGCGACTATATGAATTAATGTTTAGAATAGTTTAACTATAACTATACACTATGTTTGCACTTACCTTTGCTTGTCCTTCTGCAATATTACTCTGAGAAGAAGGGGCTGGTTAAACACTGTCTGGGATGATCTCATCATAATCAATTTCATTGCTTGGTTTCTTGCAGCAGCAGTACATATCCAATATATCCAAATTAGGCTTTTAATGTATCAACTGACTGATATTTGCTTTTGCTAGACAACTTTCAAATTCATCTCCACATTTTACAAAATCTTACCATTACATCTTGGGCGGGACTAACAGAAACTGACGAATCAAACAGACAGATGAATAGGTAAAATGCCTAAGATTAGAAATACTAGTATTCTCTCTGACCCCATAAGATGCCTTAGAATAACAGCTGCTCTGATAGTTCCCTTTAGTTCAAATGGACATAATTTCATTTGGTTTCACAATTAGTACAAATGTGCATGTAAATTTTAATTATAAACAAGTGAGTTGAAAAGTGCCCCTTTTGTCCCTGTAACAACCATACATTTCCACTAGATGGCAGCGTGACCATAAACCTATGACATACTCAAAGATGTTGACAACATGGGCCATACGTGCTTTTCAGAGGGAATTTGAGGAGATTATGTACTCAGACTTTTTTTTTCTTCTATTAATGAAAACTATAAAGATCTTGGCTACCCCTTCATTAGCTCTTCAGAGGTGGACAGTAATAAAGTTAATTTACTTGATGTTTACTACATGTAGCCTACTTAAGTATAGGCCTACTTTTTGAGTAGGCTATCTGTACTTGAGTATTATTTTTTCTGGAAACCTTTTACTTTATGCTTCATCCTCTACAGTAAAAGACCTGGGTGTTATATTAGACAGCAACCTGTCTTTTGAAAATCATATTTCATATGTTACAAGAACAGCCTTTTTCCACCTTAGAAACATTGCTAAGCTACGTAATATGCTATCAGTTTCTGACGCAGAAAAGTTAGTTCATGCATTCATGACCTCGAGACTAGATTACTGTAATGCGTTATTAGCCGGTTGTCCTGCATCCTCAATAAACAAGCTACAGTTAGTCCAAAATGCCGCCGCTAGAGTTCTAACTAGATCAAGAAAATATGATCATATAACACCGATTTTATCATCCCTACATTGGTTACCTATAAAGTCCCGTATTAATTACAAGGTATTGCTACTGACTTATAAAGCCCTAAACGGCTTAGCTCCAGTCTATTTAACGGATCTTCTATCGCCCTATAATCCATCGCGCTCTTTAAGGTCACTAAATTCGAGGCTTTTGGTCATACCTAGGATATCTAGGTCCACCAAAGGAGGGAGAGCATTTTCACATTTAGCACCAAAACTCTGGAATAGTCTTCCGGATACTGTTCGTTGCTCAGACTCGCTCTCCCAGTTTAAAAGTAGATTAAAGTCGCATCTCTTCAGCCAGGCATTCATATAATATTTTTAATCTTACAGTTAAATCCAGTCTCTACTTCATAAACGCCAGAGGAGAACTGGCCCCCGACTGAGCCTGGGTTCTCCCAAGGTTTTAGGTCACCATTAGGTCACTTGATGGAGTTTTTCGGTTCCTTGCCACTGTTGCCTTTGGCTTGCTCAGTTGGGGATATTTAATTTAATTTAATAAATCAACAATACTATTGATCAGCCTTAACAAACGTGGCCGTTTAAAACTAGATTAAAGACGCATCTCTTCAGCCAGGCATTCATATAATACTTTTAATCCTACAGTTAAATCCGACCTCTAGTTCATAAACGCCAGAGGAGAACTGGCCCCCGACTGAGCCCGGGTTCTCCCAAGGTTTTTTTTTCTCCATTAGGTCACCTGATGGAGTTTTTCGGTTCCTTGCCACTGTTGCCTTTGGCTTGCTCAGTTGGGGATATTTGGGGATATTTAATTTAATTAATCAATCAACGATACTATTGATCAGCATTACCGAACGTAGACGTTCCACTAGAAACAAACATTGATGTATTGTTCTAATTTATTACTGTGAAGCTGCTTTGATACAACCTGTGTTGTGAAAAGCGCTATATAAATAAACTTGACTTGACTTGACTTGACTTACTTTAACTTCACTACATTTGAAAGACAAATATCGTACTTTTTAGTCCACTACATTTCTGTCAAGGTCCTTGAGTATAAAGTAGGCTAACGTCAGTCAGTGGATGATTTTGGTTGGAAATGAAAGTCGGGTTTATGTCATTACCTGACTGATGTTGGTTTCTGACGTCAACTTGATTTCCATTTTCAACCACAATACAACGTCTGTCCAACGTTGGAGATTAAGGTCAGTCTGGCGTTGGATTCTGACATCAACCTGAATTTCATTTTCAACGTTGCTTTTGGTCTTCTAAATGCGAATTTTGTTATTTAGCACACTAGCTTATAGATAACAGTAAGGCTAACATATTCATACTAAAAGCCAAACAACTTTAAATAGGGCACTATTTGAGGGAACATTTGTCACTATTTGTCCGAAACCATTGTGGACGTTATTGAGTGCACTTATTCAATCTCACATTCAATCCCAAGACTGGACCTATGTTCTAGAAATAAATTTGATATTGATATAAGGGTAGGTAGGCAGGCATAGATTTAGAGGCATAAGATACTGTAAGTATTACATACAATAATAAAACAATGCATTGACATTTACTTTTTTATTTTTTCCATACTTAAGTAGACCTACTTTTAAAAACGAGTAGCCTACTTCTGTACATTTACTTGAAGGGATAGTTCGGCCAAAAATGATATTTAACCCATAATTTACTCACCCTCAAGCCGTTCGAGATCCATATGATCTTTTTTCAGACGAACACATTTTCAGTTATTTTAGAAAATGTCTTAGATCTTTCAGTGGTTATAATGTGTAGCTATGGGGTCCACCTCCTTCAAGTCCCAAAATGTGCATGCATCCTTCACAAAAGTAATCCATCCGGCTCCAGGGGGACAACGCTTCCTACGCTACGTCCTACGTCATACACCAGGATCCATCTCCGTGAACGCGCTTCGACCGCTACCGGAAGCCAGTTATTTTCGTTTATAAAGTTTTAAATATGTATATTTTTACGACAAAACCGCACGGATTACCCTCAGAAGGCCTTCGTTTATCCCCCTGGAGCCAGATGGATTACTTTTGTGAAGGATGTCCCGAATCAGCTGTGAAAGTGCGCAGCTCTGAATGCACGAGCTATTCATAGCGCGCCGCACACACAAGTTGCCTGACAGTTTTACCGCTTGTTTTGTTGCGCTTAGCAAGTTAATGGTACATTTCGGAGATATCAAGTAGCTATATAAAGTCTCACTAAACATTCCACACACATCACAATGACGATGAATGTTATTTTTTATTAATCGACCAACGGATTATCGACTGTCCGCAATATAAATCACACTGTCTAATATTCGCGCAGATTATTATAAAAAAAAATTATAAAAAAAAAATATTTTTTTAAAATTATAAAAAAAATCTCAAATTATAAAAAAAAGTGCATTCATCTTTTGCATGACGCGGGCCATAAAATTAATGCCAATGGGCCGGATGCGGCCCACGGGCCTGCCTGTTGAGTATCTGTGCTCTATGCCATTATATGATATTAACACTGCAATTATGCCGTTCACCAAAAGGCGGCGCCATTTGCTGTCCTGCAAAACTCAAGTTGCAGCAGGGCCACATATAATGACATCCCATAATATTAAACAGAAGCACAAGCTGTTTGGAATTATTTTTCTGGAAAAAATAATGAAAAGGCATACCTTTTTTTAAACATTAAATTGTCATGTTATTTCTGAAATGATAATTGAACTAAAACATGCAATGTCAGTGAGGTCAGTTGATAACAATGCTGCATACTACCATTTGAAAAGTCATATCCATGCCATGCATACATCACAGTTATTTAGCATGAGCAGTATTTTCCAGATCTGCAAAGTAAGCGATTAATAATTTATGCTGGATGAGTCGAACAGTTTCACACCGCTGGGTTTCAAACATTCACTTATTGGTCAAATAAACATGCAGTACAGTTAATTTCTTCAGATGTCAACTGTTGGGTTTCTTACCTATATTCCATCCTGTAACATATGGTTATTATTATCAGCATAAGACAGGGCCAAATATAAAGTAATCCAAAGTAATCCTGCTGTGGTTTTAAAACAGGTTTGGAACAATGAAAGATTGTTGCTCCACGAATCCAGACTTGACATTAAGCTTTAACAGGTACTCGTCTTTCAGACAAGAAAAACAGTTTGACTAATTCTCTGAAACTTTATTTCAAATGTCCAAAAACAATTTTTAATAATAGACAAAGCTAAAGGCACGAGTCATCAGGAATCTAAAGTCACCCGTCCGGAAATTCTGCCTAATTTGAACTACATAACCTTGACTGCTATGTGGGGTAAGAGGCATAGTTTCAGGCCTGATTAATGTTCCTCTGCCATTCTTCTTCTCTGCAGAGGCCCTAGGGTCACTGATGATTACAATACAGGGTGTTTTTACACTTCAGTCCTTCATGACCTGAGTGACAGAGAAGCCAGCTGGAATTCACACAGTCTGGCCTTCAACATCTTCTGGTTCAGTTTAGTTGTGAATAATATTACACTACCATTCAAAAGTTTGGGGTTGGTAAGAATTTCTTAAATGTTTTCGAACAAAGTCTCTAATGCTCCAAGACTGCAGTTATTTAATCAAAATTATAGTAAACAGTAAAAACAGTAACAATGTGAAATAATTTTACAATTTAATATAACGCTTTTCTAATTTTAATATAGTCAAATGTCATTTATTCCTGTGATCAAAGCTGAATTTTCAGCATCATTAATCCAGTCTTCGGTGTCATCCTTCAGAAATCATTCTAATATCTGTCAGGTAGAGTAAGGGAGCGAGGGCTCAATTGCGAGAAAAAGGTCTTTTATTCAATATATCACAAAATAAAACAAAACACAAACAAAAACTACCCCAAGGGGGAAAACAAGACAGACTTAGACTTGGACTTGGACTAGGACTTGAACTTCGACCTGGACTTGGACTTGGACTTGACTTGACTGAAGCACACAGCAGGGAAACACACAGTGTACGACGACGAACCAGCACAGAACTGCAAACACAAGGAGAATAAATAGGGAGAGCAAACAAAGCAGGTAACGAGGGAGGACAGGTGGGGAAAATGAATCAATAATCAGGTAACAAGGTGGGCGGGGTTAGACAATCGACAGGAGAGCACATGGCACAAGGAAACACATGACAAGCCATGTGCTCACAACAAACAGGACTAGAACACAAAACGAGACATGAACACGCAGCTAGTGAAAACTCATAAGCCACGTGTTCACACAAAACATAACATGAAAGCACACAGCCAGTGAAAAACTAGCTGTGTGCTACACAGCACAAGACAAGAAAAAACACGCAGACAGAAGAGCGCGCGGCTCGAGCGAACTCGAAACCGCGCGCGCTCACGTGACAAGACAGAGCGTACGAGAACGAGCGAAAGCTCATTCCGTGCGCTCACAAAAGAAAACAAACACGCGGAGCATTGATGTCCGAATCCCGACACAGAACCGAAACCTAACTAGACAGACATGTCGGGATCCAAACACCATGCCCCGCACATATAACAAGGCACATAGACAAGTGAGTGAACCGCACACTCACACAGAGACGAGACAAAACAGGGAGTGTCAGAGCTCTGTCACAAAACCAAGAAATTAACTAGACCGAAGTGACAGAACCCTGACACTACCCCTCCTCCAAGGGACGCCACCTGGCGTCCCAAAGCGGGACATCAAAAACAAGACAGGAACATGACAAGACAACTCACCAGACAATACAAGACAGGAAGATCAAGACACAGAGACAAAGTGGGGAGGGAGGGAGGGGAGCCAAGTCAGAGCCAGCAGGAACATCTAAAAAGTCAAAAAGAAGGACCAGGGAGGGACGGGCGGGTTGAGCCAGGGAGGCTCAGGCAGATCTGGGGTCATGGCAGAAGACCAGGGTGGAACCGGAGGGACAGACCAGGGAGATTCCAGCGGGTCTGGAATCCTGGCTGAGGGCCAGGGCGGTGCTGGGGGAACTGACCAGGGAGACTCCGGCGGGTCTGGAATCCTGGCTGAGGGCCAGGGCGGTACTGGAGGAACTGACCAGGGAGACTCCGGCGGGTCTGGAATCCTGGCTGAGGGCCAGGGCGGTGCTGGAGGAACTGACCAGGGAGACTCCGGCGGGTCTGGAATCCTGGCTGAGGGCCAGGGTGGTGCCGGAGGGACTGACCAGGGAGACTCCGGCGGGTCTGGAATCCTGGCTGAGGGCCAGGGTGGTGCCGGAGGGACTGACCAGGGAGAATCCGGCGGGACAGGAGTCCCAGCTGAGAGCCAGGACAGTACAGGGGCCTTGGGTGGCGTCGACAGGGCAGGTTGCAAGGGCAGATCCATCAGGGCAGGCGGAGCAGACTGGCCAGACTTGGGAAAGACAGGGATTATAGTGAGGAAGGGAAATCCCACAAATATCACTGCTCCAAAGGATGCACAGTGGGCATAGGACAGACGGATCTCTGGGACGGCCTCCGGGCTGGCTGCGGGCTCTGGGACGGCCTCCGGGCCGGCTGCGGGCTCTGGGACGGCCTCCGGGCCGGCTGCGGGCTCTGGGACGGCCTCCGGGCCGGCTGCGGGCTCCGGGACGGCTGCGGGCTCTGGGACGGCCTCCGGGCCGGCTGCGGGCTCCAGGCCGGCTGCGGGCTCTGGGACGGCCTCCGGGCTGGCTGCGGGCTCTGGGACGGCCTCCGGGCTGGCTACGGGCTCTGGGACGGCCTCTGGGAGCTTGTCCGAAACCGGCATGACAGGGAGCATGGGTGGCGCCGGCAGGGCAAGGAGCTTGGGTGGCGCCGGCAGGGCAAGGAGCTTGGGTGGCGCCGGCAGGGCAAGGAGCTTGGGTGGCGCCGGCAGGGCAAGGAGCTTGGGTGGCGCCGGCAGGGCAAGGAGCCTGGGTGGCGCCGGCAGGGCAAGGAGCCTGGGTGGCGCCGGCAGGGCAAGGAGCCTGGGAATGGCCTCTGGACCCGCAGCAGGCTCTGGGACGACCTCTTGGTCCTGGGGTATGGAGGAAGCCTTCCTCCTTCTCCTCCTCCGTTTCCGAGAGCGAGGTGGTGCTGCAGTCTCTTGGACCTCCACAGGGGGCGCTGCAGCCTCTTGGACCGCCAGTGGGGGCGCTGCAGCCTCTTGGACCGCCAGTGGGGGCGCTGCAGCCTCTTGGACCGCCAGTGGGGGCGCTGCAGCCTCTTCAGCCGCCAGTGGGGGCGCTGCAGCCTCTTCAGCCGCCAGTGGGGGCGCTGCAGCCTCTTCAGCCGCCAGTGGGTAGGAGGCAGAACTGTTCTTCCTCCCTCTCCCCGAAGGGGTCATCGGAGGACTGGGGACCTGGCAGTTTGTGAGGTGAATAGGAGGTGGACCAAGAGGTGGAAGGCCACCCTCCTCCCCACGGTTGTATACAAACCCCACAAACTGCCAGAATGAAAGTATCCCCAGCATTCCCATCTCCCAGGCAGGGACAGGCTCATTGAGGCCGTTGTTGAAAATGTCCTTGAGCGCAGTGTTGTTAATATCAAGCCCCTCCGCAGTGATGACAAACTGGTGGGCAAACTCTTTCACTGTAGACACCCCTTGGCGAAGAGAAAAGAGCATGCCATAGCGCTTCATCTTCAGAAAAGTGGAGGGGCAAGCTCTGGGAGATGGAAACAGGAAGATGACCATCTTTCTGCTGAGTCCTCTGATGGCTGGTTCGTTCTGTCAGGTAGAGTAAGGGAGCGAGGGCTCAATTGCGAGAAAAAGGTCTTTTATTCAATATATCACAAAATAAAACAAAACACAAACAAAAACTACCCCAAGGGGGAAAACAAGACAGACTTAGACTTGGACTTGGACTAGGACTTGAACTTCGACCTGGACCTGGACTTGGACTTGGACTTGGACTTGGACTTGACTTGACTTGACTTGACTTGACTTGACTGAAGCACACAGCAGGGAAACACACAGTGTACGACGACGAACCAGCACAGGACTGCAAACACAAGGAGAATAAATAGGGAGAGCAAACAAAGCAGGTAACGAGGGAGGACAGGTGGGGAAAATGAATCAATAATCAGGTAACAAGGTGGGCGGGGTTAGACAATGACAGGAGAGCACATGGCACAAGGAAACACATGACAAGCCATGTGCTCACAACAAACAGGACTAGAACACAAAACGAGACATGAACACGCAGCTAGTGAAAACTCATAAGCCACGTGTTCACACAAAACATAACATGAAAGCACACAGCCAGTGAAAAACTAGCTGTGTGCTACACAGCACAAGACAAGAAAAAACACGCAGACAGAAGAGCGCGCGGCTCGAGCGAACTCGAAACCGCGCGCGCTCACGTGACAAGACAGAGCGCACGAGAACGAGCGAAAGCTCATTCCGTGCGCTCACAAAAGAAAACAAACACGCGGAGCATTGATGTCCGAATCCCGACACAGAACCGAAACCTAACTAGACAGACATGTCGGGATCCAAACACCATGCCCCGCACATATAACAAGGCACATAGACAAGTGAGTGAACCGCACACTCACACAGAGACGAGACAAAACAGGGAGTGTCAGAGCTCTGTCACAAAACCAAGAAATTAACTAGACCGAAGTGACAGAACCCTGACAAATATGATGATTTGCTGCTTATTATCAATCTTGAAAACAGTTGTGCTGCTTCATATTTCTGTGGAAACCGTGATAAAAAAAATATTTGATAAATAGAAAGCTCAAAAGAGCAGCATTTATTTAAAATTGAAATCTTTTGTAACATTTTAAATGTCTTTTACTGTCACTTTCGAGTAATTTAATGCATCCTTACAGATTAAAATGATTGATTTCTTTAAAAAAAAATTTTTTAACGGTAGGCCCTGTTTAATATTTTATAAATATTACTATTATAATGGTTAAAAAAACATTCATGAAAAATGAGTGAAAAAGTTTCTATTTTGCATTTTTTTTTTAATTTAAAGAAACCCCCTTTTCCACAAGTTAATATTGATGCATCAATAATCCTTATAACAGTTTGAGAAGAGAGAAGTATAAATATTTACATGATTTTTTTTTATTATTTTATAGTCTTGAGCTCCAACGGAAGCAAGAACATCTGACCTTATGTACAAAAAAAATCACACGATAAGTGTCACTAATTAGAAATATTTCTTCTCCACTGTATGATTTTTCTTTATTTTGCTTCTTTTTTTTATGCTAAAACTCAGTTTAGGACCTTTTGGACCATATACTGTGTGTGTTGTCATCGCCTTTACACATAGGCTACTCCTTCAGGGAAGCTCATTCAGAATGAATTACAGTTTGCATTTGGCAATCATTACATTCAGAGTACAGCGAGCTGTGTCGTAATGTGGGACATGTGACCCTGTTCAATACTTTATTGTCCGCACAATTCAATGAACGTCTTTCCTTTCAGCATGTTTTCAATTATTCTGTGTCATGGAGGCATTTTACATTTAAAAAAATAATAATTCGTGTTGTACCAATTTCATAAAGACGATTCCAGTAACAATAAGGGCACTGTATTCATCTGAAAATGCTCAAGGAGCCAAAAGCTGATTTCATACCAACTGGCTCAGGCTCGCTCTCAGAAATGAAGGACCATAAATGGCCAGATGTGCTTATTACTGATAAATAAATCACTGTCGTCTAAGATCTCCCTCACAGGCTGAGCCTCCCAAATTCCAACCACTAAGTATAAAGCTCTGAATATCATCATTTGAGTTTGAAATAGAGGATACAGATCAGATATATCTCCACTATGGCGAAGGCTACACTCTTCGAAAAATTCTGTTTAGAACCCTAGGGTTCCAGACTCGCTAGAACGCTTTATGCCAAAAGAAAAGTTAGCCTATAGGCCTGTATGAAGCACCAGACAAAACCCTTTAAGCTTCTACATAGTTCTAATTGTTTTAAGAGTGTATATTTTATGTCGCTTTGAGTCTTATCCTGCCCCCATCCCTCCAGACCTCACATAAAAGCCGTCAATATATTATTACCTGTTCCTTCAGCTCCGTATTGATCCCATACTCCATCTCTTCTCATCTATGCCGGAGTTATGCATCTATTCTGGCCAGCCGTGGTGAAAACGACACTAAACCCCTGACAGTACAGTTTCATTGATTTCTGTACTGAGACGTTCTGCAAGCGTTCTGGATATTATAAATGTGTGCCGCAGAATATATCGCATCATAACAGTTTATCTTCATGTATATGTATTGAGGTACTTGGATTCAGATTTAATGCGACAGATAAGATAGATGAACGTTGCATTTGTCTTGTTGGTAATAAGACGTGTTTGAGATGGATCAATGGGCTAAAATCCTGATTCTGATTTTGAAATGAGATATTATATGATTATTTAGGCTAGGATGGATTTATCAAGGGCCATATATTGGCCATCTATTGTAGGCCTATATGTCTTATTTTTTTATGTCAATAATGCAATTTTTATTTTTTCCTTCAACTTAATTCATATTGACTCCAAATTTTTGTCAGATCGTTTCTGAAATGAAACAGGTGAAAATTTGTTATAACAAAACATTCGCAGTGTAACACATCAGAAAACATGATGAGAAGGCCATATAGGCTACAAGACAGTCTAGACTAATTGTATAAGGCTATATTTAGATGTTGAAAAGTTGTTGTTGTTGTTGTTGTTGAAATGACTCGATAAAGCCTGCAAAAAAAAAGAAAAAAAATAAAAAAAAATAAGAAGTTATTTTTAATTTTTGAGCTTTTGCACTTTGTCTACATCATTGCTATTATTTGGACAGTACCACGGAAATGTGATTATGGCGCCACCTACAGGCTTCAAAACATAGGCTATAAATGATTAAAGGGGCTATTATATGTAAGAATTTTCATGTATTAATCACTTTTTCATTGCCAATGTGTGTACAGCTTGTAACGCGAAACTTAAAAAACGAACCTTCTCCGACTTCCTAGGTTGTCTATGAAAGCCAGACTGATTTTATGTGAAGAATTTGGGACGATTTTGCCGGGAAAATCAAAAGGATGTGACGTTTATGATCCCAAGAGCCTCTCTTCCGTTCTATGACTCATGAAACGAATCCAATGTTCAGGATAATGAAGAAAGAGCCATTCTGTACTGTAATGTCAATGAAAGGCCAAAGAAAGGGGATTGATTCAAACTAGTCTCACAAATAGCCATCGATATGGCTAGTCTATAATCTCAAACACTTTATAACCAAACTATCATTACAGTCTAGGCCTAATTTTAATGAGCTCATCTGTCGACATGATAACATTGAATCACAGAGCTGGTGCCAATATTTCCACATAATTTCTCACAGCTGTCATTTTTGTTGTGTTTATTTTGTTATAACCGTCACTCTAAACAGCATCTGGATGTTCACTAGCATATTGCTGCAAGGGTATTTCCAAATTATTTTTACTTTTTAATCGAAAAAGATCTTGATCGCCTTGTTCATAGGGGGCATAGAATAACATTCATTCTCTTGAAGGATAGGCTATGTGCACTAATACGAGCACGAGCAACAAGTTTCTGGTTGCAGTTCACTTAACGGCCACCGGTGTCGCTAATAACCAGGGTTTCTGAATTCTACAGTCTTTAATTTCTTTCCTAAAATCACCACTGACATCCTATGTGTTATTTTACAATTATCTATTATTGTATTGTGTATTAATATTTTGAATTAGCTTTCATTTATTAAAGTTTTCGTTTTATTTGTAGCTCTCTTTTTTTTTGCATTTCAGTTCCACTTTTTGTAGGCTATCTTACACTTGAAACTTTGTGTAGGCTACTGCTAATTGTTGGCTCTTATGATAAAAACACTTGTAATGTTCCTCATTTGTAATTCACTTAGGTTAAAAGTGTCTGCTGAATTTATAACTGAAAATGTTTTCAAATTTGGGTTCTTGTAGTAGAAGAAGTTGTGAAATGGACCATTAAAACAACTGAAGGAAAGATGCATTTTGAATGTGAGTCTTTTACACACCCGAGGGAGGGAGTCTGAATGGGACTATCCTGTTACCTTTTCTTGATCAGAATAAAGCAGGTGGGTTTACACACACACACACACACACACACACACACACACACACACACACACACACACACACACACACACACACACACACACACACACACACACACACACACACACACACACACACACACACACACACACACAGAAAGACAGAGAAACACACATTCACGAGGCATATCCCTACCATACAACACCTGGCTGGGGTGAGTTAAGAATTCACTTTACTGCAGAGGAGGGAAGTCAAATGCTAATCAGGTTTTGTTCGAAGCGGTCGAGTTTCTGAGCCAGAGAGCATTTAAAGTAACACTCCATTGTGCTTCAAGCCAAAACTCTCTCCGATCTATTACTTATGTTTCCTCTACATAGTCATTATCTGCTCTGTGATGTTTATGAGCACCGAAACACGTCGCTAAAAGCCAGCATGTCTCATTTTCCCGCTCACCTTGTCTTTATGTCCAGTTCTCGAAAATGTCTTTTGTGAATTGTTTCTCAAAACCCATCTTTACTGCTGCCAACCTCAAACAAAACTTTGAAAATCTTTCAAACGCTTAATTATTTATCTGGTGAACTTTTTGCCAACATTTTGTTTCCTGGAGTTCTGATATAAATGTGCACCCTGTAATCAAGCTTCTTTAATGTTCCAGAAAGTATACCTTTAACATCCATGGAATCTTTCCATCCCATAAAAGGTCATTTATAGAGGAAAGAGGTTATTTTAGATTATTAAAATGTTCTGCACACTAAAAAAAAAATATGGTTCTTTATACTGGAACGTTCTTTGGGGAACCAAAAATGATTATTCTATGGCATTGCTGTAAAACCTGCTATAACCTTTATTTTTAAGAGTGTGACTACAAGAAGTTGCATTGTTGTGTGATTATATTGTGAATTTCATAAGAGCTTGTGTGTATAGGCTATGCATCAGACTCTGGGCGGTCTGTATGTGCGCCGTCGGTCTGAGGCTGAGACTAATGTAGTAATGACTTATAGGATAACTGTCACCAAAATGCAACCTAGGATCTTTTTGTTAATTGACTATTTTTGACTGTCAAAATGCCGGCGGACACAGCTAGAGTGAGTTGTTCAAAATCTTTCTTTTTAGTAAACTCTGTGTACACAAACAATGTTCTCAATGCTCGAGTTCATGTGTAGAGCCCCTGGTGATACTTCGAGCAAAGTTTCATGTTGTGTCGAGCCTTCTTAGTGTTTTAAAAATAGCGATTTTTGATGCTATCATAGTAGTGCCCCAAGCACTCCCATTCAAAAGGCAATTTGACCGAAAACGAAAATACGGTCAAACTTAAAAGTGGAGTTTCCATTCTAACTGCTTTTAAACGAAAGTTCGTCTCGGGTAGATTAACAAAAAAGACCCTAGGTTGCATTTTGGCGAGAGTTACCCTTTAAGTGCGAGTATGATGCAAACAGCTTCAACATCTGAAAACAGGCTTCGGAATGAAAAGAGAGGATGGAAAACTCAAGCTTTGGCTCCGATCATGTCCATCATGTCATACATGAGATGAGTCATTGCATTACTCTATTTTATACATTCATAAGCTGCCTGAAACACTCCCACATAGTTCACTGTGTGTGTGTGTGTGTGTAAGTGTGTAATAACACCCAGAGTGAAAATATGTGAATTTGGATGCCAAATGTTGTTGAAGATTGATGCTGAAATGTTATGTACCAAATAGCAGATCTACTTGAAATAGTCGAACAGTTTCAGAGATGTATTTCCAACCATTTAAAAGTTTAGGCTGCAATATTACATTTTTTTGTTTTACCCTCCAAATGCATTAAAAACTATAGACCTTTTGCTTTCCATGGTCTGTTTGGAACCGATGGAACGTAAGCTCAATATAACTCAATATTTTTCAACTAAAACCATTTTGTATCTAATCAATAACTTCTCATTAATGAGTGAATGTACAAAAGTTTTGAATGTTCTGTTTTTACCACGCTATTACTTCATTTACCCTTTTATATTAATAAAAAAATATATATATTCGAAATATCTTTGTTTTTCAAGAATTCCAGCAAAAAACTGTGTGATGCAAGAAAGGATATTTTATCATTTTTACCAAAAATTTAGTTCAATATATCATTAGATGTAATCAAAATAATGTATTGAAAGAGCATATAAAATGAGAATTTTAATATTTCAAAATGTATGAAACCTACAAATTATTTTTCTAACAAAACAACATCAATATTAAAAACAAAATATATTAATTTTACCTGCATAGACTTTCATATGAAAAATTATGACAGTTTGAATCTCCTATTCATGGTGCAGTAGTTCATCAATAGGTGGCAGCAAAGTGAAATGTGGACTTTTTTTTCTTCCAAACCCTCTTTCCTTTTTCAAATTTAGACTATTTGGTCTATTAACTTTTGCTCTTCAAACACATTAAGATATTAATTTGTTTGTCATTTTATTTTAATTTCAGAATCATAATGTGTTCATGCGCGGTCATGTTTATAAACAAAATGCAGTCCCAGTGGGAAGGAAAAAATATGTGAGTTTTGGAAAGAGGCTACAAAGATTTTGCAGAAGACAAATTTGAGACAAATCTAACTTATTAAATTATTAAACCAAATAACAGCAAAATTTCAAGTGTAAAACCACAGTTCACTTTCGTGGCAAAATGGACCGAACGCAAAAGGTGTAACATTTTAGTTTAAATGGTTATTTTCATACATTTTTTGTGTCAAAATTGTTTTAAAACATGGAATTAAAAAAGCACCTTTTCCGGGTCAAGACGGGCCTGAATGCAATTGGAGGGTTAAATAAGTTTGCAGTTCTGCATTTATTTGATGAAATATACAGTAAAAACAGTAATATTGTGAAATATTATTACAATTTAAAATGTCTTCTATTTGAATATATTTTAAAAATGTAATTTATTCCTGTGATCAAAACTAAATTTTCAGCATCATTACTCCAGTCTTCAGTGTCACATGATCCTTCAGAAATCATTCTAATATGATGATTTGATCAAGAAACATTTCTGATTATTATCAATGTTGAAAAGAGTTGTGCTGCTTAATAATTGTTTGGAAACTGTGACATTTCTTTATTCTTATTTGAAATAAAAATATTTTGTAACATTATAAATGTCTTTACTGTTCCTTTTGATCAGTTTAATGCAACCTTATTAAATAAAAGTAATTTTAATTTCCTTAAAGACACAGAACATTGTAGCCGGTTCTTGTGTTGCTGTATCAGGGGCAGGTGTAGGTGTCGTGTGTGAAAGGTGAGGGGTGTAGAGCGAAGGATGTGGGGTACGAGGGGTTAACGGACACACAGATAAGATACAGCTGGCCAGCGAGAGGAACCGCTGTTTAATTCAGGAAAAACACACACGGAGTGACCACAGAACAAGGAATTGAGCGTCTTTAGGGAACTGAACTACTCACGCATGACCACACAAACCTCTGACGCACACATTGTCCCGGCCTGCTTGCTCTTTAATGAATCCGAGTAGTGTCCTGTTATCAGCCAAACCATGGCTTTCAGGCCAAAAAGGGCTTTTGATATAAGGTCAGAGGTCATGGAAAGCATCTCCACCCCTGGTTTTGGGTCACTTCACACCAACAGTGGCTTTGCAACAGAATCACCGAACAGCGTGTCTGGTTGGAGTCTCTATTGGCGTCCACTTGTATGGGTTCAGTTTAATCTCTTTCCCGTCATCGTTCACTTGGTAATGGAAAGACATGTGCAGCGTAGTTGTCTCATGTAGCCAGACTTAATGCAAGGCTGCGTTATATTGATCAATAGAGACAGTAATGACATTTATCATATTACAAAACGTTTCTATTTTAAATAAATGCTGTTCTTTTGAACTTTCTATTGGAAAATGCATCTTGGTTTCAACAAAATGTTTAAGCAGCGCAACTGTTTTCAACATTGATAATGAAAAGCAATGTTTCTTGTGCAACATTCAGCTTTGTCATCACAGAAATAAAGCCTTTCAATGACAGAAACGGATGTTGGGTTGTTCTTGTGATCAGGTTTTTAGAATTACAGAGGTATGGATTGTGTTTACTAACCCACCAGAACTTCTTTTGTTTTGTTTATAGACACTACTCATTTTTGGATGGAAACCTTATAAAAATGTACAGTGAGCGAAACAATCTGACCTTTGTTTGATGTTTGTTTGAATGTGGAGTCCAACACATGCCCAAATATGAAGAGACGGCATGAAATGGAACCGTTCTGGATCATCAAAAGTTCCAAATTCTATTCCAGACGCCAGTTCTGGTCCACAGTATACTGGGAGTTCTGCTGATTTGATCATAGCGTAGCTGGGAGCTTTATTAGGTGTTGGGAAGGGAAGACCAACCCTCCTACTAAGAGATCTTGGAAAATATTTGTGCTTTTGTCAGAAACAGCTACTTCAGATCTGTTACGGTGCCAGATCCACCAAACAGCTAAAGCATATGGGTCGTTTGGTTATGAGAGGTATTTGGGAAAATACTGCAGATGGTAGTGTTTTAGTCCTTTGAAATAACTTCAAGTCAATATGAAATCAAACTTGGTTATGTTTCTGGGCTTTTTGTGCGTTCATTCGGCCACATTATTTCGAACCTAAAACATTTGTTGAATTTTTTTCTTAAAATATTTTCAGTCTCTTTATCAGTATAGCTCACGTTTCAAGATCTAATCGATTTCTGATTAATAAATTCAAGTCTCACCCTGCAATGTTTTGTACTTCACATTTAAATACTTAAGATTATATTGACTTTAAGGGGTGAATCATAACACATTTGAGTCGATTATTATTACCTGGGTTATTATCATTAACTAAAACTATGAATAAAACTAAAACCATAAAAAAAGTGATTCTTGAAACAAATATAAAACTTATTTCATCTCATCTAGTTGCAGAGACAATATTTCTTACTAGTTTAATTTGAAGTATTAAACTATAACTAAAACTAAATAAATTAAAACTAATAAATAAATATTTGTGCTGTCAAAATGATTTACCAGGATCAACCGCATCTAACATAAAAGTTTGTGAATATGTGTGTGTGTGTGTGTGTATGTATGAATGTATACACACACACACACACACACACACACATATATATATATTATATATTTAAAATAGTGCTGTCAAATTGATTAATCGTGATGAATAGCATCTAACATAAAAGTTTGTTTATATAATATTAATGTATTAAATGTATTAAAAACCTTCACTGTAAAAATATATATTTTTTTGATTTTAGTAAACTATACATAATATACTGTTTATCCAATTGATTTGTTCAATGTATTTAAATTGAGTTAAAAAAATAAGTTATCTCAACTTTTGAAAGTAAGTATAAAAAGAAAAAAGCCCATGCAAAAAAGAAAAAAAATATAATGAGTTGAGTTTTTTTTTAGTGTATAAAAGACAAAAAAAACTAAATTATTAAAACGATAACTAAAATTAAAGTGAATACAGAAAATAAAAACAAAATCTAATTCTAAATATTAACAAACTATAATAGCATATTAGTGATACTAAAACAACACAGAATAATACAGAAATCATATTCAAGCTATTAGTTATTCTTGAACATTTATTGTTGATGTGTATATTGATGTGTAATGATAAGAGCAATGAAGTGGTCTTGAATTGAGTTATCATGGTCATGTGAGCAGCAGTAAGAGCGATTCTGATGTGAACATTGAGAAGATGAATCTCTGCTGATGGCCACGGCTAATGAGAGGGGTCAGAGGTCAACAGTAGGACCGTTCTCAGACTAGCAGGTCCTTGTGCTGATCTATGGCCTGCTTCAACTGGACAAACTCAAGCCTGTACATCATTACAGCAGAAATCCAAGATTTTATTTTTGAAATCTGCACCTAACAGGATATTCAGAACATTCTAGCATCATGTCAGCAAATTTTGCACAGACAAACAACTCAAGTTCAGTTGCAGATGTAAGTTGTATTTATTTTTAAGATCATATAAAATGAAGGAAAGCCATGTTGTGGCTCCTGCGCATGTCTAGAACAAGTGATTGTATCTAAATCTTCTATATGAGAGATCTGAAACATCTCATCATCATCTTAAACGTGCTGTCGCATGGCGTCTGTAAATAATCCATCATATATAGTGAACCAACACGAGCCGAGCAGCTGAACGTCACTTTGAGAATAGTGTGTTAGCAGGACGCGAGTGGAGGCTAGGCACGCACTTTCACCCCTGACCCCAAAGGTCACCGTGACCAGGGCCGGCGCTAGCCTTTTGGGTGCCCTAAGCACAAATGCTTGGCGGTGCCCTACCCCACCCACCAACCAAAGGAATAACAACCATTCAGAATTTCTTAGGTTCTCTTTACTTCCAAAATAACTGCTAAATAAAATAAATGCAAATAAATAATTTTACATTAACAATGGCACCAAACATGAAAAGAAATAAATAATATAGGCTAAAGGTTAAAATATAAATACCAAATACCACCACAATTACTAAAAACACAGATTTGGAACTGAACAATGTAAACACAGAAAGTTAAAAGTGCAAAGGTCTGATGAGGCACAATATAATAATTCTGTACATAATTTGACAACTCTGTGAATATGAAAATATACAAACACTGAGATTGTGTTTTTTTTTTCTTATTGCAGTTTCAAAGTTTTTAAAATAAAAGACTCAACATGCAGGGCTAAAAGCCCCGGATCTTTTGCACTAGCGACGCCCCTGGACATGCCCCCACCACTATTTTCTAAGGTCGATATTGTCCCCACCACTTTTGAAACATCTCGCGGCACGAATGTACCAATACAAACAAACAAAACATCTCCAGTTAACCAGCAGAGCATTCATTTCATTCGTTTTTTTAAATAAGAGGCGATCTAGCGCTGAAATGTGTTGTTTTTTTAAATCAACTGGTCAAAGTGCTCGTTGCCGCTGCGATCAGTGGCGCGGATACTGTTTGTTTCTGGCTCGCGCACAGCCTTCACTCAGACTAGTGATGGGCAATCCGGCTCTTTTTCGTGAGCCGGCTCGTTTGACTCGGCTCACTGAAAAGAGCCGGCTCTTTTTGACTCACAAACGGCTCTTTAAAAAATATGTTTTAACTCGCTGAAAGTCCACCACACAACTGTGCAACGTTAATGGGCAAAGTTATGACTGACTATTTTTCTTACCTTCTTTTTATTTTTTTTATGTGGATGTTACTGAGCTTGTAGAAGTTTAGCTCTTGCGTTCTTCTGAACATCTTGCGCTGCCATTGCCCGATGTCATTTCTGAGTCATATCAGACCATAATCTGTCTCTCTTTTAAATGCCTAGGCTATTTCACGAGTGGTAGGCTACGACTGGCTGTTGTATATGTTGTATAAATATAACTATTATCGAAACAAAATAACAAAATAACGCAGGCAGTCTCATCTAAGAGACGTTTAGGCCTCCTCCAATAGTAGACAGCTGGGCATAGCTTGCAGGTTTGCTTAGTGGCAAACTTTTTTCATTTGATTGGTTCAACTGCCACCCGCCCGAATTTAATTAAAAATATTATTTTTCATCACGTCATCCGCCCGATCCGCGGTTTATCCGCATCTCTAGTGTGTGTGTGTGTGTGTGTGTGTGTGTGTGTGAGCTCGGCCCTCCCTCATGCAGTTTAATTGGTTGACATCGCGTGTATGATTGACAGGAACAGAATGTGAGGCTGATCAGGGAGTCGAAACAAATGTGTGTGCGCCTTTAGGCCTATATAATTATGTTTTTGTTGGTTTTTGAATTAGTCAATTATTTTAAATACAATTAAAATCATTCATTATTTCATTATTAGCCTACATAATGATTTAATTTCTATAGGCTATATTTTTTTTAAATAGAGTCGGCTCTTCAGACATGCGAGCCGGCTCCCGTCGTTCACCTACAAGAGCCGGCTCTTAGATCCGGCTCATTCGCGAACGACCCATCACTAACTCAGACGCGCGCTTCAATCCGTTGTGGAGACTCTCTATTCGTTCCGGTGAAATTAGAAAACAAAAAGCACAAAAAAGTGCCCCTGCCTGATATACAACCACAGAAAAACATAATCGGTTTTGATGAGAAAAAAAAAAAAAAAAAAAAAAACTATGAGTGCGGATTAGAACTCAGAACCTCTGACACGCTTGGCAAAAATTCTACCCCTGGACCACTTAAATACACGCTTAATTTCGTCGGATCAACATATAATAGGCCTCATTGAACGACCACTTAAACCCAATCAATGTACTATTTAAATCGATTGCGGGACATCGTAGTATATATAATACTGTTTTATGATTAAGCATTGTGTTCCCCCCCTCCCCGCACCCGCAGTGTCCCACCCACTTTTTAAAACAAAGTTACTGCATACACGCAAGGGCTACAAAACTAACATTTTTATTTAAAACATTGTCTTACATGCAAGCGACGCGCGAGCATCATCCCGCTGTCTCTTCTTTTTTCTTTTTTCCGCCCCCGACTCTTGGTGCTTTTCGACGCCATGTCTGAGGTCGGTGTCTGCCAAATTTGACATTGATTGAGGCATAATCGAACAGACCACTGGGAGGTGGGGAGGGGGGGCACCAGAGGGAGACTGGCACAGGAGATTCACCTTTTTCTCGACTAATTTGGTCTAGGCCTATATTACTTTTGTATTGCTTTTGTATATTAACATGCTTTAGACACATTTTATTTGTTAAATACTAGTAGCCTATTGTGATGATTTTTCACGACCCAGATTTTTTGGTGCCCCCCCAAGCACTTGGTGCCCTACGCGCAGTGCGTGATGTGCGTGTGCGGAGCGCCGGCCCTCTGGGACGGTCACGTGACTATAGTTGACTGAGGTGCTGCTGTGTGTGGGTGGTGCTTTAGCTCGGATGTACATTACTCTGCATGGCATATCCTTAAAGGAATAGTTCTGCCATTATTTGCTCTCCCTCATGTCGCTACAAACCCGCATGCTGGCATCTCTTTCATGGGACACAAAAGAATTTTTGAAGAACGCACATTCTGCAATGTTCTTACATGTTTATTTATATTTCAAACTTAAAGTATAAGGTTTAAATTTATATTAATACACATCTATATTAATAATGTGTAAAGGAAACATTTTTAGGTCATGTAAACTGGTCATAATTTCTTTACGGTATTTCACCATTTTAAATCACTTTTTGACTTCACTAGTTGCTTTTAAAAGTCTTTCAGAGACAAAATAAAATATTTAAAGTTTGTATATACATGCCTATATATATTACTACTATATATACTACTATATATATATACACTAAGTAATGACAAAATTGTATTTTGGCTATTATTTTATTTTAGTATAATTGAGATACTATTAGTAGTATCAACAGTTTGAATTAGTTTTTATATATTTCTACATTTTAGTTAAACATTTAGTAAATAAAACATTATTATTATTATTGTTAACATGTCTAAATATAAATTTTATTCATTTTTATTTCAGTTTTAGTTATTTTAGTACATCAAGAAAAAAAAAAAAAAAAAAAAGAACTCTTGTGTGGTTGTCAACAGGAACATCATGAATATCAGTGTGTTAGGTACTTAAGAGTCTCTCCAACACTTGAATGCTGATACTTGACCTTTAGTTTCAGGGTTACCAGTCGCTCTTTTTAAGCCAAGGAGTTGAAAAGTTTTAATCTGAGGGAGATTAACACACACACACACACACACACACACACACACACACACACACACACAGAGAGAGAGAGAGAGAGAGAGAGAGAGAGAGAGAGAGAGAGAGAGAGAGAGAGAGAGAGAGAGAGAGAGAGAGAGAGAGAGAGAGAGAGAGAGAGAGAGAGAGACTGATGAGATGAAGAGGCCGAAGTGAAGCCTGTTTGCATTTGAATGCAGTCAGTCAGCTGCAGAACAGGATAACATCTCAGCTTTCGCTGATTTGGTTCTGGCCAAAGGGACACAAAGAAGACTTTACAAGAGGGAAGCACTCAAAGACATTCCTCAAATCCATTTCAGTAGAAAGACAGAAGACCGGGCTAATGTTTCAAGACAGAAATAGCAGTTTTATTTTTCTTGGGTGTTGATTCCCGTGCCACTGATTTGAATGATGCTCTTTTTATTCTCCTCTAGCCAACCAAGTGCTCTTTCATCGACTGTATAAATTTTCAGACTACTACTATAGTAAACATACCCATTTTATAGACAATATTAAAAGGATAAAACGTAATGGACAGATATGTGTAGGGAAATGGCAGTTTTATTAACAATGCATACCTGCTGAATAAAAGTATTACTTTCTTTTTCTTCTTCTTCTTCAAAAAAATCTTACTGACCCCAAACTTTCCCAAAAATCCCCAAAACATTTTCTGTTGCTCGGGGCATGGATAAAAAGATAATGTTAAAGAAATACTAAATAGGGGACTGTGTGTCTTTTCAGTATAGATTAAAATCATGCTTTAGGCTCTCCACGTCTTCATATAAACCCACACGAGCCACGTTAATCTATCAGGATTTGGAAAATGCTGTAAATCCTCCATTAAATAACATTTTATGGATGTTTGGAAGCGAGCAGCACTCGATCTGGATTAAATCATAGTGACGGGGGACTAAATGGATGATGGCACACCGCAGTGGAACTATAAACTTAAACAGACAATTATTGATTTTGATATTTTTTTAGGAATGAAGAGTCTGTGTCTCGATCGGTAACATTAATGCAGTGGGAGAGAAGGGTCTGTGTGGCCGGCTTTGGTGGTCAGTGCTTTAATATGGCATGGTGTGGGAGGTCATCCAGGAGTCAAGGGTCAAAGATTACCATCCTAAAGGTCTCTATGACCCTTGAAAATTGATTGCTTACACATCAGAAAGCTTCAGCTCAGAATGTCAACTTCACATTTAGCCTGGCCGGCACTGACAGCTACACTCGTTTACATCTTCCTCTTTCCATTTTCGTCACTGGTACACTGAAAACAGTTTAGCTATGAAATGTAGGCTATATAACACACACACACACACACACACACACACACACACACACACACACACACACACACACACACACACACACACACACACACACACACACACATTTAAATGTGCGCTTCTTGGGAATATAAATGTTTTCTACTAATTATGTACATTATCTCTATACACTGTAAAACTTCTGTTAAATTAATCAGCAATTACAAACCTCAGCAATATTTGATCACAGAGAACAGTAAAATGAATAAAATGTGTGCATACACTGTTCCTATCATGTTTATTTATTATAATGTTTGTAGAAAAAAAGCTGCTCATTGATTTCAATATATATTTGGACACTGACAAAAAAAAAAATCTTTACATTCATAAATATAAATAATAGCAATTTACAGCAGAAGCAGATCTTTGTTTTCAGTCAGCAGATATTGTCTTAAGAATAATGCATAGTCCAGTATTTGTCCCTGTATAATTATTCACTATGAAACCATATCCTAAGAGAAATATACGAATAATCATCTGTCGTAAAAAAACAAAACAAAAAACAATGGCATAAAAACAATTGCATGGCCAAAATCATGTTTACTGTAACACAGGATCTCTTGTAGAAGTAGGCAATTTCTTTTCATGAGCAAAAACACACAAAATAAATAATAAAAGTTTGTATAGTACATTTCTATTGCTTCCCACCCTCTTTTTTCTTTCCTCTTTCTCATGTCTGTTACATAACAGTGGTTGAATGACAACATCCAAGCTTTGCTCTTTTTGGCAGCAATAAATCACAAAGGACAAATGTGTTTTGAGCTGTATGATTATGGGCATGTGAAATAAGGGAGCGTTTAGGCAGCAGACATCAGAGCCGGTATTCTGTTCAGTGAGTTCGAAATCATACTCAGTTGAATCAGACGCAAACAAAAAATAGATGGTAAAATGTAAATATATAGTGGAAAATTCCTAAAAAAGGCAGAGAGCCGTGGGATCTTTAATGAGTGTTATTGAGCATCACCTGCGCGACACACCGGTCTCGAGTCCCACGGAGGAGCTCCTGAAGGATAAAAGGACGAGTGACGACAGTGAAGGACGAGAGAGGACCACGTTTTATCATGTTTCTATGCTTTACTTTCAGTTTTTCGTTTGTTTATTTGGTGATTAAAGTTTATGTTGAACGTTCGCTGGTTCCTGTCTCCTCCTTCCCTGAGCCTTTAACGTTTATTACATGCCTGTTTTAAATCCATTTAATAATGAGGAGTGTTTGAGTGAGGAAGTAAAAATGTTTCAATGCATTAATTTAGGGTTTAAAAGACACTTAATATTTGATTCTGAAAACAAACCTTGAACTGATTTGAGCTGAGTAACGACACTATTGACAGTCTTCTGCCAAGCTGCTTATAGCTGATTTGAACTCATTTTACAATGAAAAAATTATGTAAAGCATCTCTACTGAACTGAATTAACAGTTTGTAGAGATGCTTTACATCAGAATTTGAATATATATATTTGATGAAGTTTGCACCATTGATTCTGTTACCGTGAAGCAGCTTTAAAACAATCTGTATTATATAAAGCGCTATATTAGAACCCCTAAACGTGACATGGTGATTGAAAAAAAAAATGAACTGGGAGGGAAAAATATATTTCAATGCTTTTGCGTTCTCTCGCATTTAGGGCCCTATTTAAATAAAAGTGACTTGACTTTTTGCTTCTCACTAGCCCCTTTCACACAGCAATCCTGGTAAATTACTGTAAAATTGCCAGAATGACTTTACCAGTATACACAAATATGCTGTTCACACAAACAATTTTTTACCGGTAAGAGATCATTCACACATCCGCCCACATGAGGAAAAGCGCTTTAGTTTCACTATCTGTTCAATTTGACAACATTTTTAGTCATCTGAGTGAAAGGTGTAAGGGGATGATCAAACAGAAAGCGTGTTTGCTCTTAAAAACACGAGATGCGCATAATAGTATCCAACTGCAGACCTGCAGAACTGATGGAAGGAAAAGAAGGCCGGGTCTCGAGTGCAACATGTTGAAAAAGCTCAGAGACGTGGCGCAACATTCAAAGATGATTGCATATTTAAATAGAAAAACTATTAAAAAGCTTACTGTAAACTCACTGAGTAATCACGTCATCTCAATTAGAACTTTATGATTGGCCCAAAGCAGACTTCTCATAAGTGATCATACCGGTAATCTTCATTCTGCATTCACACAGAGTATGTGTATTACTGGTAAATAAGGGAATTTACGGGTATTTTTGAAAAGGTCCTGTTCACACACAATCTATTATCGGTAATTTACCAGTAAAGACTGAATGTGTGAAAGGGGCTTTTGTCTTTTTGGGCCAGAACACACAATATGCACCATGAGCTTTGACTGTACACACTGTGAAGGTGCTGAAAATCACTAGACAGTTTCATAGCTTTCTGCATTATCAAAAAGGGTCCTGGCTGCAACTCTTTACTCCCAGCCAAAGTCCTGGCCTGTCATCTGGTAGAACTTCATGTTGAAAGGCCTGTAGAAATCCCTGAGTCTGTGCAGCACCTCCGGCGGGATGTGCGGATGCGGTCTTCCTTTCGTCTTCCCCAGGCATCGCGGTCTGCTGCTCCCCTCCGGCTTTTTGAGGCATGGGAAGCCTTTAGTCTGGTTAAAGTAGAAGTGCTTATTGGTCACCACTCGTTTGAGTCCCAGGAAATCCTGCACCCTGCCCATTTCTCCCGCCGGATCCGTCACCAGCTTCTCGCCGCTCACGAAGAGAAGCTGCGTGAGCGGGAAATACCTGAGCCAGTTCTCCAGGTGTTTGGAGTAGATGCCGATCCTCACGGCGCTCCAGGACGTGTCGATCAGACCCGTGGTGGAGTTCTTAAAGACCAGGTTCTGGAAAGATGGCAGGCCAGGGTTTTTGGTCAGAGTCTGAGTGTAGTCTGACACGGCCCGGGTCACGGGGTCACGGACCACCACGATGAGTTTGGTGCTGCGGCTCATGGAGAAAACTCGGGAAGGGGCTTCACGTGTGATGAAGTAGCTGGGTGTCTTCTCCATAGTGATCTGGCCGTCTAAAGTACGAGGCATTAGGTTCCTACAGAAAGAGAAAGTGGAGAAAGTGTCATAATGGACGTCACTAAATGGTTTGAAACACCATTAAGTGTTTGTATAATGCTCATTTACAAGCTTATAACTTCATTTGTGTGGTCTGGTAGATACATTTACATGATTTTTCTTATACTTTGCTGCAGCACCTCTTTTCACCCTCTGTCTGAACAATCTGTTTTAGTTACTGTCTCTTTAAAGCCGTCTCTCTGAAAAGCATAGTCTGCTCTGATTGGTTAGCCGCCCGCTCTGTTGTAATTGGTCAACCACTTAGTGCATGTGTCGAGCTTCAGCTCCTTAGGTTTCATTCAAACATTATTATATCTATATGGCGTTGATATTGATCCATACCATGTTTTTTTGGCCTTGCAGCAAAAAAGAAAAATACCCAACTTACACAAATGTTCTTTGAGGATGGGCCAAAGTTGCCACAGTATGTGAAATGTGCAAAATGGGTTCCAGAAGTAAAAATCCCATTCATTTTATCCATATAGGGGAATTGATTTTTAACCATAACTTATAAACCGTTAAAAACAGACATACTGTAAGCTACAAGGTTGTTAAACGATGGTATATGCTTAGGCAGAAGCCATCAGTCTACATTATTTCAACTTATAATAATCGTGTTTAAAAATATTATTCCAGGAAAGAAATCTCCAGCAACCAGACAATGAAAATAAATTAATGAATGAAAAAATGAATGGGAAAATGCTTCCAGAACCAAGGCCGCTAAAATTGGCTTAAGCATATTGATAAAGCTACACTCTAAAAAGGCACAAGTATAAAAAAATATGTATGGGATTGTCTTATTGTCTTTTCTTTTCTGTCATTATTTACTCAACCTCATGTTGTTCCAAACCTGTATGACTTGCTTTTTTTTCTGTGTAACACAAACTAACTTACCTTGAACAAGTCATACATGTTTGGTTTGGAATGACATGAGCATGAAAGAAATGATGACAGAATTTAAATGTCTGAAAGAACTGTGCCTTTAGGGATGCTGCATTAGAATCTGGCCAAAATCATAATTATGCTGGCTTTCAGAACAGCATTTGCATTTGGAGTGCACATAAATGTCGTCTAAATAGGCAGTTCACTAGGTTTTGGGACAGAAACTATGTGTAGCTTCACCTATGTCGTCCAAACTAAATATTGAACTGCAATTTTAAGCAATTCTGCTAAATGAAAAAACTTTATTAAAAGTGACTCTGGAGACGTGATAATTGCCACCATTTTCAGCTTTCACCAGCGGATGAAGCTGTCACAAGTGTTCAGTTCATTATGATGAAAGATGTTCTTTTTATTATCAAATATAAAACAAGCACTTCTCTGATGAGGTCACTGTCGAATTACTCACTCTGTCCTGAGTAATGCAAAGTGTTGTTAAATAAACATTAAAGTAGACTTTATTAAAAAACAGCCTATAGTGGAATGAACGAGAAGGGAGTGGTGAGTTGCTATAAAAGAAAGAAAAAAGACGAAACCATAACAGCTCTTAGCAGTCATTTCCTGATGATGGTTTCGTCTCCAGAACGCCTGAGCACATTTTGATTTTTGCGAGATCCTCTTTTAACAGTTTGCCTTTAAATGTTTGAAGTTGTAAATAAAACAAGTATTATTGCTTCAAAATTGTTGCCATTTCTTTGTAATTATATGTGAAATTTTCTAGCAATTTGTGAGTGAAATTGTTTCTACACCAAATTTGGCAAAAATCATTTGCATTATGCATGTAGCCTATATAAAATACATCATAAAAATGAATCCTTATTTATTCTTTAATGTAAAATATATCATTTATAAAAATATAATAAATAATAAATATAAATATAACTAAGTATAAATATATTACGGTTCTTGTTGATTATAAGGTTCAGTTAATCTCCTCGATGAATAAACAATAGCTCCAGCATCAAATGGAAAAGTCTCTACACTAACTCTCACTATTTCCATAGAGAACATATGTAGTAGATTAACTCTTCATTAACTCTCTCTCTCTCTCTCTCTCTCTCTCTCTCTCTCTCTCTCTCTCTCTCTCTCTCTCTCTCTCTCTCTCTCTCTCTCTCTCTCTCTCTCTCTCTCTCTCTCTCTCTCTCTCTCTCTCTCTCTCTCTCTCTCTCTCTCTCTCTCTCTGAGGCTGGCCATCATCTCAATGCCATGAGGCTAATACTGAACTCTAATAAGAATCATATTTCTCTTCGAGAGCTTTACCACAGAGACAAGAATCAGAGTTATTTATGCCAGTGGCCTGCTGACTGTGAAATAGAATCAAGGACAACATTGAGAAATTGGATTTGCCATATTATTTGACCTGCAATGCTCTTTAAAGGAGCAGATCACCAAAAATCACAACATTTTGTCACTATTTATCTACTCTGATATCATCCATCCGACTCTTCATGCAGCGCTTGTTCAAACAATGTTAATTTTTAGTCTGTTATAATCACCATCTTTAATGGAATATCGCGGTATTTATTATAAATGATTTATCTGTGCACATCTTAATTTATTTAAAAAAACTTCCTGTCCATGTAACCTTTAATCAATTCTTATTTAATCTCCTTAATTCTCTCCTCTGATGATGCGTTTACTGACATGAGGGCGGAGCAACCTGTCACTCACATGAGATCGACCAATAGCAAAACACAACCATCCAATCAGTTTCCCTACACTCTCAGATAAAAAGGTACAAAAGCTGCCACTGTGGTGGTACCTTTTCTACCTTTACAAGAGTGCATATTAGTCCCTCAAAGGTACATACTGGTACCAAAAGTATACATATTAGTACCTAAATGGTACATATTAGAACCCTTTTGAAGGGTACTGTCCCAGTGACAGCTTTTGAACCTTTTTTTCTGAGAGTGAAAAACACTCTCTGATACAGTATATATGGACAAAATCAAGTCCCACCCTGTATTTTTTCTTGTTCGGGAAGCTGTTTCAGTCAGACATACATCACAATAGGGAATAAAAAACTACTGCAACTTCTGTTTCATGCTGACTTTAAGCTCTAAGAAGGACAAAAAAAAAAAAACTAAAAAAAGCCCCATAAAAATAGGCCATGCAACTTCTGAAGTCATACAATAACTGATATGTACCTATTCCAGTCATGCAGCATTTCTTTAAAAGTGTTTCAAGTATGTTTACATGATGCCTGTTCCCAGTACCCACTTTTAGAGATCTTGATGCATTACAAGCATGCAAACCTTTTAATTTGTTTTCACAGTGTCATGGTTAATGTCAATGTTGTCATCCTCACCTTGCATCTAAAGTGCAAGCACTGTTTGGCTAGGTACACTCAGCTAAGTGCTTGTTTAATTCAGAGTAATCAAGCTAATGGTATCCATAATGGCACTGGCCGTGTCTGTTGACATCATGTTTACGTTGGGGAGAGCAAGCTGGTAATCAGCGAATAGTTTGGGTTTTTCTAAATTCAAGCCAATGGCCCACACACTCTGATCCATCCATTTGATCTCCAAATCCAAAGAAGCATAGCAAGATAAAGCCCCCATTTTGGCCAGGTTTGCAAACGCAGCTAACCAGCGATCTCTGACAACCTTTGATCTCTCGCCAGTTATGCGCTCGTGTGTTTTGTTCTTTATCGGGTGGCTTCGCAGCAGCTGCCGTTACCTGTGCGGTTGTCAGGGCGATGAAGCGGCTAGCATCCATGCTGTTTGTTTTGATCACACCTAGCGCTGTGTTAGTGGTTAGCATCTGGGCTGGGAATGTGGGTGTACATGTGAGCTTATCAGCTCAGAACCTGGCAACAATTTATTTCTGTTTACTAGTACAGAAGGCACGGCTGCGGGTGGCCTGGTGCAAAAATGGCCTCTCAAAATATCAACAAACTCAATTTGTTTGGCGTTCATTGGATTATAAAATAAGCATTACACATTTTGAAAAAACTACATTGTAACATTGTTTTACTAACATATCTAAACATCCTTGCAACAAAATAATTTCACCTTTTAGATAGATAGATAGATAGATAGATAGATAGATAGATAGATAGATAGATAGATAGATAGATAGATAGATAGATAGATAGATAGATAGATAGATAGATAGATAGATAGATAGATAGATAGATAGATTTGAGAAAAACCTCAAAATATTCCTGAAAAAGATGAACAAAAGAACATGGTTTCATATTGGACACCAGACAAATATACTGACTGACCACCACTGTTTGGTTTAGGTTTCTCTGGGTTACTTTCAAAATATTCAAATACATTTTTGAACCAAAAACATGTTGAACTATAAAAAAGACACAATAAACAGAGCGGTAAGTCATGCCTGATTACACGACAAGCTCTTCCTATTCTATCTCTTCCTCTGAGCTGTTTGCATTATACACGTCATAACAGAGTGGGATCTTCTCTCCCTCATTTACATGAACCACCGGATATGACCTTTCTCCCATTATCAGAGGAAAACATCCAGACTGAAGACCCCCCTGTGTCTGGTAGCAGTGACCCAGGATGTTCCCGTAGGATCTCTGCCACATCTGGCAGCAATGAGTCTCTGGGAGGAAGTTGCCTCCTATTAAGGGCTCACCATGGGCCTGAACCCAGTACGGATCTTTTGTCCAATATATTTGAATTGACAAAATAAAAAAATCTTAACTTTTGGGAAGCAATTAAAACTCAAAAAAGCCTATGCAAAAAAGGAAACAAAATGTAATGGGTTGTAATGTAATTGCAGCGCTCAGTTAAGTGCTGGAGGACGGCAGGACCTTCTTATTGAGAAAGCATTCAGGACACAGACTTGTCATTACAGAGCAAATGGAAGCTTCTAGAAACTGTGGGAAGCAATTAAATGTCAGCTGGAAATAACAAGTTAAACTGCACGAACATGCAAGCGGACAGAAAACACGAGACAAAACAAGCCCTTAGGGAAGAGGAATGACAGAGGAGTCCTCTTAAATGCCTCAATTGTTTCTTTTAGACATCAATTACATGAAATAGAGACTTCTTAATTTTATCTCCTGAGAGCAGATCTCCTAGTGATCGCACACGTCTCCTCTAGACTTTCTGTCACTATTGTCAATGATTTTAATATGAACTCAAGACCAAATGATCTGAGCTTTTCTTCAAAGGAATTGCTGCATCTGAAACAAACTGAGCTCTCTATTAAGCTGTGAAAGAGCAACATCGGAGCAGTAAAATATTGTAATTTAAGAAACACTCAGCGGGTGCTGAAACATCAGGTTTTGACTCTGCATGTGTGGCATCGCAGGAAAGCCACAGGTCAAAGGAGAAGCCGAGGTTTTAAACGCTCACATCCTCGAGAAAGAGAGATAGAGAGAGAGATATGGAGTTAATATTGTGCCATAATTAAACAAACAAATCCAGCATTTTGCAAACAAACTCGATCTGCTTTGCAAAGGAAAACTCGACTCGCAAACAAACTCGTTTCTTTTGCAAAATGTTTATTACATATCTAGACAGATTAGCACTTAGTAGCAATTCACTCTCTCTAGGATAGGGGAATAAGCTGAAAGCTCTGCCGTTATATGTAGTTTTTTTACATTTTTATAAAAAAGTTACATTTGTTCTCCATAAATTAATGAGAACATTTCATTTAATTGAAAGGAGGGTCCCACTTATATATTTATTTAGTTGGAATTCAGTCAGCTTAACTGTTAATGTAATAAAATAATTAATGAACAAAACAAACAATATACAATCGTTTCTTAACTTGACATATGCAGTGCCCAAATTATTATTTTGGACAGAAAAAAATAAACCCTCCTTTCAATTAAATGAAATGTTCTCATTCATTTATGGAGAACGAAAGAAATAGATTTGTTCAGTGTAGACATAATCACTAATTTAGTCATTTCGCACGCGTCCAGTGTAGTAAAAATATAAAAAAGCAACATATGATGACAGGCCTTTCAGCTTATAGATTCCTACTATAGAGTGAATTGCTACTAAGTGCTAATGTGGATTTCTGTCTAGATAACATAAGAAGGTTAATTATAGTTAAATTAAGTCAGAAACACCTGTTCACTGGCCATTTTCCTCAGCTCTGGCAAAGGCAAGTTTAAAATCAGTGTTTCTCCCAGGAGACTAGCGCTAAATTAATCCCCTAGCTTAGCGCCATCTCCTGTTTTAGAAGAGGAAGTTGCTCAACTGCATTTGTGAGAAAATCTGCTTGGACAGATTTGTGAGAAAATCGAGCCGAGAGATCTCATAAAAAGCCAAGTGTCTCACAATCATTACAGACAGATATGCATTTGTATGCACTAGATTTGGTATTTGTTCAAAGGTTACATGCAATTTGTAGGATGGTTTGTATTTATTTGTGAAATATTATCTAGGCTCATTTATTTATATTTGTAAAACACAATACATATTTGTGATGCGATCTGGGAAAACCCGTCGGATGTCGCGCTGGGCCGTTTTCAGTAAATTCCAAAATAGTTTGAATGTCAGTTTTTTTTTTCCATTTTTTTTTTCATTAAATTATTATTCTATAACATCTTTTCTCTTATCTCTGAAAATATCTTGGCAAAATTCCCTTGTTTAGTACGGAAAAACAGCGATTTATAGTGTCAAGCTGAAAATACTCTCTCTTTCTCTAATGCATTCTATGCGATCATTTTCTCTAACGCCCGGCAGAGGTGAAAAAAAAAAACAATCGCCGTATATCCCATACATCTGTCCGTCTCTTAACACTACAAAGATAGTTTACCTATAAAATAAACCACATAACATGTAGACTACAGAGAATGTGTATTAGTGCGCATTTCGCGCCAATCCTGTTTAAACTATACCGTCACGCAGTTTTATAACAATAGCGAGATGGAGAACAAGAATTATTACAGAAAAACCGAGTGCTCCTGACAGAGCTTTCTTTTTCTTCTTGAATTTTGCCACGAACCATTTTCATATAAATGTGATTTTCATATTCAAACGCATATTCAATATTTATATTCAAAGTTACAGCTACGAACTGGGTCTGGTTCTCTTACGAGAGTAACGTTACTCTTGTGTTTCTATTGAAGCTGTTATGTATTATAAGTTGCTGAATATACTGTAATACACTCAGTGATTATTAATGTGCCTGATAAGAGTTGATTCTGAACAATACAAAAGAGTTTCTTAATTCTGCGACATAACCTAGTCTAGTTATTTTTAGACGGTTTTATTAGTGCCAAGCGTCCCGACGGTGACAGTTAATTAAACCTGTTTTTCTCAAAATTCCGTTCCAGAAAATCATAGCGATCGGCCGACTTCAGATAAACATAACTTTTGCTACCAACAAGCTATGATAAAAATAATACCTGTAATAGGTAAAATTTCACCATGTGGTGGGTTTTCCCAGATTGCATCACATTTGTTACTCCACTGCATTTTCGCTCAAATTGACTTTTGTACTTGCACATTGCTTTCTGTTTGTTTGCGAGTCGAGTATTCCTTCGCAAAGCAGATCGAGTTTGTTTGCAAGTAGAGTTTTCTTTTGCAAAGCAGATCGAGTTTGTTTGCAAAGTGCTGGATTTGTTTGTTTAATTATGGCACAATATTAACTCCATAGAGAGAGTCCTGCATTAGGTCCTGCATTACTGTAACAGGAAACAGACTAGCGGCAATTCAGAATGTTCTGTGTGTGTGTGTGTGTGTGTGTGTGTGTGTGTGTGTGTGTGTGTGTGTGTGTGTGAGTGTATGTGATGTGTGTATGAGTGTGTGTGTGTGTGTGTGTGTCTGTGTGTGTCTGTGATGTGTGTATGAGTGTGTGTGTGTGTATGAGTGTGTGTGTCTGTGTGTGTGTGAGAGAGAGAGAGAGAGAGAGAGAGAGAGAGAGAGAGAGAGAGAGAGAGAGAGAGAGAGAGAGAGAGAGAGAGAGAGAGAGAGAGAGAGAGAGAGAGAGAGAGAGAAACTAACTGCCCTTCCTATCATGTGGGAAAATCAGTGGTGCTGCTGAGAGTGTGTGTTTGCGTGGGTTTATCTGTGAAGCAGTAGCAGGACGTACACACCCAAAGATGAAGACACTGCAACTCCCTCCTCTTAAATTCCCTCTAAAATACCTATCGATTCTACCTTATCAGCTAGTGGCATCTAATGAGCAGCCAGACCCAAAAGCAAAAACCCTCATACATTTTTTTTGTGAAGTACTTTAAGTAATGACTCATATAATTATATAATATAAAGAGCTTTTCTCAAAAGGGCTCCCAAATCTGCAAGATGCTGCCAACTGAAATTAAAGCAGTACATGGCATAAAGCCTTATATAAGGGTGGTTAAGTACTGGTTTAAAACAAACCAGAGCTGTACACATATTAATTATTGTTTGAATCATTTTGATCTATGTTGCCAGGGTTGAGAGAGTATATTTAAATATATATTTAATATATATATATATATATATATATATATATATATATATATATATATATATATATATATATATATATATATATATATATATTTAAATGTATATTTGGTATTTAGTGTTTTTTTTGTTTTGTTTTTTCTCGGGTGTGTACATGTATCTTATATTAGTTAAAAGTGTTAGGGTAGGCAATTTGTTTTATAAACAGTTTTTGTTATATTGATTGAAACTCTCTTCACATCCTGATAGCAATCAGTAATAGAAGTGGCCTAAATATTAAAACATGGATATCTTCTGTGAAAGTCTCAGGACCAAAAAATATTTGTACAATGATACGATGGTGCTCAGAATGGGGGAGTGAAAACTTTTTTAATTTGACGATCAATTTACATTTATAACACAAATGTTATATTTCTAAAACATCAAAACTGCAAATCCAACGTTATCCTCCTGATCAGTCTCTTGAAGCCCTGGCAGGATGTGCTTCCTTTTCTTCCTGCTTTTTAAATCTACTTCCGAAGCTCCTAATTACCTAAACAGACTGGCTGAAATTTTTTAGATATTAAGTGTTTGAAGTTGTGTTAAGGATCAGTCACTGGAAACAACGAGGAGGAAGAAGTCCTCGGCTGCAGACCACTGGTGGACAGAGTGGGTGCTTTTAATTTTTATGTTTATTTTTTTAATTTAACCTTTATTTAACCAGGAGAGAACCTCACTAAGATTAAAATCTCTTTTACAGGAGTGTCCTGGCCAAGATAGTTATACAAATACACATATAACAATAAAACAATACACAATAAGATATCATTAAAAGTACAATCTATGTACTTAAGTTGGATGATCTAATGTTACTGGTGGGCAGCAAAACTGGCCAAAGCTTTAAAAACTTATTGTGATTTTAACGGTAAAAGACTTTAAAACTGCTACAGTGAAAAACTGTTTCATTTAGTGTAATTTTACAGTAAAATACCGTAAAATTTAAGGTTTTTGGAAGTGAAAAACAAAACAAAAAAAAACGTAAATTGACATTCCCACAATTCCCTGCGTGACACTTCACATTTGACTTCACGTTTCGTTATAGTTCTTCTTAGTTTTTTCTAATCAGTTAAGTACATTAGGGTTTTATGTTATACATTTAATGTTGTTAAATTAATGTTTATTGCATTTTTTTTTTATTGCTGGATGCAACCACAGGAACCAGTCAATAAAAACAATGAAAATTGACATTCAGCATTGCATAAACAGAAGATTAAACCTAAAATAAAGCCACAAAACTTGGTTGAATCAAGTTTTGCCTTAAAAGGTATGCAATACTGTATCCTTAATGCATCTGAGATTCAGGATGTGTCACAGTTTCTGGAAATCGTCCAGTATCAGGACATTGCTAAATGCCCACAAACGCCTGACATAAATTTACAGTATAAATTTGGCAGGAGGACCCTGGGGAAAAAAGTCCTGGCACAGTGTATATTCAATGAACTATATGCTATGGTGGTGTGTGCAATGAATACGGTTTCTGTGACAAATGTGTAACTGCTGACTGAACCAAAGCCAAAGAGCAAAACTACATTTATAAAACCGATGTAAATTTATATGTGACCAGATAGCCTCTCTGTAGCTCCTATAGACATTTCAATGCACACATGCAGGAATATAAAAGTAAAAACAGATTGTACAATGGAAATCTGTTCAAATATGCACCACACAGAATTTTAAGTGACTCAATATGGAGTGTGTAGCAGCATAATGAAGCTTTAAGACCGGCCTGGAGGAAACCACATCCCTGGCTTGGTGAACAGCCCACCGTATGAGCAGCTTTAACAGTCAGTCGCAGAAGAACGACTGCAGCTGCACAATTCAGAGGTTAGTGTCTTCAACCACTTTTTTTTTTTTTTGCCTGATTAATCATACTTTTTTATTGGAAGTATTCAAGAGGGATATACTGGGCTTTTCTCTGTATTTCAGCAGTAGAAGACGAGGCATTTCTGCTGAGAAGCCATGCATCAAAAACAACTATCTATGCCGTTGTGGGTTGGTGAACAACTTGGGACAAGCCAAAGCTTTCTTTCTCTTGGCCTAGACAGTAACTTACCCACTCCAAGTTATTCCTTAGGAAATTATTCTCCTGCTAACCACATCATAAAAAAATAATAATGAAAAATAAAAAAAATACACAAGCAAAGCTAAACGCATTTCTCACAGACTTACAACTCAGCCAGGTGTGTCCATGAAAGACACACAGAAAGTAAAAAATAACGGGCGCTGTAGTGGATTAAGCTAGCCAATCAGAAACCCTCTCTGTCAGTTGTGATTTTGCATATTCAGATTTGCTGACAGGATTAGCTTAAGTACATTTGGAGGGCGGGGTTTTGAAGAGAGGGCGTGCAGGTGAAATGAGCAAAATAGCGGAAGCTTACAAAGCAGCTGAAATTGCTTCCCGAACCTTTTCCTGTGATTATCAAATTATTAAGTTATTGAAACGCTCTTAAAAATAAAGGTTCCCAAAGAGGGGGTTTCCCAGAAATCCCATAGAAGAACCATTTTTGGTTACCCAAAGAACCTTTCAGTGAACAGTTCTTAAAAGAACTATGTTTTTCTTAGTGTGAAGAACATTTTAACAATCAAAAGAACCTTTTTCCCCACTATAAAGAACCTTTTGTGGAGTGGAAAGATTCCATGGATTCTTCACGGGAACAATCAATTCCAATAAAAAACCTTCATTTTTTTTTATAAGTCTAGGCCTCCCTTCCAATGCAATTTCTTTTTATATCTGAGATCTGTTAAGATTGTTTAGTGCCACATATAAACAGATCTCCTATCATTATTATCAAGAGACCCTGCATTTGGTGCAACAAATTGTTTTAGGACATGATGGTTTTCATCAGTTGCTTCCTGACTGGTCTTCTTCATTACGATTCTGAGGATATAGATAACTCATCTATCTCTGTTCTGCAGCGCTGATGGTTTCTTCCACACCACTACCCTCAGCCCTGATCAATCAATGGCTAGTTTAATGTTAGAGATCCGGGTCATATGGGAAATCAAGCCTGTCAAATCGTCACTCTGACATTGTGAAATGTATGACTTTAATATCTAAATTGAATGTGTAATGCAAAATGTAAATGTATTCATTAACATCAGACACAGATTAACTGAAGAAACATGTGCTGAAGATTGAGTGCTGCTTATTCTAAGACAGTTTGTTGGAATTCTGCCTAAATATTTACTGTTGTTTTAAGGAATTGTTGGAAAGGTACTGTTGTTCTTCTGGAATTTATTTTATGACAAATTTGCAAAAAATAAATATCAAATTCTTTCTAAAATTCTGAAATAATTATATGTATATGTATATGTATATGTATGTATCAGTGATGTGCGGGTTGATCCAAAATGAGCGGGTGCCTGCGGTCACCCGCGGTTACCCGCAGTTACGAGTCATCCAAAAATATTTTTAATGATATTCGGGTCGCGGTCGGTCGGGTCGTTTGAAATAAAGATGACAATTAAACCTTTGTAATTTATATAGTACTAGAAACAATTTTCTATGAAATACATAGGCCTACACTTTATTGTCTGAATAACTGGCGCGAAGATGACGCACGAGCTCAGTCTGCAGGTAGAGATGGAGGCGGCAAGAGAAAAGGTGAATACTGGGGAGAGACGCACACTTCGATTAGACTAACACATGCAGCATCTTAATTGTTAAGAAAATGAAACGAAATAAATGAATAAATCAAACCTTATTACATAACAGGCTATATCATACAGCATTCAGAAAAAGAACAGTTTGCGCTCCTAACTGTACGTTCACACCGCCGCCGACTTGAGCTGCAAAGAAGCTCTGCCTCTGGCCGCTTGTCAAAAAGTACGGGGAAGCTTGTTGACGCTTTGGCCGCTCTGACGTAGCAGCATTCTATGTTCGATCATGGGAGAAGAGAAGTGTCACACCATGAAATGTAAACAGAAAAAACAAGCAATACATTGACATTAGAAACCTTTTATAATGACAGCATTTTTATTACCGTTTTGGTCACATTTGGTCGGGAAAAAAAGAATACTTAGCTATTATTATGACCGCCGCTAGCATAGCTAGCGAAAGCGGTCATATAGGGATTGTCAAAGTTTTTTTTTTTTTTTTTTTTCTTTTCGTCATCTACTTAATTTTTCGTCAACGATACCAGGGACACCCAAACACCGGGGAACATGAAATTTGGTGGGCATGTAGCCCCACTAGACTTTTACGGAAAAATTTCGTTTGGTCCCCGGGGGCCACTCCCCCCCCCCCGCACTGGGCCCCCCCAAACCCAAAAAATGCAGTTTTTCCTAAATAACTACCTGAACCGTGGCACCGAGGATGAAGAAATTTTTATGGTATGTTGGTCTTAAGGGCCCACATCAACCTAGCCCATAATCACTCATTTGTGATTTGCGCCCCTTCCCATAAAAAATGAAAGTGCAATATTGTTCTGCTTTAATCGCCCCTATCTTCAGTGGAGATGTTCAGAACTGCACCATATTTCATGTGTATGATTAACTTGACATCCTCTGGGGGTATCCTCTGCTAAGTTTTGTAGAATTTCATCCATGGGGGGGGTATAAAATAAATTCATTTATGTGCACATTTAGTGACTGTACACTCATCGGCCTGTAGATGGTGCTGTTGAGCGAAGGGTTGCTGGTTTAGGATGATACTGTCACACACACACATGCAGGAATACAAACAAACGCAAGCATGCACACACACTGACATCCACAGGCACAGACACACACACACACAAACACACACGCACACACACATGTACGCACGCATACATATACGCACACACACACACACACACACACACACACACACACACACACACAGACAGACACACACATACACAAACACACACACATACACACACACACAGACAGACATGCACATACTACTACTTTTTTTAGGTATCAGCCATATACCCCATTTACCAATACCCAATGTGTTATGCTTGGGCAGTATACTAATGAGGTGGGTGGGACATGTTTCATGCCATGTTAGATCACATCCTGAGAGTCTACGCTTTCAGAAAATATATAGTTTATATAGTTGAATCAGTTTTCTCTTCATGGTATAGACCAAAATGTATTATGTGTACACTTTCTTCACCTAAATCCATAAAATCCCATTAATTTCTTCACCTAAATCCATAAAATCCCATTAATTTCAATGGGACATTTACTTAAGTGTTCTACTAGGTACAGTGGGAATGAGTTTAATTTTGTTAACATTGTTTTTTTTAAACTCTGGGACCAGGGCTACAAGATAAAACGCCTCGGTTACGACTGTAACCTCGCTTCCCTGAAGAGGGAACGAGCGTTGCGTCGAGTTTGACGCTATGGGAACGCTTTGCGTGATGACGTCTTGAAGCACATGTAAAATCAGTCCAATGGTGTGGCGGAACGTCAGAGGCGGGTGACGTCACGTACCAGGAAGCTATAAAAGCCGGCCCGAAACAGAAAACGAAAGCTTCGTAAAGTCTGAAGTCGTGTTGACAGGCATGAAGGAGATATGGCAAGGTGACGCAACGCTCGTTCCCTCTTCAGGGAACCGAGGTTACAGTCGTAACCGAGGCGTTCCCTTTCAAGGGAACTCGCGTTGCGTCGAGTTTGACGCTATGGGAACGTCTATACCAACGCCTCCATAGCTACAAATGTCTGTCCTGTGTGAAATCTGGTGAGCAGCACTAGGAAGACAAAACATGAGACCCTGGAGCAGAGTCTAGATCCAGAGAGTAGAACCTGACGAAAGTGTGCGGTGAGGACCAGCCTGCCGCATCACAAACGTCCTGTAACGAAACTCCTGATATAAGGGCCTTAGAGGCCGCCATACTCCTCGTAGAGTGCGACCGGACAGCCAAAGGAGAAGGCTGTCCAGCCGCCTCATAAGCAAGTGAGATAGTCTCAACCACCCACTGCTCATCCTTTGCTTAGACACTGGACCTCCCTTGTTAGGGGAGCAAATGTCACTTTTACGCCACAGGGCAGCTCTGTGGACATATGCATCTAACGCCCGAACAGGGCAAAGCAAATTATTCGCCTCCTGGTCCGATTTCGAAAGGGAGGAGGACCTCCAAGTGCCACGAGGGAAACGAGATACCAAAGGGGTCTTTCCCCACAGACATTCCACCCAAAGGACTGTGGTAAGCACCTACGGCCGCCACATAAACCTTTAAAGTGGACGGGGTCAGACCTGCAGTGAACCGGTCCTGCAGGAACTCCAGAACTGTACCAATTGGGCAGTTGACTGTCCAACCGACGGTCACTACACAAAGAGGTGAATACTCTCCAGTTCAGGGCATAAAGTTTCCTCGTGGAGGGAGCTCTGGACTGTAGAATGGTCTCAACAACCTCAGTTGAGAGACCTGACTCTATGAGCTGGGCCCCCTCAGAGGCCAAGCCCACAGGTTCCACAGTTCTGGTCGGGGGTGAAAAATCGAGCCCCCTGCTTGGGACAGAAGGTCCCTCCTGACGGGTAGCTCCAGAGGAGGCCCGTCGAGGAGGGACACAAGATCGGGAAACCATACTCTGCCCGGCCAGCGCGGGGCTATAAGAAGCAGGCAAACCCGGTCCCTGCGAACTCTTTCCAGAACTCCCGGGAGCAGAGCAACTGGGGGAAAGGCGTACAGACGTAGCCTCGGCCACGTCTGTACCATAGCATCCAGTCCCAGAGGAGCTGGATGCGTGAGGGAGAACCAAAGTGGACAGTGAGACGTCTCTCGAGACGCAAACAGATCCACTTATAATTTCCATATCAGCTCCACCACCTCGGGGGTGGAGCCACCATTCCCCGGGCCTCGGCCCCTGTCTCGACAGAGTGTCTGCTCCTATATTCTGGACCCCGGGGATGTAGGCTGCCTTGAGGGACAGCAACTTCCCCTGGGACCACAAGAGGATATGGCGTGCCAGCGCAAACCCCCTTGATATAGGCGACTACCGACGTGTTGTCCGTATGTACTACACATGGTGTCCCCTGAGACCTGTGATAAAGCTCCTCAGAGCCCGGAAGACAGCTAACATCTCTAGGCTATAGAATGCCAGGAACGATGATGGTCTTCCCACAGACCTTGAGATGAGCGACCCTCAGGATCGCTCCCCAACCCGTGAGGGAAGCATCCGTCGTTAGCAGTTTGCGACGACAAGGAGCTCCCAGCACTGGGCCCTGGGACAGGAACCAAGGTTTCTTCCACATAAACAAGGCACGTAGGCATCACCGCGTGACCTTGATTGTGCGAAATGGGTTGCCCCTCGGGGAAAAACCCTCTGGTCCTGAGCCACCACTGCAGGGGCCTCATGTGCAGCAGTCCAAAAGGTATCCCGTTGGAAGCTGCTGCCATGAGACCCAACAGTCTCTGGAACTGTTTGACAGTGAGTAGCTGGCCTAGCTTTACACTTCTCACAGCTGCCAGGATCGAAGCGTGGCGATGACAGGCGCGCCTGCATCGACACTGAATCCCAAACCACGCCTAAAAAAGTGGTCCTCTAAAATAGAGAAGCACACTCTTCTTGGCGTTCAGCCGTAACCCCAACTCTTTCATATGGGCGAGAACAACATCTCGATGTTGAACCGCCATCTAATGCGACTGAGCTAAAATCAACCAATCGTCGATGTAGTTCGTGATGCGAATACCCCGGAGGCGCAGAGGCGCCAGAGCTGCATCCACGCATTTGGTGAAAGTGCGGGGTGATAAAGCCAGGCCGAATGGAAGAACTCGATATTGGTATGCTTTGCCCCCGAAAGCAAACCTCAGGAACTTCCAATGACACGGACGGATGGAAATATGTGTCCTTGAGGTCTATCGTGACAAACCAGTCCTCGGACTAATCTGTGGCACGATTGTCTCAATGTTAACATTTTGAACTTGAGCTGCATGACAACTCGAAGACCTAAAATGGGACGCAATCCCCCGTCCTACTTTGGAACTATGAAGTACCGGCTGTAAAACCCGGTTTCCCTGTTGGAGGGAGGTACATATTCTATGGCCCCTTTCTCTAACAGAGTGTTTACTTCCTGTTCCATAACCAGAACCTGCTCGGGGCCCACCATAGTGGGCAGGACCCCCATAAACCGCGGTGGGCGTTACTAGAATTGTATCTAATACCCTTTTCCCACGGTCTGCAGGACCCAACGAAAAACATTTGACAGTAGCTTCCACGCTGTCAAAGATTCTACTAGAGGTACCAGTCTCTCGAGACTGGTTTCTGGATTTTGTTGCTGTTGAGTAGTCGGTTCGTCGCCCTGTAACGGCGCACCGGCAGGGAACGACCAAACAGACTGCTCTAGCACCCTCCTCAGAGGGGGCGGGCATCCCGAGGCCACTACGTTTCCGGGTGGACCTTGAGATATGTGCTCGCCGGAGACCGCTGCGCCCTGTAACGCCGGAGGCGGCAGGGTTGGCAGAACGGTCCCCTGAGGGCACCGAAGAGAGACGGCACCGTATTTTTCTCCTGCTGTTGAGCAGTCGGTTCGTCGCCCTGTAACGGCGCACCGGCAGGGAACGACCAAACAGACTGCTCTAGCACCCTCCTCAGAGGGGGCGGGCATCCCGAGGCCACTACGTTTCCGGGTGGACCTTGAGATATGTGCTCGCCGGAGACCGCTGCGCCCTGTAACGCCGGAGGCGGCAGGGTTGGCAGAACGGTCCCCTGAGGGCACCGAAGGGAGACGGGCACCGTGAAAAGAGGTGTTCGGGGGGACTACCCTCATTTGTCCTGAGCCCTCAGACATCAGGACTTTTTCCCAGCAGCCTTCTTGGCGGTAATAACGGTCCGCAGATCCGTTTTACCCCTCGAAGACTGCTGGGTTTGAGAGCGCCCTCCGTGTCCCCGAGATTTTTGTGGGGGAGCACGGGAGGAAACGCTCTGTTTCTGAGTGGCGCGGTGCTCAGCGCTCTTTTTAGAGGAGTGAGGCTGCTCCCGCTCAGCAGCCTCATAGAAAGAACGGCGGGGGAGAAGTTTCTGAAGTGCAGCTGCCTGTTTTGAAGCTTCTTGTGACTTCGCTACAGCACTATTAACTGCGTCTCCAAATAACCCTTGCGTGGATACTGGTGCATCTAAAAGAACATGTTTTTCTTTGTCCTTTATGTCACTTAAGTTGAGCCACAGATGCCTCTCAGTGGCCACCAGGGCTGCCATAGAGCGGCCGATGGATTTAGCCGTCTCCTTGGTGGCCCTGAGAGACAAATCCGTGGCTCTACGCAGTTCAGACACCGTATCAGCACTAATACCCCCGCCCTCCTCAAAATCACCCAATAACTCAGCCTGGTAAGCCTGCATTATGGACATTGTATGTAAACACGCTGCAGCTTGACCGGCGGCGGCATAAGCTTTATGAACCAGGGAAGAAGTAACTTTTACTGGCTTGGATGGAAGTGCAGGAGCCTTCAGAGAAGATGCCGTTGCTGGAGAGAGATAGCTCGCGAGCGTCTCTTCCACCTTCGGCATCTCCCCATAACCATGCTCTTTATAATTGTGAATGGATGAATAGTGTGATGTTTGTGCAGTATACACTCGATATGACACTGGTTTCGCCCACGATCTCGACACCTCGGTGTGGAGATCGGGGAAAAATGGCAGGCTCCTGTGCTGGGGCTGCGCACGAGATGGCAGGAAGCGTTCGTCGAGCTTACTTTTCGAACGAATGTCCTGCCTATCTTCTGGCCACTCAATAGACAGTCTGTCAACAGCTCTAGTAATGACATCGAGCAGTTCCTCAAACGCATGAGACTGAGGTGGCGAATCCTCAGACTCAGCTACAATACTCACAACATCCAACTCCTCAGAGCTGGATAGTTGCAGTACTGGTACCTCTATCGGGGGGGAAGAAACCGCAGCGCGTGCTTCCACACCCTGATAAGAGGCACTGGATCTATCAGACGGATGCTGAGATAAGGCAGAGCCCGTCTCAACATCCACTGATAAATCCATCTGTGAACCCCAGGTCTGAGATCGACGCCGTGCCTCGGCAGCGGCGGGACCCGAGCCCTGGGGAGCGTGGTCGGGATTGAACCGAGCCAAGCGGGATCGGAGCGTACGCAGTGGAAGCGCACAGCAATGCACACAGTCACCACCCTCGAGTGCTGACTGGGCATGCTCCTCACCCAAACAAACAACACAAAGAGTGTGTGTGTCACCTCCCGTTAAATAACGCGGGCAGGGATGGACACACACTCTAAACTGCTGCTCGCTCGCCATACTGAATATATATATATATGATATAGACAGACAACACCAAATATACAGACAGATTTCACACAGAGCGCAACTGAAGACTCAGAAAGCTTTCGTTTTCTGTTTCGGGCCGGCTTTTATAGCTTCCTGGTACATGACGTCACCCACCTCTGACGTTCCGCCACACCATTGGACTGATTTTACATGTGCTTCAAGACGTCATCACGCAAAGCGTTCCCATAGCGTCAAACTCGACGCAACGCGAGTTCCCTTGAAAGGGAACCACTTTTTTGGGGAAACATTTTTTTTATTTCAGTAAAACACAACAAACCCATGCCAAAGTCAGATAACTGACTTTTACTATCAACAGGCACCTCAACCGTTTGGTAGAGGTTTGTAGAAATTGTCTGTGAATTATTAAACAAACTGCCGATGTAGCATGAAAAAGACTTGCTTGAACACAATAACTGTGTTTTTGAAACTCATTTTTGTAATACATTATGTAGGGAAAACCACTGTTATGGATGTGACGTTTTCACATTATGGATGTTAAGTGTCTAAACTAATGACTTTTGATATAAAACTTAAATAGTAATGGCAAATAATTACAAAACTCTAAATTATCCATGATCCACAGGAATACTCCAGACAGTCTTTTAAAATATAAACTTATATACATAAACACGCAATACAGCCAAATTGCTCCACGTCATTTATTTTTGTGGAAAGCCAGTGCAGGCCTGAGCGGCGGTCATATTTTGTACCGCCATGCGGTACATCTAGTTATTATTATTAATAGTGAGTGCGCGCGCGCGCGGCAGGGGCTCGCTCTCTCTCTCTCTCTCTGCTCGTTCTTATATATGCCCTGTCAAGCGCGCCCTGTTAAACTGACAGGACTTAAAAACACATATGCAAATAAACTGTGCAATTAATCCGATAATGATAGGAAGCCCAGCAGCGGCCACATCCTCCCCGCACCCTAGTTCCTACTCTATGGCCCAATGACGCTACGCTGAGCATTTACTACTTTTAAAAAATTCGGGTCAGGAAGTAGCCAGGTAATACCAAAGTTTGTTACGCTTGTCTGAAGTTTAAAATCATTGGTTACCCGTAAGCCAATCACATAACGTTTGGTTATGGCGTGTGTTATGCGCATGCTCAGATGCATCTAACTTCCACTGTAAACACATGTATGATGCGAAAACAAAACCATCGAGCGAAATACCGGAGTGAACATGGCTGTGAACGACTTTTGCAGATTATGTGAAGTAAATCTATGCATCCACGGTACAATCAGAATCTAATCACGGCTCTCAGCCCGCCCTCTTTTCATTGATTGGCCGGCTGTTTTCAGGCCGGAGGAAAACGGAAAGCTATTATGCTGTCTCAGACTGAGTACAGCATAGTACAGAAGCGAAATGAAATTGAGCGGAAGTAAGAAGTCTGACGTAGTCAGGCTAGTCAGGAAGCGGGTCGGGTACAATATTTTCTTCTTTTTTTTTTCCGGTCCGAGTTGCGGGCGGGCTAGTTGAAAACATCGGTCGGGTGCGGGTTATATATCGGTTATATAATTATAAACAGAACATAAACTAAAAAAAATTAATAAACAAAGTAAATAAATCTATTTTAAATATATAAAACTGTATTTTATATTTATGATTAATATTTTACAATTATACATTAATTATTTTTAAATATTTTTATCAAATTACTATGACCACCTTTAGCATTAGTATAATGCCAACACCTACTCTAAAACCTACTTTTGTCTGCTTTAGGGATCAACTTCAGTCGTTTAAATAATAAATATCTTTCCTCATCATTTCTAAGAGCCTTCTGTGACACAGCACTCACAAGACAAAAGATAAACCAATATTCATCACAAAAGAGTATTCTCTTAAAACACGGGTCTTAAAGCGTAAACCTTTATAGCCAAGCACCTCGGAGCATCATAAAGAATCTCAAGAGCTGAACGGCAGCAGCAGTTTGTCAGCAAGATTGAATATGCACAGGTTAATTAACTGTCTCTATGCCTAAGTGCAATACAGTTGGTTAAGGAAGAATCGATAATCAGCACGTCTGCATTCATCATTGATTGGGAGGCGACTTTTATTCCACACAGTGATTTATGGAGTCATGAAAAGGTGCAACCAGAGTCAGGTGGGGGAGGAAGGATTTTTATGGATTAATGAACAGAATTAAAGAACATGTAATGGATGGACATGTTAATCAGAACATATTAGCAATTCATGAGAAAAAAGTAGCAATAAAAAATATAGAAACAGCTTTCAGAAGGTTTTTATGATCTTCAGTTTATAGCAATATGTTATAATTCTTTAACAAATTATGCAATTTCTATAATTATTTTAATAAATTATATAGTAGAATTTGTTATTAATTCATAATTAATTTATTACATTTATAAATATTATAATTATTATATAATTACATTGATTTGATTTGCATATAATACAATTTAATATTTGTTACTTATAATAATTAATAAATAATACTTACAAAAATTCAAGTTTTTTTATACGATTACGAAAATAGAGTATTTAGACATTTTTCACTGTTGTAGATTACTATTAGTTAACAATGTAAATTAAAATAAAATGACAAAATAAATAATCAAAATAAAATGTTTGACTAAACACCTGTAGGCCTATATAATGTATACACTATTTAATGTACAATGTACAATATTTCACACAGTCATGACACACACACACACACACACACACACACACACACACACACACACACACACACACACACACACACACACACACACACACACACACACACACACACACACACACACTCCTTCATGTAGGGCTTCCAGCTGGCATGCACAATAGCTCAGCTGTCATTACACATCTGCACACACACAGAATACCAGTGGTGTTGACAAGACTGATATTGAATTATACGTTAGAAAAACCCCATACTTGGGTTGATTGTTTACATAAGGCTGTCAACACATGCTGGAACAAATGTGTGTGCAAGTGCGTGAAAGAGAGAGAAATCATCAGGCTAAGCCTCAAAGTCGCTTCACAAGCTATAGCGGTCTTCAGCAGAGAGGAAATGCATCATAAACGGTCCATTTCTATGATTATTAACTCCATAATAAAAACTCTATCATCATTTACTCACCCTCATGTCATTCCAAACCCATTCAGGTTCTATTAAAAAAATAACAGCATACGAGTTTGGAAAGTGAGAAAATGACAATTTCATTTAGGCCCAAAGTAGGAAAGACGCGTTTAAGATATGATTCCCATGTGTCTGATTTCAGGTTGGATGAGATGAGAGACAGAGAGACAGTCAATCCACAGACATTATATTGACAGAGGGCTGAATGTCCTGCCGATGAGACATGACTCTAAACTGGGCCGGTCATTGACAGGTGATGAACCAAGTGGCATTCAAATAGAGAGGAAGAATCACCTGCTGATCATGCAGACACACGTATAAATGCCTGATGGACAGTCTAAACATGCAGTTTTATAAGAAGCCTCAGTGTGAAAACTCTTTTGAGGAGTTAATTAAACCAATGATCTCGGCTGGAAGACTTTACGACAGAAGCTTTATGTGCCTCAGATATGCATTTCAATCTGGATAAATTACAATGTCTGTTATAAAATTGGGCTTAAAACATCTGGTGGCTCACTTAATTACCACTCTTAACATAGTGGGTAACTTGGATAAAGAAAGAACTTGGATTGCAGTCTCAAAGAATCAAAATCATAGGGAGTGATTATACAGAGAGATAAGACCGTGATAAGATCAGATGTGATGGTTTATAATGCAGAACTGGCACTTTTGTATTTTAATCTATAGCTTTTTTTTTGCATCTCCCACTTCAAGTACCAGTGGTACTAGAACGGGTGATTGCCAGGGCATTGGTTTCTAAGGAGTGGTTGTTAGCACGTTGCTATACAGTCGCTAGGGGAGAATGGTTCCTTTTGGAGAGTTGTTACATGCTGGATAAATAAATAGACAAACCATATTTTGCAGTTAATGGTACTGTAATGTGTTATGTGTTATGCAAGTGGCGTTGATGCTTCAATGAATAGTGGTTCAAATTCAAAACACTTAGGCTCACTGCATTAGACACAGCATAGAGAGTCTGCAAACAAGTTTGCTTGTGCTATATTTCTTTAAGAAAAATGCCACTACTCTGGAGAGCCTACATCCTATTGCATTCATAATTTTTCACGTGGGCCATAAGTGTCCATGCATGGAACAAGCGCGTGATATCCTTCATGGCTGCATAATAAAGTTGACACGTTTATTGGTTTTGATAATCCCTATAGTCCTATAGTATAAAGCGATAATATAATTCACACTATTGACAGACCTACCTGTACCACTGAAGACCCTTCTCATAAAACCTGTCAAAGAAGTGCGGCTCTGCGCCCACTGCTCGCACGTCAGGATGAACGCGCAGGAACTCCAGAAGCGCGCGCGTTCCCCCCTTTTTCACGCCGATGATAATCGCCTGAGGAAACTCTTTAGTCCCGAAGTTGTTTGACACAGAAAGATTGCTGTAAGTGTCATAGCCTGAAGCTCGCTGCCGCTTCTCATCTTCCACGTCTGTCGCGTCCTGATCGAGGAGCTCGCGCACGACAGAGCCGTTCCCGTGCGCGTCCGGCTGGAGTTTCTTCCCTTCCTTTGGGAAAAGTTTGCTTCTGAAACTCTGATGCACGTACAATGGACTCGGCATGGAATCGCAGTATCCAGTGAGACAGTAGAATAAATAGGTGAATATAAGGATCATGGTAAAGAACACGGACACCTTGGAATGCGCTTTCAGGTGTCCGAAGTCGAAACTCGTTGTCCAACATCCCATGAGTGTCTTTGCTTCGCAAGACATAACACGTTAAACGGAGGAATCATGCCGTATTAAATGTAAAAGAGTGACTTTTGGTAGCAAGACTGAACATTTAGTGAGATTTACTCACGCATTAAAATCACTAAATCAAATGCACAGCATATTTGCGCGATCATGTTTTATCCATAGATGTAACATAACGAATTATAACTTGTCATGTTCTCTTTGTTGAACTGATATGACTTCTTTGGCGTGGAGTCTCGCAGTTGTGCAGCTTCGGGTGACCAGGGTTACCCATTCATCTCCCACCCGTTTTTAGTGTGAATCCACGCCCTGCCTTCCGAGTCCCACCCCTTCTCCTCAAATTGCTTTTATGACTTTCCTAAGCAGTTACAAATCCATTAAGTACTGTTAAATCGATGAGAGTTAGAGAGCTTGTTTTATTTGCGGATAAGAAAAGAACAGGTCATAGTTCACAGCCCTTACTGCATAAGAGAGATAGTGAAATGTTATCTCTGGTATTTTTATGGCATGTACTTTCCTACATAGGCAGTGGAGATGAAGAGGTCAGTCAGTGAGCGACACCTGTCCTGCAGGCCACACACTCGGTCTGTTCCTTCATCTGGTCTCTGGTGACTTAAAACTTAGCAAATCACAATCACCTCAGTTCACACACACACACACACACACACACACACACACACACACACACACACACACACACACACACACACACACACACACACACACACACACACACACACACACACACACACACACACACACACACACACACACTACACTAGAATATTGATTTTAAAGTACTTTTTAGACTGTGTTTGACTGTAGTTCCAATAAAAGAAACAATATGACAATAACATAAAAATAAATAACAAATAAACCAGGGGTTTTCAAACTTTGTAAATAAAAAGTATAGCCTTATTTATATTTTAAGAAGGGGACCCGTGCAAAGGTATAACCATATTTGAGGTTTAATATTTTTAATACATTCATTTATACCCTTGTAAAAAAATATGTATATTTACCAAAATCTATTTCAAATACATTTATTTTATGCTAAGTATACCACAAATAAATGTACATATTTATAATATAAATACCCTGCAATTGTACTTTTGGTATACTAAACTGATACATGTATATAAAGTCTGCTAAATTGTAATAAATAATTTTGTACTTGATGCACTTTAGTTTTCTGGAAAGGAAAAGGCCCAACTAAAGATATAATGTACATACGTGTATTTGATTGTGCTAAAATTGAACTATACTTTAGGAACACTTTAAATATCTTGCATTTAAAGACTGATTTTATACAGTGAACATACTGTCCTTAATAATAGTGATATTAAAACACATTTTAGGCTTACTATTAAGAAATGTGCATTGTGCAATGAAGAAGTAGACCTACTCTAATTATATAGTTTGATTATTATATTTAGATCAGTATGTCTCAAGCGATATGTCAGTAAATATGTTAATGAATTGCACTATTGTACTGAAATAAGTATAAAATATAAGTATGAAATAAATGTATTTTAAATACATTTTAGTATAGGTTTTTTTTCACTAGGGCACAGAGAAATACAAACAGCAATTTTGGTATTATAAACACGACAATTGACTAACAAATAATTGACTTTTATTTATCATTGTAATAAAACAAAAGCAAATGATTAAAATACTGTCTGGACAATATTTACTTGTATCTTTTTTTTTACCCAGTATTACTGTAGATTATAAGAAAAAATATTTCACTTCAATTCAGATTTCACAATAAATATTATTCTAAATCAGGTTTACAGAGAGATGCTGCTAAAAAAAAAATCCCTCCAAAAAATCTAGTCAGGATTTTCCCCCAAAACTTCTAAAATCGATTTGCAAAGTGTTTTCTCTCAAATTTTCTATGGACCCCTTATGCATTTGAAAATCACTGCTCTTAATATTCAAGAATTACTTTGTTGTACACACAACTCTTAAAGGGACAGCTCACCTAAAATACTCACCCTCAGTTTGTTCCAAACCTGTATGTGTTTCTTTCTTCTGCTGAACACAAAATAAGATGAAGAATATCAGTAAACAGTTGTTGAGTAAACATTGTCTTCCATATTATGAAAATAAATACAGAAGCAGAAGAAAGAAATTAATACAGGTTTGGACTTGAGGGTGTGTAAATGATGACAGAATTTTCATTTTTGGGTGAACTATCCCTCTAATTGGAGTTTGGAATAGTAATTATATATTTATATTTTTTTTTCTCTGAATTGTGCAGCTCAAATATGGGTTTTTGGTGAAAAAGATGCACAATCGCCCTCACAATTACAGATGCTTTTCTGCCAGTCTAGAAATGGTGCGAAAAAAATATGATTTTGGCAACACATTCTTACTTTGGTTGACAATCTTTACTCTTGTTAACGCTGCAGGACAGGTGTCATTATGGTCCAGACTCTACGGAGCCTGCAGCAAGGCTAAAAACAACACTGCCTGACAGTGGCGAAACACTCTGTCCACAGCACCCCCGTGACAAACTCACGATCATGTCATAAAACGGGATCATTAAGACTTTATAGCAATACTGGACAGTACTAGACTCAAAACCTCTTCTAGCTCCAGGCAACAGCATGTTGATTCTACAAAAACAATGAAATCAACAAGCCCAGGCTAACTGTCCCAGCATTGCTATAATCTATACATAATCTAGCTACTCTTGTTTCATTGCTTTTCTGCAATCGACTCGGCATAATTCTGGAAATCCTATCACACGGGTCTACAACAAACTTTCTAGACCTACACTCTTAAAATTATAGTTTTTTTATTGGCATCTATGGCTTCATGAAAAACCTTTCCATTGCACAAAAGGTTCTTTATAGTGACAAAAGGTCAAAGTAGAAGTAAAAAATGGTCCCCCTTTTGGAAGATTTCTTTTTAAGACTGTATAGAAGAGGATTTAGAACTTTAATAGAGAGTTTTAGTTTTATTAATTTTCTAAACAAGCATTTCAAGACAAAAACTCTGCAAATATTCCCATATATTTACATTTAAAGGAGACACAATAAATCTATAGAGACCATGATATTAGAGATATTGGTAAGACATTGGCCAGAGAATCCACCCAGATTACAATGAAGCATTGTCAGTTTAGGTTACCAGTTTGGGTTATACATACACAAATCTACATGAGATAACCATTGTCTGCATGAGGGATAAAAAGGCAGTTCTGAAGACAAATAAGTGTTTCATAAGTGTTTTCATAATAAGTGTTTCAGGCTACATATTTGAGGAAGACCACCAGGGAGCTGCCACCCACAAACACGTATCATACGCTTGACTGATGACCTGGCAACCTTTCCACTCAGCGTATATAGTTCAAAACAAAATTATATCATTATTTTGTGGTGCAAATGTCACTTAAAATGAGCTCAAGCTTAATCCTGCTGACAGAAAACATACCAGAGCTGTCAACAAGTCAACAGTTGAAAAACAAACCATATAATTATTTAAAAGGGCTTTTATTATTATTACACAGTATATTTGATAGATCTCAAATAAGCAATACTGATCTGAGAGGAATCATTTACAGTTGATATCATAATGTGTGTAAACAGCAGCAGCCAAACCAGTTCTTTACTAGTGAACTCTGGCAACCTCGGAGCGTGTCAGTATATTCGCTCGCTCAAAGCTATGCACTGCTACAGGTCAGACTGGTTACACAAGATTAAAAATAAAACTTCTTTTGGTTTGTCAAATTTATTGAAGGCATGGTATTTTGCCTCCAACTGGCTCTTTATTATCTATTTGAGATACCATTTAGAAGATGCTTGTCATTCGCATTGACTTACTGAAAACTTAATGCAGGAACAGTGTTCACTGGAATAACTTGAGGATAAATGCTTTCCTTTAGGTCAAAAGTCTAGTTAAGTCAAATTCATTTATATAGGGCTTTATATAATACAGATTGTTTCAAAGCAGCTTTACAGTGATAACAGGAAAATGATGCATTTCGGCTGTTGTTCAGCTGAAGTCAGTCACTGTTGATTCAGTTCCGTTGTAAAGATAGTCAATTATTAATTTAGTGCATTTCATCTATAAAGCAGTTCTGCAGAATACAGTGATGCCATCGTCCAGCTCAGTTCAGTTCTCATATAAAATTGCTGCTTTAATTTTTTAAGTACAATCAACTTGGATGTTAAGTCAATTCAACTTAAATTACATTAAACTAATTAAAAAAAAAAGTTGAATCTTGAATAACCTTTGAAAATGTCTTAACTTTGATAAGTTAAAGCAATGTAAAACCATATGTTGTAATAACGTCTCGGGTTACGACTGTAACCCTTGTTCCCCGAGAAGGGAACGAGACACTGCGTCGTCGTCGTGACGACAATATGGGAACGCCCCCAGCGTAACGCATCTGAAGTATGAATGAAATCTGTCCAATCCTGATTGGTGCTGCGTCATGACGTAGTAGATGACGGCATACTCGGAAGATACAAAGGGACGCCGGCTTACACACACACTAGCTACTTTGCGATGAAGCAAGCGCTCTGAACGTGATAGGTGTGGCGGCGAGACGCAGTGTCTCGTTCCCTTCTCGGGGAACAAGGGTTACAGTCGTAACCCGAGACGTTCCCCTTCGAGGGAACTCGCACTGCGTCGTCGTCGTGACGACACTATGGGAACGCAATGCCCACTATGCCACACCATAAGCACGCCACCCTAGTGTGAAGCTGGGAGACCAGGCACACTTAGGACGTGATCACTCTGGTGCCAGGCGTCACAGGGAGTTGCAGACTATAAAATCTTATGAAGGTGTGCGGAGTGGCCCACCCAGCCGCTTCGCAAATATCTTGAAGCGAGGCTCCAGAAAGGAGGGCTACCGAGGAGGCCATGCTCCTGGTAGAATGAGCCCTCACAGCTATAGGTGAAGGCAGATTGCGCACCTGATAAGCCGTGGCTATAGCCTGAACAATCCAATTACTGATTGTCTGCTTGGATGCAGGCAGCCCTTTCTTGGGTGAACCAAAGCACACCAACAACTGGTCTGACTTCCTCCACTGAGAAGACCTCTCAAGGTACACTCTCAGGGCTCTGACTGGGCAGAGCAGGTGAAGTCTCCCCTCTTCCGCCGTCACGTGAGGTGGAGGATGGAAAGCCTGAAGAACCACCGATCGTGCCACATTAGATGGCACCTTGGGCACATAGCCCGGTCTAGGATGTAAGATGGCCTTAACTCCGCCAGGGGCAAACTCCAGGCAAGTTGGCGATATCGCCAAGGCCTGGAGATCCCCCACTCTCCTCAGAGAAGTGATAGCAAGGAGAAAGGCCACCTTAAGGGTCAGGTTCTTTGCCTCAGCCGACTCCAGTGGTTCGAAGGGGGCCTCAGCCAACCCCTCAAGTACCACTGCCAGGTCCCAGGTTGGGACTCTGGAGCGAGCCGCAGGCCTCATCCTCCGAGCCCCACGGAGGAAACGTACAACCAGATGGTGCTTCCCCAAAGACCCATCACCTACAGGCGAGTGGAAAGCCCCAATGGCAGCCACATACACCTTAAGTGTGGACGGGGTAAGACCGGCAGAGAAACGATCTTGGAGGAACTCCAGCACTGAAGCCACTGGGCAGTTAACTGGGTCCACCTCACGCTCTCTACACCAAGTGGAAAACACATTCCACTTCAGGCTGTACAGTCTCCTGGTAGAAGGAGCCCTGGAGCTGAGTAGGGTCTCGACAACATCTGCTGACAGGCCAGCCTCTAGGTACCGAGCCCCCTCAGGGGCCAGACCCAGAGGTTCCACAGCTCTGGCCGGGGGTGAAATATTGTGCCCCCTGCCTGTGACAGCAGATCCCTCCTCAGAGGGACCTGCCACGGAAGGCCGTCCAGCAGAGCTACAATGTCCGAGAACCATACCCGGGTCGGCCAGCGGGGTGCTACTAAAAGTAGACTGATCCCCTCCCGGCGGACCCGCTCCAGGACTCCCGGGAGCAGAGCGATCGGGGGAAATGCGTACAGACGCAGCCTCGGCCACGTCTGCATCATGGCGTCCAGCCCCAGCGGAGCTGGATGCCTGAGGGAGAACCACAGTGGACAGTGGGACGTCTCTTGAGACGCGAAAAGATCCACTTCCACTGGGCCGAACCTCACGCACATGGCTTCCACCACCTCTGGGTGGAGTCGCCACTCCCCGGGCCTCAGCCCCTGCCTCGACAGGACGTCTGCTCCCTGATTTTGGTCCCCGGGGACGTACATCGCTCTGAGAGACGACAGTTTCCCCTGGGACCACAGAAGGATCTGGTGCGCCAGTCTGCATAGAGGGCGTGACCTCAGACCCCCCTGATGATTCAGATACGCGACTACCGAAGTGCTGTCTGAGCGTATCAGGACATGGTGGCCGCGGAGGTCTGGGAAAAAGCTCCTCAGAGCTTTGTAGACCGCCAGCATTTCCAGGCAATTGATGTGCCAGGAAGAGTGCCGGGTCTCCCACAGACCTCTCGCAAAGCGGCCGTCCATGACCGCGCCCCAACCAGTGAGGGAGGCATCTGTTGAAACGGTTTTCCGGCAACATGATGCTCCCAGCACTGGTCCCTGGGACAGAAACCAAGGTTTCCTCCATATGACGAGAGAACGAAGGCATCTGCGCGTTACTCTGATCATACGGAACGGATTTCCCCTCGGGGAAAACCCCTTGGCTCTCAACCACCACTGTAGGGGTCTCATGTGTAGCAGGCAAAAAGGTATGATGTTGGACGCTGCTGCCATGTGCCCCAGCAGTACTTGAAACTGCTTTACAGTGAGGTTGTGGCCTAGCTTCACTCTGGAGACCATCGCCTGTATGGAACCCACCCGTGCAGGAGACATTTGTGCCCGCATCGTCGTGGAGTCCCATACCACTCCCAGGAACATAGTCCTCTGGGAGGGCGTCAACACGCTTTTCTTTGTGTTGAGTCTCAGCCCCAAGCACCTGATATGGGCCAGAACGACATCTCGATGCCGAACTGCCATATCGTACGACTTGGCTAATATTAGCCAGTCGTCGATGTAATTGAGTACACGAATGCCCTGGAGTCTCAGCGGAGCCAGCGCTGCATCCATGCACTTGGTGAAGGTGCGAGGGGAAAGAGCTAGACCGAAGGGAAGAACCCGATATTGGTACGCTTCGCCCCCGAAAGCGAACCTCAGGAACTTCCTGTGACATGGAAGGATGGAGATATGTAAGTATGCGTCCTTCAGATCTATCGTGACGAACCAGTCCTCGAACTGGATCTGACTCACGATGGCTGGAATTGTGAGCATCTTGAACCTGAATCTCCTCAGAAAACGATTCAAGTGCCTGAGATCTATTATTGGAACCCCCCATCCTTCTTGGGAACTATGAAGTACCGGCTGTAGAACCCGGACTCCCTGTCTGGCAGAGGAACACGTTCTATGGCCTCCTTGACCAACAGGGATTGAACTTCCTGTTCCATAACCCGAACCTGCTCTGGGCCGACCACAGTCCAGACCACCCAGTTGTACTTTGGAGGAGGGGAGCTGAACTGCAGTCTGTAACCCAGCTCTACAGTACGCAGGGCCCACGCAGATATATTCGGAAGGCATGACCATGCGCCGAGATAATCTACTAAGGGAACCAGCCTCTCGAGGCTGGCCTCGGGTATCAACCGAGACTCTTTCCTGACCCCCTGAAGCGGCTGACTGGCAGGGAATAGTCGAGAATGATTTTCGGTGTGCATACGCGTTCGCTGCCCAGCCGCAGGTCTTTCTAGAGGTGGCTGGAGCGGCGTGCGTACGCGGGAAATCAGTGTGGCCCGAAGCGTACTGGACGGCGGGAGCACAACACTGATTCCCTGAGATCTCCGGGAGGGAGGCGACCTCAATCGCTCCATCCCGGGGGGACAGCTCTCAGCAGTCCGGCCACGCCTAGGACCGCTTGGAGGAAGTCTTCTTCGCCTGAAGGACGGTCCTCAGATCGACCTTAGGCTCGGAGGGCTTACCTCGAGAGCGTCGCCTCCTTTGCCAAGCTCCCTCAGGAGGGGCGCGGGAGGCGACACTCTCTTTCTGCTCCTGACGGTGCGCAGAGCTGGTAGACGGCCGAGGCTGCCCTTTCGAGGCAGTCTTCCCCGAGGAGCCAGGGCGGCGAGAGAGGTACTGATGAAAGGCCGCTGACTGCTTTTTCACATCCTGGAACCTCTCGACTACGGAGCTAACCGCACCGCCGAAGAGGCCAGAAGGCGAAATCGGGGAGTCAAGAAGAAAATGCTTCTCCTTTTCCTTCATCCCCGATAAATTAAGCCAGAGATGTCTCTCCACACATACCATACCAGCCATAGAGCGGCCAATGGCACAGGCCGTCTCTTTGGTAATGCGGAGAGACAAGTCAGTAGCCTTTCTTAACTCCAGTATATCACTGGGGGAAGGACCCTCGCCCTCATCTAGCTCCTTGAGGAGGTCGGCCTGATAAGCCTGCAATACCACCATGGTATGCAGGCAGCTACCAGCCTGCCCAGCCGCCATAAAAGCTCTGCCCACCAGCGAAGATGTTTCTCGGCATGGCTTGGTGGGCAGTACCGGGGCCTTAAGGGATGATGCGGCCTCGGGAGAAAGATAGCTCGCGAGAGCTTCCTCCACCCGAGGGATCTTCCCATAACCACGCTCAGCCGCCCCCAGCACATTAGAGAAATCAAGCACTGGGGGGTTGGAGAGCCTGGCTGAATACGGTTTTTCCCACGACTTGCACAACTCATTGTGCAAGTCAGGGAAAAACGGAAGGCCCCGGCGTGGAGGCTGAGCCCTGCGCTTAAAGAACCTCTCATCCAGCTTACTGGCCGGCTGGACTACAGGTTCTTCTTGTGGCCAGTCAATATTTAATTTGGCCACAGCGCGGGTCAAAACCTCCACCAGCTCTTCTTGAGCGGGTGCATGAAGCGGTGGATGGGGCTCCACAACACCCGCCTCGATGCTCAAAGCATCTGACCCCTCAGAGCCAGATAGCTGAAGCATCGGTGCCTCCACCTCGCGGGAAGAAGCCGCATCGCGGGCTTCCACACGAGGCGGGAGAGCGTTTGAATCCTCAGACGAGGACTGGGAAGATGACGAATCAGTCCCGAGTCCCGCTGAAAGATCCATCTGCGAGCCCCACGATCTGCGGCGCCACGCTGCCTCGGCAACAGCGGGCCCAGAACCGCGAGGCTCGCGAGCTTGGCCGAGCTGATCAAATACATCAAGCCGCGAGCGCAATACCCTCAGCGGCAGCTTCTCGCACTCGCTACAAGCGGCTCCCTCGAGAGCCGCCCTAGCGTGCTGCACGCCGAGACAATGCACACACAGCTGGTGTGTGTCCGTGCCCGAAAGATAACGCGGACACGGATGCACACACCTCCTAAACTGCTCGCTTGCCATGCTTTATAAATGCTTGTGAAACTTGGACAAACAACACCAAATAAGACTCACAGAAACACAGAGCGCTTAGCTGAAGAGCAAAAGCTAGTGTGTGTGTAAGCCGGCGTCCCTTTGTATCTTCCGGGTATGCCGTCATCTACTACGTCATGACGCAGCACCAATCAGGATTGGACAGATTTCATTCATACTTCAGATGCGTTACGCTGGGGGGCGTTCCCATAGTGTCGTCACGACGACGACGACGCAGTGCGAGTTCCCTCGAAGGGGAACTTATTGATCATCATTTTTTATAGTGCAGTCAGATCAATAATATTGTTGAATATTAAGTGCTCCCAACTAAGCAAGCCAGAGGCAGTGAATACAATAAGGATATTATTTTGGTACTGGAATGCAATGACATTCCCAAAGATAACGGTGTAAAGAAATGTATTACAGCATAGCCGATTTCAGTGACAAGTATTTTTTTTTTTCAGTATATACAATATGCCAAAACAAAGACAAACTAAAGCCCCGTTGAGACAGGATTAGTTTTCAGGACTTGTAAAGTAATTGTTACTGTCGTGTATTGTATGTGGCCGATGACAGAGATGGGTGTATCTACTGCATTGACAGATTGCAGTAACACAACACATACGTAACTTACCATTAAAATGTAAGATTATGAAACATGAGCATATATCAAAATGCAACAGAATTGTTGACATTCTACAGATAACAACACGGGAAAAATGCCCTGAAATGCGGGCGAAACAACACATGCACACACAGTTAAAATATCCTCCATCTTTCCAACAAGTAAAAAACAGGTCCAAATGCAATCAGGGCGGACAAGTTATGAAGTGCATATTTTTGTCTTCTATTCAAATCAGTTACCAACGTCCACCTCAAACACTTCGACAACTTGAGAAACAAACACAAGGTGACAGGGTGGACATGTGTCGCTCACGGCAGATTTACTGATTTATTAATGGCATGTCAGTTTGCATGGGACTAACACAAACTGGTGTTATTTTTAAAGGCCATTTTACGCAAGATGAAATATGCCTAAATAATCTTTACTGAAACGTGAACGAGCATTACGAAATTCTTGATGGTCGATTTGGGACGGAATAGCATACACATAGGAATTCTGCTTACAGGACAAATTATGTAGGCCTACAGTAATTGTGTTGCAGTTAAAAGTGTTGCAGTTCTTACCTGTTCTCTTTCCCTGTCTGTGATTACACAACGAATTGCAAATAAAGAAAACAAAGTTGGGGCATTAAAGGGATGGTTCGGAGTAAAATCAACCTAGGGTCCTTTGCACCATGACCTCGAGCCAAACACCCCCACAGAAGCTTTTTTTTCCCTTGGTTGAACATTATTAAAGTTAGAGCTTATTTAGAGATATCAGCCGAATGGCTTAGTGCAGGCGCTAACGTATCCTAGGCTGTCTCTCGTAAATTACCCCACTAATAATGCCCGGGATGGTACCAAACTTCTACAGTAGTACAAATAGGTTCTGTACTCATAAAACGAGGCATTGGAAAGTTTGTAAGTACATCAGGAGTTTATTTAAATAACACTTGCCTGGCGGCTCATGCTACTGCTAACCCGGACGTCGAGGTCACTTGATTTGGGAAAAGCCTGTAAAAGTCCTGGCAGAAAGCGATGCATAAGGATATAGTCATCCGGCTGATTTCTGTTGGCTTGTTTGGCTCGAGGTCATGGTGCAAAGGACCCTAGGTTGATTTTTACTCCGAACCATCCCTTTAAACAAGAGACTGGCAACAACATCAAACGAACATACTGTAAAGAAACACTGCCGTTTTCTGAATAAATTAAAGTAAAAAGAACAATAGAAACGGCAAGAGAATGAAACAAAAACCTGCGGTTGTCTTATTTCTATTTCAGGGACAGGTTAATGCACTGGGTATCATAAAAATATATAACTTGTAAAAACTATTGTTTATTTTGATTTTGTTTAATCCATTGCATTAACTAATGTTAGCAAAGTGAACATTATTGTAAAGTGTTATCATGCTTGTTTTTTTAGCAAATGTCCTTAATCACTTTGAGCCAGATGTAGCATTTGTTTTCACAGCTGGGGAGGTGTTTCTTCAATATTGCATGCCTGCACATACACACGAACACACATGCATAAACTTGTGCACTTTATACTGACACTCAAACACAATTTAATCTGCGTGCTCAATCGGTAAAGGGTGAATGAGGGCAGATCGCATCACGCTAATGGTTCAGAAACAGCAGCACATGTGCAGAACTTTACAAAGTCACCTGCCTCATAATGCAGAAGAGATAAGTGCGGACTACCTATTCTGCACAACACCTGGATATTCTGGCATCTTAGGGATCACCCACAACAGCTAGTTATTAGTTTAAGACTTTGAAGGTTTTAAAGACAAAAGTGTGTAGCATTCAATGCACTGCTGCGATTGCCTGAAAAACACTGAGTATTTCTTGGACCTCAGTACAGTGATTGCACATGAAAGCTGAAGTCTATGGTGGCAAAGCCAGTCTTCTCTACAGTGCATGGTATGGAAGGCCTGTGGTTAGCCTTAAGTATAGGGAAGACATGAATTACATTACAGTGGATGGGTGTAGCAGTCAAGAAAAAGAGGAGAAGGAGAGAAAAGTAGAAAGAGAGAGAGACTCAAAGGGATTTTCAATTGGCATGTCGGGGCAGGACATCTGCAGAGTACCTTGGAACCTTAAAGGTAAAGTGTGTAATTTCTGTGGCGGAAACAGAATTTCTAAAGTAATAATCACTGTTTTTAACAAGTTTTGTGTTTGGCGCCTCTAGTAGGCTAGTGCAAATAGTATTGAAATTACACACTTCACAAGTCAATGTGAAACGCGGTTCACCATTTTGCTCCTGTAATCTGCTGTATTTGCAACTGAAATGGGATATTCAAATATTAGAGCTACATTAGCCACGTTTCAATTACCCTTCAAACTGATATTGCGAATTGAAAATATGCCCAATGGAATGGCTCAATTTTGCAAAAACTCCCATATATCGCAAAAAAGTTTTTACGCTCGCATGAGGTGGTTTTTCAGGCAATTTGAAAAAGGAATATTTCACAAAACTGCAATGGAAACATTTTTTTTTTTTTTTTTTTGCATTTACAGGTCACCTGGCATACATAAAAGTCACATGATTATTATTTAAAGAAGGAGCGGTATGTTTGGACAGAAGACGAGAAAGAGTTTTTCATTAAACTCATAAAAACAAAAGTATTACAGGGAACATTGGATTCTAAACAACAAAGAAATGCCACAGTTTATCAAGACCTGAAGCAGACATGAGGGAGAAACACCTCATATGTGCCGCTCCCAGGTATAAGGGGCTTTCCTTGCAATTAAAGCTTGGAAAACACACCTACTTCTCCTTCGTTGAAAAATAATGGCTAGTGCGGTGACTGGGATATACCTTTACCAACATCCTTTGCCATGATTTTTGGAATGACTTATTATCGTGACAGGAAAAAAATACGTTTTAGTCGCATAACATATGTTAATGGAAACGGCGTAATTTCGCACTCATTTTTTCATCAACATTTAGAAAATATAGCAAACGTTTTGCGCAAATCTGTACTGGAAACGCGGATTCTGTATCCATCTGAAATTGACTGGAAAAAGTGGAAGTCACCAGAATTGAGCAGAAGTGTTGAAAAAATAAGAGGGATTCATAATGTCATCTGAAAAAAAAAAATATTTCTGAGGCAAAGGAAGTTATCACGTGATTGAAGAATAAAATGATAAATATTTATTTTCTTTGGAATGATCCACACCGATGAATTGTTCAAAATAAGACTCAGAACATGTACAGTATTAATAAACTGAATTTTGAATACATGTTAATTCTAAAGTGCAGAAAACATTCATCAGAATTGAGATGTTGAATGAGACAGCAAACAAGCATGTACAGTAGAAGATCCATAAATCCCTGACTTCAATGAAACATTTTTAATAAAGCAGTTAACTGTAGTAAAGTGCTTTTTTATTATCCAATAAATGTCAGTTGTTTTAACAGCTTTAATAATCATCAAAGGATTCTTTCTGTGCTGTTATTTCAATATTTCCACAATTAAAAAGAGCTTTTTTAAATACACTTAGAGTTTAAAGACCAACATACGCTGTTTTAGATGTGTATACAAGAGAGGAAAAAAAAAAGAATCATATTCCTTGTTGTTAAAAAAGCCCAGGAAGTTCACATGCCAGAGGATGCTAAATTGGAGTTTGAATGAAGAGAATGACTTTTTTTTTTCAGATTTAGTTTGAAAAAATACACTGTATTTTCTCCCCGTGGCCAATAAAATGAAAATTACTTTATAAAATATTCATTTATGAACCTTTTCAGTTGTATCTGACTCTTGGTGATTTTATGGGCCATCTCCCACCATGAGAGACTGTCCATGAATTTTCTCGGTGATGTTTTTTCTGGGGTAGGTCACCAGGGTCTTTCTTCAACCCTCCTCACTACATGGCTTGGGACCCTATGTCGCATGCTGAGTCCCAATTCGCATACTATCCGTCCTAAATAGTATGCGAAACTAGAATTAGTACGTCCCAAATCGTAGCATGTTGAAATGAGTATTCCAAAGATACCCGGATGGTCTACTATTTCCGGTTAGAATTCGAAGTGCAGATCAATGCACACTCTAACGGCTAACATTGCCCACAACCCATTGCGTGCGGGAGGGAGGAGCTTTGCGGTGATAATGGTGATGTAAACCTGGCAGTCGGATGCAGCAACGGAGATGCGCCCTCAGTTTTTAAGTGTAAGAATTCAAATGTTTAACCCTAATTAAAGTTATATTTTATTGTCTCGTAATATTAATGGGTTTATGTTGTGCCAAAAAAGTACCGTGTTTATCTTGTAGGGTCCGATGAAGATACCAAGCGCATTGCAGGCTACAAAACAATAAATAAAAAGGCTCTAGTACAGTGTCATGCAAGTGTCTTTTTTATGTATTTCTTTTGATGTTTCTGTCTGACTTATTTGTAGTAATACTGTGGCTGTACATATGTTAACTTTATCAGTCCAACCAAAGAAACATGGTTACTACACTTTTACTATAGTAAAAGCATGGTTCATTTTCATCGGGGTATTTTTAAGTATTATACATAAGTATAAGATTAAGTATAAAATACGTTAAACAATAGTTACACTATAAACTTTAAATAATTTAACTCAGAAAATAAGTAGCGCTAGCTTTTGTTACACACATTTGCACATGAACGTCAGAACCAGCCGCCTCACAAACGACCTGCGTTTGGTTGATCTACGACGACGCCCTGCTTCACTCCTCAATTTGGTAAACACATTGTAAATTTATTGTGGAAAAAAAGATGGGAATAGTAAGTAAAATTATATTGGATATATAAGAATGAATGAAATGTTAAATGTTTTGTTAACAGTAACTAGGCAACCACGTTCAAGTTCACGTTGCATGACGTCATCGAAGTATGTCCCAGAACGTGCATACTTTTTTGCTACACACTCAAAAGTATGTACTTTTTCATCACAAAAAAATACATACTTTTAGGTCGTAGTATAAGTAGGCGAATTGGGACTCAGCCGCAGTGTCTGGTTTTGTGTATCTGGTTGTGGGTGTGGGCTCTGGATGTGTGGTGCATGTTTGTTGCTTAGTAACCAGCTGATCACTTAATCAGTCCGCAGCTGCAGGTAGTTAATTCTGTTTGTTAGCTGCCTATATCTAGCGGGAGTGATTATTGTATGTTGTTGGTTCGTTACTCTTGTTAAACTTGTACTCTTGTATATGCTCTCTTCCCAGTTTCGGTGTCTGAGTTTCCTGATGGAATTATTTCCGCAGCTAGGAATAATGGAATAGAATCAATCTCGTCTGTGTTTCCAGACTTCTGGAGATCGTTGGAGTCCTCTCTTCCAGTTACCATTTTCATCCGCTCAAGGAGTACTCATACCACTCATCCTCTCCTGTATATCTGCTTCCAGGTCGCCCGCCTGCTAATCGTGGCGTTTTTCCATCTGTACAACCCGTTTGTGAATAAACTGCTTGCTTGCATTTGGATCTTTGACTCTCATTGTGACACCCTATGCTTGGGACACACACACACACACACACACACACACACACAAGCTATAGGTGGAGAGGAGAGAGAGAGAGTGATAGAGCCAATTCAGTGGATGGGGATTATTAGGAGGCCATGATTGGCAATGGCCAATGGAGGGAATGTGTCCAGGATACCGGGGGTTACACTCCTACTCTTTACGAGAAGTGCCATGGGATTTTTAATGACCACAGAGAGTCAGGACCTCGTTTTCATTTGACAGTATAGTGTCCCTGTCACTATACTGGCGCCCCCTACTGGCCTCACTAACACCTCTTCCAGCAGCAACCTGGTTTTCCCGGGAGTCTCCCATCCAGGTACTGACCAGGCTCAAGCCCTGCTTAGCTTCAGTGGGCAACCAGTCTTGGGCTACAGGGTGATATGGCTGCTGGACACATGGGCTGTGTCCCAATTCAAAGGCAACATCCTTAGAGGTACTCTGACTTCAAAGGCCATGCCTTCGAAGGTCGGACTGAGCATTGTCAAATGGGGCGGTCTAGCCTACACAGGACTGTTCTTGTCGGAAGGAGCCTTTGAATTGGGACAGCCTTTGTTGCGCCATAGTGAAGCAATCGGCCTCCAAATGCGGCCCTCGAAGAATGCAGCCTTTGAATTGGGACACAGTAAGGGAAAACATGCTCCACACAGGACCTCCTCACTGTGAGATGATGTACTATACCCGCTGAGCCACAATTAAACTCTCAGCACTTTCAGGACTAGACATTAACAAGACTAGACATTTTTTCACTGATTTTATCCAACATGTGGGGTTCACGGCATCTTTACAGACTGACAAAATCTATTTCCTCGCTGGCACACCTTCCCTGTTATCAGTCTCAAAGAGCCTGTGTTGTATTCCTTCTTTTTTGGAATACAACAAATTCTCTCTGAGACTGATAACAGGGAAGGTGCTTATCTATTTGAGATTCAGATCTGTGGCAGGTGCTCAGACAGCTAATACTCCTGTCCTTTACATACCTGCTTTGAAGTGCTACATCACAAAAAAAAAAAAAAATGTTTTTTCTATGTTCTTGAGTTGCAGCACAGATCTTTTGATGGATTGTTCATTTGTGACCTTGGACCACAAAACCAGTCACATGGGTCCATTTTTTGAAATTGAGATAAGCTTTCCATTGATGAATGGTTTGTTTTCATTATATATGACAATATTTGGCCGAGATACAACTATTTGAAAATCTGGAATCTGAGGGTTCAAAAAAAAAATCTAAACATTGAGAAAATCGCCTTTAAAGTTGTCAATTTATGTTTGCGATTGTGCTGCATTCACTCACAAAAATAAATGTTTTATATATGTACAGTAGGAAATTTACAAAATATCGTCATGGAACATGATCTTTACTTAATATTCTAATGATTTTTGGCATAAAAGAAAAATCGATCATTTTGACCCATATAATCTATTGTTGGCTATTGCCACAAATATACCCGTGTGACTTGTGACTGGTTTTGTGATCTAGGGTCACATTTGATCTATAGCCACTTTTGTGCTTAGAAAATAAAAATAAAAATAAAAAAGCATATAAAGTAAATGCAAAAATGAACTTCTTAGCCTTATCTGCCAATTTATCTGTCATTATGTCACTCACAGCATCATGCCTCAAAAGAAAAAAACATTTCTTTACATGCATGTTTTGGTGGTGTAATGTAAGTTATATTTACTTTTTTACTCACCGAAGGCAAATTTGAATCACTTTTGGATCACTTAGAGTTCAATTTGGACCCTGCAGGGAATACATATCATGAAAGGCGTTTTTTTTCTTTAAATTATAGATCTCTAAATGAACAGAGGCGGCATAAAAGTTCAAATGATCACAAGGTGTTGACAACATGATGCACAAAGATTCAGAAGTAACAATTTGTAGAAAATAGAACGCCTACAATCAAATGTCATGATGAAAGGAATGTCACAAGGTTCCTGAGCTACATTCTTTGCTGTTGTTGAATCACTTTGCACAACCTATAGTGTCACTTTCACACCAAATTAATAGGTACAGGTTCAGTGGTAATATTACAAGTTCCTTAGGAATGATGCTTGAATGTTAGCTTCTTTGTGATGATTTTCTCGGCATTGTGATTTATACATGTGTTTATGTCAGTAAAAATTATGCTCAGACTGCTCAGAGAACCACACAAAATTGTCAAAATTTTGAAAAATCATAAAATAATTGTTTTCTCTCAGATCAGGGTGGAATGGGGAAAGGGTTTGCTTAGGGTTTGAGCGAAGCTTTGACAATTTATCACCCAATCTGTTCAATTTATCACCCAATCTGTTCAATTTATGGTTTAAGTTGTGGGTTATGGGGATTTATAGACATGTCATGTGTCTCTTGGTTGGCCTGCATATGGCTATACCAGGGGTGTCCAGTCCTTCTCATGAAGGGGCACTGTTCTGCTAAATTTAGCTCCAACCCCAATTAAACACACCTGGCTAAACCAGATATTCAAGGTCTTACTAGGCTAGAGACTTTCAGGTGTGGACACCCCTGGGCCATACAATGCATGACTACCAGCACACTCATCCTCAAAGCTAAGGATGACAGCCTACATTTTGCATGTCATCTTTCACCCAGTTTACCTACTGTATATGAAAAAAGATATATATTTACTGTGGGAATTATATATATATAATGTATATATATGTATATATATGTATATATATATATATATATATATATATATATATATATATATATATATATATATATATATATATGTATATATATATATATGTATATGTATATATATATATATATATATATGTATATGTATATATATATATATGTATATATATATATATGTATATATATATATATATATGTATATATATGTATATATATATATATGTATATATATGTATATATATATATATATATATATATATATATATATATATATATATATATATATATATATATATATATATATATACAGTATATATATACAGTATATATATATATATACAGACCATTTCCAAAAATTTTTAATATCATAGAAAAGTTTATTTATTTCCATAATTCCATTCAAAACGTTAAACTTCCATAGATTATAGATTCAGGGCCCACAACTTAAACGATTTCAAGTATTTAGTTGTTTATTTGTACTTATACCATGGTCTGGGTGAATACTCGATTCTGATTGGCTGCAGGGTGTCCGTTAAAAAGTGATAATGGACACCTAGGAAAGGCGTCCCATCAATTTGCCTGATGACAGTTCTAAATGATTACGCTGGCTCAAACTCACTGATCAACTGCTGCGGTTGGGTCGCTGTGGCCACGTTGCTTGGCAACGCCTGTATACGGGAGATATTAAATAGTGCGCTCGCCAGTATACGGGAGATATTAAATAGTGCGCTCGACTTAATAAATAAAAACCCTCACGATTTTTACTCTAAAACACATTAAAGTATTATTAATTGATTAAATATTTCTTTCTTTCGTAAGTAACCATGGTATAAGCGGGTTAATGCCCTTCGAGGTGTCCATTATCAGGTTTTAATGGACTTCGGCGGAGGCAACCGTCCTCCGCTGCGCGTCAGACGGTTCACGCCTCGCCGTCGTCCATTAAAACCTGATAATGGACACCTCGTCGGGCATTAACCCTTACATAATTTGAGCTTCCAGCTCATAAACCCCACGAAAACAGGATTAAAAAAAAATAGAATATTACATGAAATAACACAGTAATTACACAGTCATACCATGGTCATTGAACCAGGTTTTGGTTCTTTTGGCAGTGTGGGCAGGTGCAAATCCTGCTGGAAAATGAAGGAAGCATGAAGTGCTCTGAAAATGTCCTGGTAGACGGCTGTGTTGAGTGGACAGCACCAACCGATGACATGGCTCCCCAAACCAACACAGACTGTGGAAACTTCACACTGGACTTCAAGCATCTTGGATTGTGTGCCTCTCCATTCTTCCTCCAGACTCTGGGACCTTGGTTTCCAAATGAGATGCAAAATTTGCTCTCATCAGAAAAGAGGACTTTGGTCCACTGTGCTTTATTAAATCCAGAGTCAACGCAGCCATCTACCACTTTATACTTCCTTCATTTTCCTGCAGGATTTGCATCGTGACCGCATTACCACCTCGGGTGTGCATTATTTTTCTAATAATTCAACGGCCTGGAGTCAATTAGTCCGCTTATACTACAGTTACCACACCTAGAAACATTGTTCAGATGATGTAGTTCAAGACGTTTGTCAAGTTTTTGTCATTAAAACGCTCTTGTATGTAGGACTAATTTCTTAAGCATCAATTCCCATGCCTGCGTTGCTAATTCCAAAACGTCATTTCACGAGTTCACACTTACAAATAAGTCAGATAGAATAAATGCGTATTTGGCGTGCTGTCCGAGGAGAGGGCTCCGGGCTCGGTATTTGGCCCGAACCCAGAGTACTCCCCCCGTATTCCTGGCTGTGAAAGAACAAGCCAAGAGTGAGGAGTCGGGGTGGTGGAGGGATGCTGAAAACTGTCAAGGAAGTTAGGTGAGTTGACAGTGAATATATATATATGCTTCCTCTCATGCTGATAGGGTAGACATGGTAATTGTTTGATGAGTTGATTGATTGATTGCTTGATTATTTGAACGTGCTCCTCCCGAACTTTGTTAATAAAACATCATTTCACGAGTTCACACTTACAAATAAGTCAGATAGAATAAATGCGTATTTGGCGTGCTGTCCGAGGAGAGGGCTCCGGGCTCGGTATTTGGCCCGAACCCAGAGTACTCCCCCCAAAAGCTGCAAATAAATGCCGGAGAGCCACCAGAATGATGTTGATGTTGATGACCCCCCAAAAAACTTGCAGAGTGCAAAGCTTAAGGTATCAGAAGTGGGAAAGGGTTAGTCGCTGGAAGGCTTCTTGTAACATCGGATGGGAGTTGGTTGTCATGACATTGGATGGTTGTGCCTCTCCGGTAGTAGGCTAGGGATGGTACGTAATGTACTTTGCGGAAGAGAATGGTATAACCGCTGCAGTGTGATGAGAATTAGTTCCTGCAGGAGCGGAGGAGATGACACTGCTGCGGCAGTGGATCAAACTTGATTTCGACTTGCTTTCCAATTATTTGATGCAGAAGGATGGAGAATTGAGTACTTGTGGGAACGGAAGAGGAAACACTGCTGCGGCAGTGAAAGCGAGTTGGATGGAGAAACGGAGCTCCTGCGGGAGCGGAGGAGATGACACTGCTGCGGCAATGTACCAAACTTGCTTTTAAATATCGAAAACAATTTGGACATAGAACTGAGCTCCTGCGGGAGTGGAGTAGATGACACTGCTGCGGCAGTGGAGCAAGTTTGGACGGAGTAACGGAACTCCTGCAGGTGGGGAGTGGATGACACTGCTGCGGCAGTGGACCAAACTTGCTTTTAAATATCCAAACTATTTTGGACGGAGTAACGGAGGTCTTGCGGGAGCGGGGTAGATACTGCTCCGGCAGTGGACAAGTTTGGATGGAGTAGCGGAGCTCCTGCAGGAGCGGAGTGGATGACACTGCTGCGGCAGTGGACAAGTTTGGACAGAGTAACGGAGCTCCTGCGGGAACGGAGGAGATGACACTGCTGCGGCAGTGGACAAGTTTGGACGGAGTAACAGAGCTCCTGCGGGAGCAGAGTAGAAGACACTGCTGCGGCAGTGGACCAAACTTGCTTTCAACTTGCTTTTAAATATCCAAAACAATTTGGACATAGAACTGAGCTCCTGCGGGAGTGGAGTAGATGACGCTGCTGCGGCAGTGGAGCAAGTTTGGACGGAGCAACAGAGCTCCTGCGGGAGCGGAGTAGATGACACTGCTGCGGCAGTTGACCAAACTTGCTTTCAACTTGCTTTTAAATATCCAAAACAATTTGGACATAGAACTGAGCTCCTGCTGGAGTGGAGTAGATGACACTGCTGCCGCAGTGGAGCAAGTTTGGACGGAGTAACAGAGCTCCTGAGGGAGCGGAGTAGATGACACTGCTGCGGCAGTGGACCAAACATGCTTTCAACTTGCTTTTAAATATCCAAAACAATTTTGGACATAGAATTGAGCTCCTGCGGGAGTGGTGTAGATGACACTGCTGCGGCAGTAGAGCAAGTTTGGATGGAGTAACGGAGCTCCTGCGGGAGCGGAGTAGATGACACTGCTGCGGCAGTGGACCAAAGCTTGCTTTTAAATATCCAAAACAATTTTGGATATAGAACTGAGCCCCTGCGGGAGCGGAGTAGATGACACTGCTGCGGCAGTGGAGCAAGTTTGGATGGAGTAACGGAGCTCCTGCGGGAGCGGAGTAGCTGACACTGCTGCGGCAGTGGACCAAAGCTTGCTTTTAAATATCCAAAACAATTTTGGATATAGAACTGAGCTCCTGCGGGAGCGGAGTAGATGACACTGCTGCGGCAGTGGAGCAAGTTTGGACGGAGTAACGAAGTTCCAGAGGGAGCGGAGTAGCTGACACTGCTGCGGCAGTGGACCAAACTTGCTTTCTTAAATATCCAAACTATTTGGACGGAGTAACGGAGCTGCCTGTGGGAGCGGAGTAGAAGACACTGCTGCGGAAGTGGAATAAGTTTGGACGGAGTGACGGAACTTCTGCGGGAGTGGAGTAGGTTAGCTGTAGTAGACTTGGTTGACTTGCTTTTAACTGTCTGATGAGCCAGTTGGGTGGAGAATGGGCTCCTGTTGGAAGAAGAGATGATGCTGCTGTTGTGGTGTTGGAAACAACTTGCTTTCAAACTGTGATCCGAAAGGTGAGTGGGACAGAGATCTGATCTCCTGCTGGAGCGGAAAATAGCACTGATGTGGCAGTAAAGCGATTTAGGATGGGGAACGTGGCTCCTGCAGGAGTGGTGGTCTGTAGGGTTGGGTGTATGAGAAGTTGTCAAAAGAATTGATGAGGGTTCGTTGGGCTTCTTTGATATGGAAGCGATTTGAGCAGATGTAACTCGAAAGCCTCCGCTGACCAGCGGCCAAGTGCTTGGATCTGCTGCTGAGAGAGGCCTTTTTTGGGCAGCTGTTGCTGCGCCTATGCAAAATGAATGGCTGGAAAAGTGGTCTGCTGGGATGCCTGAATGGAGCAAAATTTGATCTGTCTTACTTTGCTTTATGAAGTAGGAGATGGTTTCATTGTCTAGCACTGATAGATCTGTGATTGTGGGGTGGACTTTTGGGTTAAAGCTGGAAGTGATGGTGAGTTCTGAGCATCTGAGGAAACTGAAAAAAGCCACTATGAACATTGCGTCCAGTGTGCGGGCAGTGTTGGTGGAGTGGTAGCCTTGGCGGAGGGTGGAGATGCATATAGTAAGTATGTCTAACGTTATTGGTTGTCTGGCATCTGGGCGAGTAGGTTGGGTTATGAGGTTAATTGCTCATGGAAGAGATGGGTTTTCATTTGTCTTTGAATGTTGCCAAGGATTCTGCATTCCGGATGAGGGTGGGGAGAGCATTCCACCAGCATGGAACTGTGAATGATAATGTACTGGAAAGTGATTTTGTGTCTCTCTGTGATGGAGCCACGAGACGTCCCTCGTTGATCGACCGTAGGCTTCTGGTAGGGATGTAGGCTTGTAGGAGTGAGTAAAAGTAGGAGGGAGCTGAGCCTGTGATAGATCTGTGAGCAAGCGTCAATGCCTTGAACTTGATGCGAGAGGTAGCCAGTGCAGAGAGATGAACAGAGGAGTGACGTGGGCCCTTTGGGCTCGTTGAAGACAAGACGAGCTGCAGCGTTCTGAATCCTTTGTAGATGTTTAGTTGCACATGATGGAGGTCCAGCTAGAAGAGCATTGCAGTTCTTGATGCTGTTGAGATAGGATATGAATGAAGTGATGGCGAGCAGAGAAATTGGGAAAAGGTAGGTTGTATGGGAAGTGGAAAGACTTATAAAGCTTCCATGCGGTTAAGTAGGATTGTAGGGTGCTGGGTGAAACGGCTTGAAGAATTGAATTAAGAGAGGCGTCAAGAAGTGGTTTCAATGGGTGGTTAATGTGGATATCAGCTCTGAAGTGAGGTACTGAGGTTGGGAATGGGTCCGTGTCTGGTGCCAGCAACCTGAATTTCTGGAAAGCAAAACGTGACCCAGGAACATGTTTTGCAGTTATGAAGAACTGATCGCAGGCTGCAATCCAAATGAGGCATCTTAGGAGAGGCATTACTGCAGGGGAAATTTGAGCGGCCTTGTTGATGCAATGCACGGATGCTTCGTTGTTGCAGTGTACTATGATGCTGTTAGAGGACCATTCTTTACCCCACAGGAAAGCTGCTTCCACTAAAGGATACAACTCGAACAGCGCTGAGGATGTTAATGACTGCGGTGAGTCTAACAGCTGGGCGGGCCATGTAAACTTGAACCAACGGCCTTGGTAGAATCCCCCGAAACCGATAGAGGGAGCTGCGTCGGTGTACAGTTGGATATCCACAGGGAGAGAAATCAGATTTTTTATAGAAAAGGACAGGCCATTCAATTATTTAAGGAAGGTTAGACAGAAACTAAGCTCCTGCGGGAGCCAATGGTCACATCACTGCTGCGGCAGTGGAGAACATTAGCTAGAGAAACTGAGCTCCTGCAGGAGCGTGGGGAGACATCACTGCTGCGGCAGTGAAGTCAATGTTAGCCAGAGAAACTGGACTCCAGTGGGAGCAGAATGGACTGCTGTGACAGTGAAGAAGTTTAACCAGAGGAACGGCAGAGACGGAGCTGCTGTGGGAGCGGAGGAGATGACACTGCTGTGGCAATGTGGGAAGCAAATGGGATCCTACGGGAACGGTGGGGAAAGGTGGATATGTTGAGCTTGTAGGTTTAGAGTTTAGAGAGCAGCCTTGCAGGATTATGCACATCTGAAGTTTAAGTGGCCGAGCGAAGATAGTAGTTCGCGTTTAGGACAGCTTAAAATGTCTGAGAAGGTGGATGAAACCAGAAATATCCTTTGCAGTGCAGCCTGGAAATTAATTGTATCCAAGTTAATGCCCAGAATTCAATGGATGTGGCTAGACCCATGGTTTATCCTGGGTGACTGGAATCCAAAGCTCACCAGAACCGTGTGGGGCTGAGAGATCGATTGCTAAATTATTTTTATTTTATTTATTTTGAATGAATACATTAGAAGCCTAAATGGTTTATAACCTGATTTGATAACGCATCGATTTGATACTGTAGTTGTTTGATCATCAAACAGCAAAGTACAATCTGATTTAGATGATAGTTTGTTCCTTTATCTGTTGCTGGTTCATTTATTTAGTCAAGTTCATAATAGACTCACTTATGGTAAAAGACAGAGCTTTCATAGAATTTTGCGCCTTGAATTTATCCAATTGTGTTTTAAAATCACTAAGGACTTCAAACTTTGCCGTGGAAACACACTGCTTGTGTGTATTTTATCTAAACATTTCTCTTCATTTCTATGGGTCACATTACCTGCCGATTTTGTTCGTTCTGAATCAGATTTTTTTTTTTTTTTTAAATGGTGAAGCTGTGGTTTTAAATTACTTTAAAATAAAAATACAGCTGTGCTATAACGAAGTTTCGAAGCGATTTTGTAGATAAATTGCAAGACAACGTTAACGATAGGTTCTTAATGATTTTGTGTGCGTGCAATCCAATGTGCGAGCTACTGTTTGTACGTGAGAGTTTAAGCCACAAGGAAGCAGCGCGTTAATGACGTCAAATAATTTGAACAGAAACCGTTTAAAACGTGTATTCCCCGGATCAAAATTAATATCTAGATGGCATAACTGTGCTTGAGACTCGACTGAAGCGATGCGAAATTTAACCAGGGACAAAAATGAGAAGGTTTTGAGCTGAGCACTCACGGAGTCGAGCCTGCGGGTCTAGAGTGTAAGCTGGCCGGCCGGGACTGAATCTGCGGCGCGGCTTACTGAGGGCCTGCTGCGGCGGCCTGGTCTTAGAGGAAGACCCATTTGTTCGTGTGAAGAGGGCGGCATTGCCCGAGACGCGAGCGTGGTGCTCGGTGGGCCTTATAGTCCATTTCTCTATTGCAGGAATTATTGAATGGTCCGGTTTAGAGTAATGCGCGGAAGGAGATCGCGGATGTTTCGCCCGTGGTGGAGAGGACCCGTTTGTTTGGCCTGACGCCCGCGAGATAACACCAGAGATTTGCGGCAAAGATTTCTGAAGGACGAAAGATTCTTCATTGGACGGGAAAGCTCATTTCGGAAATGATAGGAAGGTAGGGCGAGGCCAAATGCTGAAAACTGTCAAGGAAGTTAGGTGAGTTGACAGTGAATATATATATGCTTCCTCTCATGCTGATAGGGTAGACATGGTAATTGTTTGATGAGTTGATTGATTGATTGCTTGATTATTTGAACGTGCTCCTCCCGAACTTTGTTAATAAAACATCATTTAAGAGTTAGTAACTGAGGTTTGAGCCACTGATAGCAGACTAATGCAGTTATTAATGCAGTTATTAGAAAAAGTTATTATAAAGCATGTGCGTCAATATTATTTAATTTATTTATTAATTCATTCGTTTTAATTCATTCGTTAATTTTATTTTTCTATTATTGACAGTAGGCTGTAACGAAAACGTCTAGGGTTACGTCTGTAACCCTTGTTCCCTGAGAAGACACTGCGTCGTTAAAAACGACTCTGAATGCCTGCCCCTGTGTGAAACTGATAGGCACAAGCTAGAGCGAAAGCACCCGCACACCAGGCGTATTAGGGAGGTGCAGACTATAAAATCTGATAAAAGTGTGTGGGGTAGCCCAACCGGCTGCCTCACAGATCTCCTGGAAGGACACCCCCGAGTAGAGGGCCCTAGAGGAAGCCATGCCTCTAGTGGAATGAGAATGCACTCACTTATGTTCACTCACAGAAGTGCGAGCCGAGCGCGAATCCCAACGCGACGCTTCACGCTTGAGTTAACGATAATACAAGTAGCTAAACTGAACAGCTGTTTTTCGATCGAAGTTTTAAATGACAGACAGAAATAAACAGTTTGATCAAAGACAGTGGAAACTATAAGCTCAATTTAACAACACAAGCACCATATTAAATATATTGTCATTATTATCATAAATACAATGTATAAATGTATTTGTATAACGTTACCTCGAATGTATTTGAATATTTCCCCAGTATCAGCACTTAGACTTTTCACTGTTTGTATCACTCCGCTTGTCTGTGTTTGCGCAACTTGCATCATTAAGCCAGAAGGTGGCACAAGTGACTGTCTTTATGGTTGAGCAATTGAACCACTGATTAAATGAACATATTAGTCCAAAAACATTGATTAATTTAGGAAAGAAAAAGCAGAAACTGATCTTTGATACTCATATAAATTGCTCATATGCCTCTGGTCTGGACACAGAAGGATTGCATTGGCGTTTGTTTGAAATGTAACATCTATGCAAAATAATCCTTGAACCATTTCTTATTTAAGGCCATTCCCGTTTCGAATATGTGATTGTGTATTGTCAACAATAAGCATAAACATTCTGCATTTCCATTTTGTAGTGTGGATCATTTATTGCGACATTTAAACTGATTCTCATGTTTAAAAATATCTGATAAAATACTTCATGCTACTGCCCACTGACATGCTTTTAAAGCTACTGTTGTCCATTTATTTTGGCCTTCAAAACACCTTAAAATGCACATGTCAAGATCAGGAAAATCTATATTTTCTCAAGGGGGCATGCCCCCGAACCCCCCTAGCAAAATAATTTTTGGGACCTCGGTTTTTATAAAACCCTGCGTATGGCCCTGCGCCCAGTAAAGACAGTGTTGCAGTGATCCCTTGAATAGTCGTCCAATTTTCATATGTGGATGGACTAAGGAATAGTCACTCAAAATTCATAATTATTTAGCATTAATAAATAATTAAAAGCCAGTATTAATTACAAAAACTGCACCTCTTCTGTGGCTAATATTAATTTTATAATAATCCTTTTTCTGTGAAGTCAAGCAGCAAAAGTTAAGTGATGTAGGATTATCCTTGAACAGTCCATTTCATATTAACCCAACACCACATTCCACAGTTCGGAACGATTCCCTAGTGAACCATTAGTAAGTCATAAAACACAGTCATGGTGGCGAGATGGCTAAAGGAGATGTCACCCCCCTTCCCCTTTTTGTGTGTGTCTAATCTCAAACCAGCGATGCCAGGACAGCAGGAAAAGATTCCTCTTTGTTCCACAAACTTAAGACCAAATGGCCAAGAACCCTGTGGTGACCCCAATGCATAAATCCACAGCCTTATCAGGAAACGAAGGATGCTAAAGCATTCTTATGGCCCAGAATCACCAGAAACCCTCAACCAGGGGACACCCCCCTTTCTGCAGTTGTAAATTCCAGAGACTTTTTGTCTCCAAAACCAATAGACTGAAATTAACCCACTCGTTGTTTAATACAAACAACGGTCTCAAAATTGCTTCCAATAAGCTGAACTGATCACCAGTATTTACCTCACATATATCTTAAGTATCATGTATATTTTATGTAACCTGTGGAGTTATTTCTGTGTGTTTAACTTTCATTACAGCCTATTTGTAAGGTTTTCTACCTCAGCTATAGGAACTAATCACCAGAAGTTGCCTCATACATGTGTATTCTCTGTAGTCTGTATGCTTTATATTACTCAAGTTAATTTTGTGTGTTAAACACTTATCACAGCTAAATCCTTATTTACTCCCACCTCAACTATGGGAAGTATATGTATTTTGGTACCTACTTGATGGGTAAATGATTTCTAGAATTTTGATATAAAGTAGATGTGTGTAGGATGCACCATATTTAAACTATTAAGTTTACTTATTAAAGCGTTTAACTAAACTCTCAGGAGTTTGGGCACACGTGATCATGTGGACTTTACGCTAATTACATGCAAGAACCGGAGAACAGGGCGTAGGTCCCGCCCAAGACAATATCTGATTGGCTGTCGCACTAGGAAGGACGGGTCAGATGGACACGCTTATAACCCAATGACAAGCAGCTATGAGTTGCTTTTTGCCTTGCTTTTTGCCTGCCTTGTGCCTCGCCTTTGCAGTGACGTTTGCTCTTGCTGACCTTTCCATCGTCCAGTGTGTATGCTTACATACTCTTCAAACCACCAAGAGCTCACTCAAAACTCCTCAACTCTTCCGTAAGACCCTTCGTTGAACTTCGTCAAAGAAACTCCTCTCAGAGTCGCTCCAGACTCAGAGGAAACTCCGTTGCATAGCAACCCGCAATCCAGGAAATCCCGCGAACGAAGCGCCACCCGGCAAAGCCAACCAACCATTCACCATCGAGTGCTGTCCCTCAGAACGCACCATCGACCGACTGCCAGCCAATCAGCGCCGAAGAGATTCCCTCCAGCAACTGCGTCACAGACGGGAACGCACGCGCTTACAGGAGCATCCAAACGCAAGTACACAATTTCTCCTAATTCTGGCTGAACTGGTGCAAATCTTATTAAGAAAACGAACTAAGATTAAAGTGCTAGTAGTTTGATTCTCTCAGGTTGCGGTCAAGAAATAGTGTCTAACGCTAGACATTTGGGACTCCATTCACACTCCGTTAATAACATCACTTTTCTCTGTAACTGTTTGAATGAATGTTTGTGTGTTTTCGTTTAGTTTAGTTTGTGTGTATTAGAGTAGTTCAATAAAGTCTTGGTTGATTTTACATACAAGCGTCTTGTGCTGTGTGCTTACAAGTTACTGCCTTAAACTGTAGATTTTGCTACCTTGCTCATATTAATCAGTTATCATAACTTTATGATATTATTACCGTAGGCCACGGGATAATATTCTGTCCAGAATTGATAAAATACCCTAATCTCAACTTATCGGTGGACGAATAGTTGATAAAGTGTTAAATATTAATTCTGAATAATTTGCATATTAATTCGGTTCTTATTCCCTGTAATTCAATCCCCTTTGAGTTATATTGATGCTATTCCCTTATTAATCTTACATATCTGGTGGAGAATGCGGGCAGTTTAAACTAAATTGTAAGCACAAAACAAGTCATTTGTGATTGTATCTAATCTATTGGTCCGGAAAGATAGATTAGAGACACAGGAAAACGAGTATTTTATTGTTGATGTGTAACGTTAAGAGCGCATAACAGGGCGTTGTGTGAATGAATGGAAATCTAAACTCACGTTTAGTTTGTATAAGTGTTTTGTTGTTATTGTTAAAACTGCAGTAAACGAATTTAAGATTGTCTGTTGAGACAAAAGGAAGTCGCCTTACAGCGCACCAGGAGAGAAGTAAGCGTGTTCCTTACTTTCTTTCTAAAAGGCCTTGTTATAGCTAGATTGATTAATTATTGCGTGTTCCAATATTAAATCAACTAAGCTGTCTCCCTAGGTTGACATTAGAGTAGCTAACTAATGTACCTGTTTGTATTGACTCACTTGGTGAAGTAGATACTGTTACTCGTGAAACACTACAGGTGTCCGAGCCTGATTTGAATGGGAGTTTTGTTAAACTTGATCAAGTAAATTGATGCAGTAAATCCTGCATGCTGTGTTGCGTGTCCACAGAAACTGACACGAAGAATTCCGATCCGCCGAGATCGCAATAACGTTATTGTTTTAACAGTGCATCTGCAGTGCACGAAATATTTTGCCTCACTCACAAAGAGCTGAGATTTATTGAGCGCCATATCGTAAAGAATAAGCGCCCAGTGTTTGTGTAATACTGAAATGCGCCGCCATTTCATGTAATGTTTTGAACTTTGTCTGCACGCAGACATACCCACGTGCGTCTTGAACTGTTAGGCTGTGCGTCACCATAGTAACAGCCGTGACACGGAAGTCTTAAAAGATTTTCGGGTTGACCCTCAAGTGCGCATGCGCGCACTTTTGTAAACAACTCAGGTGTTCACGGAAGTCTATGCTAAAGCCATTAGCCTCGTAGGTTAGCGCAAGCATTGGTGTGGCTCGCTGAAGCTGGATGCAGTGTGTTGTGTAGCAGTGTTGAAATGATTTAACCTTTTCACATCTCCACTCTAACAATCTGTGAACATTCACATTTTATGTTTTACTTTATTTTTTTTTCACCTCCCTATCCCCATTAAAGGAATATTGACTCAGAAGTATTTAATTTGTGACGAATATACAATTAACTAGAGTTAAATTTAGGCTAATCGTAATCACCAATACCCTAAGCATTACATTGGCAATAGCTCTTCAATTGTGTAATAGGAAATCTTGACCTTCAAAGTTTAAGTAAACCAGTTACCAATTAGATCAGCCATGTTATTTTTCTTTATTTTTGTATTATTTTATTATTATTAATTTTTTTTCTTCCTTTTTTTCTTCCTTTATTTTACTTTATTTATTCACTCTGTTTTGTTGTTTATTTCCCATTTTCATTTGTTTTCTCTCTCATTCTGTACCGTCATGGGCGGTCCCTTTGCATGTTAATTATTATTAACGCTTGGATTACACTGTTAGTCTCATTTCTTTTAAACAAATAACGAGGAACTTCATCGTTCATTTGTTTTAAATAAAGAGACTACGATAATTAAAATTTTGTTTATTTACTTTTAATTTTACATTAATTTTATTTTTTTTTATTTTTTTATTTTTATTTTTTTTTCTTATTTTATTTTTAATGAATTTTGTTTTCAAAATCTCCTATTGCCAGTATTGTTTTCCCTTCCGCTCCATTTTCCCTTCTCCTATTTTCAGTGGGAGCAGTAATGTATGTATATATTTATTGACATAAATGTATAGATAAAACACTCTGCGAGTTTAATGATAAAGTGGAAACAACTCCCTTTTGACATTGTTTTATTTAGATGTGCACCAAATAAAAGCAGCCTTTAATCGCAACAAGGCTTAGTGGATTAGCATATAACCATAGCATAACTATTGGTCAACTAGATCCACATGCTAATTGAGTCAGTATCCCTTCCCTCACTTGCATTTAACTCCTTCCTTGTCTTTTCTGCTTCTTCTCTCTTCTACCCATGATATTTCTGGAACTGAACCTGTGAGAATCAATCAGTAATTACAGGAAGTTTTCAAAGAAACTGTTCGCAAACATTCTGAAGTTTTAACAGTTGTGTGAATTCACCCTCCTTGCACCGCACGCTACCCTACATTTTGGCATCCTACACAGTCGAATAAATTGGAATAAAATTAAAATAAATTTATTGGCAAATAAATAAATAAATTAATAAATAAATTGATAGGAGGAACCATAAACGACTACCGCTCACTTAACGCATTCCAAAAAAAAAAAAGGAGCACGTAACAGGTGTATGGTGTCGATCCTATAAGAAGGAGCACGATTATTGTCGTTAACACTTTCTTTCTACCAGGAGGAAGTTATAACGACAATAATACACAGAATTAAGAGATTCCAGGTACCTTTCAATTTGACCTTCATTGAAGTATCTCTATTGAATTATTTACAAAAAAATTCTTCCCTTCCTTGAGAATATTACTATTATTTTATTTTTAGTTCTTTGTTTCACAGCCCTGATTGCTATCTACTGTCTTTGAATATCACCTTGCTTTGTCTGGGCTTTGCTCACTCTCCCTCCTCTCAGCTGTATCCTCCAAGCTGCACTATTTTCTCCCACAGAGACTACGAGTAGCAGTACACGTCAAAGGAGGCCCACAGCTCCAGCAAACCACACTTAACCACCCATCACATACTTAGCTCACACACACTTTCACAGATCTGTGCCAGTCTCTTTTCCAGGTTTTCCCTACCTTGTGCCAACATGTCTCGCACCGATGATCACACCACCCACTGGGAAGACTTAGAGAACTGGTTAAGTATCGTGACATGCAACTTCTTGCCCCAGGCTGCCAACAACCTACGACAGCACACGCAAGAACAACTGGATGCCAACATCTCTGACATCACAACACAGGATCCAACGCGCAGCTACAACCACAAAGAGATAGCAAAGATCACTGGCTCCCTAAGTCACACGCTGATAGCCTCACTCAAACTGAGTGATGAGCAAGAAGCTCACCTCCAGGAGGAGCTGACTCGCGCAAAACAACGCATCAAGCAGTTAGAACTGGAAGCACAGGACCAACAGGAAGGGTCCGACGAGGTGGAGCCAGGCGCCAAAGAGGAAATCGAAAGGCTTCAAGAAACATTGACAACCACCAACAGAGAATTAGAACAAGCTAGGGCTGCCCAAGATGATCTGGCCAACAAGTTACAGTATGCAGAGCAGCTACTGGAAAAAGCCAAGGCTGACTTCAGAGACAAGAACAGCCGAATAAAGGCCCTTGAAAACCATCTTGAAAGGTCACGAAAACAGATCAGCGACTTGACTCAACAGCTCGACTATGTAAAAGAAGAATCCGACTCAATCAGAGAGGAACTCAAGCATGCGTATGAGCTGCACCCTGAGCCAACCAGGACAAGGCGTCCTCTGGTCTCACCCCTGCCCAGCAGAGCTGCGTCCCCTATCCTGGGACTGCCACATCAAAGAAAAAGTGAAGAATCACCACCAAAGCCCTATACAGCTGTCATGGAGGAGCGCTACCCTGCTGACAAGAGAAGGGGGTCTCTCCGAACCGACTATGAAGCTGCACATGGCCTGGAACTCAAGGACCTTGACAAGCTGGCCAGGAACATCAACAAATTCACCCCAAATGTGGCAGGAAGTCAAGATGTCCAGGCCTACCTGCAAGATATCGAATTCCACTTGGAAATGAGATCCAACGTGACAGACAGAGACAGACTCTATTTGCTTCGAACAACATCCAGTCCTGAGGTGCGAAGTTTCTTGGATAGACAGCCTACACACACCAAGTCAGACTTCCACCTCCTCCGAGAAGCCCTAATCAAAGAATTTGCAGACCCAGAGGCAGACCAAGGACTGGTGGCCGCGCTAGAAACCAAACAAGGCCGGCACGAGACACCCCAAGCCTTTTACAACAGACTCAGACGAGCATACTTTGGCGCACGTAATGAACCTGACATGGAGGATGACTTGAATTTCAAAACCCTCTTTCTGAGAAACCTCCACCCTGGAGTAAGCCACCACCTAGGCGTCATGGCCTGTCCACGCACAATGACTACACAACAGTTGAGGGACTTGGCCCACAAAGCCTATGGCAAACAAAAGATGGCCTCAGAAAAGGGATCCAAACCCCCAGCAGTTTGTGATTTCAATACTCAACATCAAGGATTAGCCCTAGAGGGCACCCAGCATCACGAAAGCACCAATCTGCCACCTAAAGAACAAAGACAATCCTCCTTCAGAAAAGAACGGGACTCTCATGACAGTGTCAGACCCAAACAACCAAACAATCACTGGCACAAGCAACGAGACACGCCACACACGTCTGGACACCACTGGGAGAAATCATGGGACCAGTCATGGCCGCACGAAAACCGCTGGGATAATTCATGGAACCAGACACGGTCATATGGAAACTCAAGAGGAAAAGGTTCATGGGAGGCCAACTGGACGTCTAAGGGAAAGCGACACACGCCCCCAGGAACAACTAGCCCAAGGGGTCGACGACGAAATCCACCCAGGCGTCAATCAGACCAACCCCACACTGAGTCCACACAGGAACAACAGACTGCACCAGGTATCAGTTCACAAGAAATGATGCAGATGTTCATGAAAGAATTCTTCAAACGCAATGAAGAGGACAGGAAATGGGAAAAGAAAGACAAGTCAGATTCGGCGTGACTAGAGGTGAAGCAAGGGAACAGCGACCACCTGGTACACATCAACCAGAGCAATAACCACCTCTCTCACACTCACCACCCTCAAAACATGACAAGTCAAGCTGCCATAACCCCATTGTCAAGGAAACAAGAGACTGAACCTGAATGCCTAGCAACAGATTCAGAACCTGATCCGACACATGTCAACTCATACCATGGAAACCTCCAACAACCAGAGGAGGATGGAACCACTCAAGTACCAGAAAGTGCCATCTTGGTTGTCTGTCACCCCTGCGAGCAACAGCAAACAAACCACAACACTCTACCTGTCTCAACCCAAACTCCAGTTCCTCAACTTCTGGGTGACCTCATCGAGAAAGGTGTGGCAAGAAAGTTCTATCTCTCCATCACACTAGAACACGGTGTCAAACTAGAGGCCCTGGTAGACACGGGAGCCGACATCACCCTAATGTCCACTCAGCTCTTAGAAGAAATTCAAGAAAGAACCAAAAGAACCAGTGGAACCCTCAGACTTCAAAAGTGTGCACTCAACGTTCAAGCCTATTCCCACACGGGACTGCAGTTGGAGCAGGTGGCCCCAATCCACCTGACCGTCGGACCAATGAGCCTTATACACCCTGTGTACATCTCGCCGTTGGACACATATCCCCTTCTCATCGGCAAAGACCTGCTGAATCGCTTTGAGCCCTTAATAGACTTTAAGCACCTAAAGATATGGGCCCAAGTTCGGGAGCCCCTTCCCTTTCACTCACAATGCTCCACAGAAGCGCAGTGTCAAGTCACAGACACTGGTTCCAGCTCACTGAGCGAAAACTCAAGCCCAAGATCAAAGCAAGTCTCTAACTTGGTGCCACATGGCAAGAGTCAAACTTCTCTTCTGTGCGCATTCAAAACCACAGAACCAGGCTTAAATGGCTTTCAACTGATGACAGCTATAGACATTCAAGGTATGACAGTACCTGACTCTGTGCTAGCCCTATGGGCCGAAAACTCAGCCATCAGCCTGAAGCTCTTCAGAGCCTTAAAGAAAGACAAGCCTGAACTGCCACATGCCAACAAGCATAACCGCTTCCCTCTGAATCCATGCTCCTTAACCATGATTACCTCTAAGACTGTCTGTGCCTTAGACATATGCTGGAATGACAGACACCTGAGTCACTACTTCCTCGTTGTCCCCGACCTGCCACACGATATCTACATCGGAGCAGACATTATGGTCAGCATGCTAAAGAAGTATGTGTCTGCGAACCAAAAGGATTGGGATATCAAGCTCCCGCTAGTGCTAATGGCTATCAGAGCAACTCCTAACAAGTCCACTGGGGTGCCACCCTTTGAGCTAATGACGGGACGGCAAATGACACTGCCGCTCCACCTGCTCTACCAGCCAGGTGACATGAGCCTTGTCACGGCATATACCACCCACCAGTATCTTGAAGAGTTGCATCGCCATCTAAGAACCGCCTTTGCTTTTACGCAACAACAACTACAGAAAAGTGCAGAAGGTCGCAAAGCCTATTACGACCAGAAGGCCTCTCACCAAGAATTCAACATCGGAGACAAAGTGTGGTACTACAATTTTGTGCAGTCACAACAATCGGGTCCCCATCGCCTGTCAAAGAAGTTCCTGCCTCGCTGGACAGGACCCCATGAAATCGTGGACAAGCTCTCACCTGTCGCATACCGAATCAAGATGAGCCAAAAGCGCAATGAGCCAGTCCTACGTTGGGTCCACCGAAACCAGATAAAAGGGCACTTGGGCTCCAACAGACAAGAAAAGGGGGAAACCAAAAGTGACTGACACAGATCAATTACACCACACACTACACCCTATTTCATGAAACACTCAATTGTCTTCATAAACACCTTACTCAGAGTTGTTCAACTGATATGCACCCACTCTTTTGAGATTGCCCCACTAACAAGAAGTAATTGCTAGAAGTCATTACTAATGCTCACTTTCTTTATTCCCTTCCTTCTCTTCCACTCTCCACTCCTCTCACCTAAACAATCTTAAACCTACAAAAACTTGGTATAGGGCCTGATGATAGGATTGACTCACTACGTCCACTGTGCAAAAACGTGGATTGCAGAGTCCCGTGAGCTACCAGTCATGGCACTCTCGCAACCGATGTAGAACAAGACTCAATGCGAGCGAGCAGAACCAGATCCCGATCTGAGAACTCGACCAATTTAATTGAGATTACGCCCCTACCCGTGCGTCGCACAACCAAAACTAGGGTAATCAAGAAAAGCCACCATCATCATCATAATTGTTAACCTGTCGCGCCATAGGCCCACAATATTCTCAAAAGCGAAATCTTGCACCAGAACTCAGCTAAGTAATGGAGTGTTGTGTTGTGTTTGTATGTGTTGTCTCTCTCTCTCTGCCTATTTTATCCAGCGCTCGCCGATGTCCTCACCTGGAACATCACCGACCGAAAGGGGGAATATGTAGGATTATCCTTGAACAGTCCATTTCATATTAACCCAACACCACATTCCACAGTTCGGAACGATTCCCTAGTGAACCATTAGTAAGTCATAAAACACAGTCATGGTGGCGAGATGGCTAAAGGAGATGTCACCCCCCTTCCCCTTTTTGTGTGTGTCTAATCTCAAACCAGCGATGCCAGGACAGCAGGAAAAGATTCCTCTTTGTTCCACAAACTTAAGACCAAATGGCCAAGAACCCTGTGGTGACCCCAATGCATAAATCCACAGCCTTATCAGGAAACGAAGGATGCTAAAGCATTCTTATGGCCCAGAATCACCAGAAACCCTCAACCAGGGGACACCCCCCTTTCTGCAGTTGTAAATTCCAGAGACTTTTTGTCTCCAAAACCAATAGACTGAAATTAACCCACTCGTTGTTTAATACAAACAACGGTCTCAAAATTGCTTCCAATAAGCTGAACTGATCACCAGTATTTACCTCACATATATCTTAAGTATCATGTATATTTTATGTAACCTGTGGAGTTATTTCTGTGTGTTTAACTTTCATTACAGCCTATTTGTAAGGTTTTCTACCTCAGCTATAGGAACTAATCACCAGAAGTTGCCTCATACATGTGTATTCTCTGTAGTCTGTATGCTTTATATTACTCAAGTTAATTTTGTGTGTTAAACACTTATCACAGCTAAATCCTTATTTACTCCCACCTCAACTATGGGAAGTATATGTATTTTGGTACCTACTTGATGGGTAAATGATTTCTAGAATTTTGATATAAAGTAGATGTGTGTAGGATGCACCATATTTAAACTATTAAGTTTACTTATTAAAGCGTTTAACTAAACTCTCAGGAGTTTGGGCACACGTGATCATGTGGACTTTACGCTAATTACATGCAAGAACCGGAGAACAGGGCGTAGGTCCCGCCCAAGACAATATCTGATTGGCTGTCGCACTAGGAAGGACGGGTCAGATGGACACGCTTATAACCCAATGACAAGCAGCTATGAGTTGCTTTTTGCCTTGCTTTTTGCCTGCCTTGTGCCTCGCCTTTGCAGTGACGTTTGCTCTTGCTGACCTTTCCATCGTCCAGTGTGTATGCTTACATACTCTTCAAACCACCAAGAGCTCACTCAAAACTCCTCAACTCTTCCGTAAGACCCTTCGTTGAACTTCGTCAAAGAAACTCCTCTCAGAGTCGCTCCAGACTCAGAGGAAACTCCGTTGCATAGCAACCCGCAATCCAGGAAATCCCGCGAACGAAGCGCCACCCGGCAAAGCCAACCAACCATTCACCATCGAGTGCTGTCCCTCAGAACGCACCATCGACCGACTGCCAGCCAATCAGCGCCGAAGAGATTCCCTCCAGCAACTGCGTCACAGACGGGAACGCACGCGCTTACAGGAGCATCCAAACGCAAGTACACAATTTCTCCTAATTCTGGCTGAACTGGTGCAAATCTTATTAAGAAAACGAACTAAGATTAAAGTGCTAGTAGTTTGATTCTCTCAGGTTGCGGTCAAGAAATAGTGTCTAACGCTAGACATTTGGGACTCCATTCACACTCCGTTAATAACATCACTTTTCTCTGTAACTGTTTGAATGAATGTTTGTGTGTTTTCGTTTAGTTTAGTTTGTGTGTATTAGAGTAGTTCAATAAAGTCTTGGTTGATTTTACATACAAGCGTCTTGTGCTGTGTGCTTACAAGTTACTGCCTTAAACTGTAGATTTTGCTACCTTGCTCATATTAATCAGTTATCATAACTTTATGATATTATTACCGTAGGCCACGGGATAATATTCTGTCCAGAATTGATAAAATACCCTAATCTCAACTTATCGGTGGACGAATAGTTGATAAAGTGTTAAATATTAATTCTGAATAATTTGCATATTAATTCGGTTCTTATTCCCTGTAATTCAATCCCCTTTGAGTTATATTGATGCTATTCCCTTATTAATCTTACAGTGATAATGTGTAAATACTATACTGGCCCATTTTGGGGTGAACTTATATGCAAGACTATCTTACATCACTGTTTAAAACACAGAGCGTTCATCCTTTCCTGGGGCGCTTAAAAAAAATTTGAGGCATAAATTAAGAGTTTACCCACTTCTCCAGGCACCACTACATCACTGCCAGCGGCCCATCACTCAATGGTGCATGGAAAGCAGCAATGGCAGCCATGTAAACCTTAAGTGTGGACGGGGATAGACCCACAGAGAAACGATCTTGGAGAAACTCCAGAACTGAAGCCACCGGGCAGTTAACTGGATCTAACTCATGTTCTCTACACCAAGTGGAAAAGACATTCCACTTGAGGCCATATAATCTCCTAGTGGAAGGAGCCCTAGAGCTAAGTATGGTTTCAACCACCCCAGCTGATAGACCAGCATCTAGGTACTGGACGGAGCTATCAGGAGTGAAATTATGTCTGAAAACCATACTCGGGCCGGCCACAACGGAGCTACCAGAAGAAGACTAATGCCCTCCTGACGGACCCTCTCCAGGACCCCCGGGAGCAGAGCGATCGGGGGAAAAGCGTACAGGTGAAGCCTCGGCCAGGCCTGTACCTTGGCATCCAACCCCAGTGGGGCTGGATGTGTGAGGGAGAACCAAAGTGGACAGTGGGACGTCTCTCGAGACGCAAATAGATCCACTTCCATTGGTCCAAACCTCTGCCAAATCAACTCCACCACATCTGGGTGAAGTCTCCATTCCCAGGCCTCAGCCCCTGCCTCGACAGGATGTCTGCTCCCTGATTCTGAACCACCGGGACATATATTGCTCTGATAGATAATATTTTCCCCTGGAACCATAGAATAATCTGATGTGCCAGTCTGGATAGAGGGCACCATCTGAGTCCCCCTTGTCAGTTCAGATAGGCTACCACCAAGCGGCAACATTCTAATCTGAAAAATGAAGCCTACCCGGAAGTGCGAAAAACTGCAATACATCGAAAATCCACTAGGGGCAGGTCCCAAAAGGGAGCAAATGTCCATAAACCACCACGTTAAAATGTCCGTTTTCACAGCATAAATTCATGTTTTTACAGGTTGGTCCAATGGACTTTTATTGTATTTTTCGATAGGTTCCGAGTGCCTGTCAACTGTGAGGGGGGTGATTTTTTTTCTAACTCGTTAGTTTAGATCGTATTTAGATATAAAATGTATGACAAATAAGGGTGTGGTTAACTTTGATTGACAGCTTGATTGACAGCTGATAACGACTTAGACTGCGCCAAGGAGAATGACAACATAAGAAGCGCCATTTTTTAATATACAATTGAAATATAATACTACTGTTTTTGTATCATGAAATGTAGTTTTAACAGTTTTTCAGGTGAGAATGTAGTTGTTTAAAGCTCAAATCTGTGGTTTATTTATAAAGATTTATGAAAATTTTATAAAGATTTTATTAGATCACCAGGCGCTCTGTGCTTATGTACCACGCCTGGAACAGCCTTTCCTCGGCTAGTCGTTCTGACGTTTGCCGCTGATTCTGGCGTCTCTGTAATGGTTAAACATGAGATATAATTTGTCTTGTGTAGAACTAACGGGCGATTTTTGGTCTCGTGAATCTATAATTTGTTCCCTGGCCAATCGTTTTGGCTGAGGGCTAAGTGAAGTTTCATAACTTTATAAGCTATTTAACTTTACCGTTGTATGGTTAGACTAGAGCGCTGACTTTGTATGTTTGACTGAATTGTTTGCTTTATTTGTATAGCTTCTTGTACCTTTTACTTATACTTTTATAATGGCTAATATTGATAAAACTGAAATTTAACAAAAAAAGACTGGGTTGAGTTTTGTCATTTTAAATTTTAATACAACGAAGATGATCTTTAATGTTGTTTACTGCAACATCTGTTGTTTAGTACAAATGCACATATTGCCTGGACCATATTAAAATGTTTGATATTTTTATATTATATTTAAAAGAAAAGAGGCAGGGTTGTGTTTTATATTTCGTTTTGTTATAAATAGGCTAACGTTATATGCAGTGAATATAATCAATGCGTTGCCTGAACCACATTTGTGTGGCTATAATGTTTAAGATTTCTTTAAATGAAAACGAAAAGAGTTAGTGTGGTGTTTTATAACATATTTCGTTTTATTGTTCCCTAAAATATATACAGAGATAACCGGAGTTGCAGAGCGAGCTGAGTGACGCACGCTGTTCCATTTGCAGAATAACCGGACTCGCGTCCTTTACCCATATATGGATTGGCCAGAAGGTGGGCGGGGTTAGGATTTCCCAAGATTTTCCAAGATGGATCCGCCCATATCGCCCATAAACGGCCTCAAAACCGCTCTTCAGAAAGTCTATGGGTGACGTCACAGACGTTTTGTCCATATTTTTTACAGTCTATGGCTACCACCGATGTATTGTCTGAACGTATCAGGACGTGATAGCCTTTGATATCTGGGAGGAAGCTCCTCAGAGCCCTGAACACAGCCAACATCTCTAGGCAATTCATATGCCAAGAATGATGATGGTCCTGCCACAGACCCCTGGCAAAGCGGCCATCCATGACCGCCCCCCAGCCAGTGAGGGAGGCGTCTGTCGAAACTGTTTTTCGGCGACATGATGCTCCTAACACTGTCCCTTGGGACAGGAACCAAGGTTTCTTCCATATTAATAGGGATCGAAGGCATCTGCACGTGACCCTGATTATACGGAACGGATTTCCCCTCGGGGAAAACCCCTTGGCTTTCAGCCACCACTGAAGGGGCCTCATGTGTAGAAGGCCCAAAGGTATTATGTTGGATGCCGCTGCCATGAGGCCCAGCAGTCTTTGAAATTGCTTTACAGTGATGGCCTGGCCTAGCTTTATCCCGGACACCATGGCCAGGATGGACTCGATATGTGCGGGAGACATATGTGCCCGCATCGTAACCGAATTCCATACCACACCCAGAAACGTAGTTTTCGACGACATCTCGATGCCGAACTGCCATTTCTCGAGACTCGGCCAATATGAGCCAGTCGTCGATATAATTCAGCATACGGATACCCTGAAGCCTCAGTGGAGCCAGAGCTGCGTCCATACACTTGGTGAACGTGCGGGGAGAGAGTGCTAGGCCGAACGGAAGAACCCGATATTGGTACGCTTCGCCCCCGAAAGCGAACCTCAGGAATCTCCTGTGACACGGAAGGATGGAGACATGGAAATAAGCGTCTTTTAGATCTATCGTGACAAACCAGTCCTCGGATCTGATTTGATTCACAATGATGGGAATAGTGAGCATCTTGAACCTGAACCTCCTCAGAGAACGATTCAAGTGCCTCAGATCTAAAATCAGTCTTAACCCTCCATCCTTTTTTGGAACTATAAAGTACCGGCTGTAAAACCCGGACTCCCTGTCTGGAGGAGGAACACGTTCTATGGCCTCTTTGATCAGCAGAGAGTGTACTTCTTGTTCCATTACCCGAGCCTGCTCTGGAACCACTGCAGTCTGTACCACCCCAGTGAACTTGGGGGGGCGGTGACCGAACTGCAGTCTGTACCCTATTTTTATTATACGCAGGACCCATGCAGATATATTGGGAAGACGTTGCCATGCTTCTACAAAATCTACTAAGGGAACCAGCCTCTCGAGGCTGGCCTCGGGTATTTTTCTGGACCACCTGAAGCGGAAGACCGGCAGGAATTAGCTGAGACTGACTTTGTGACCACAATCGATGCTTGTTTACAAATTTTTGGGACGAACGACACCGTGTGCGTTCGTTGGAAATTGATGTGGCCCGAAGCGTCATGGACGGCGGGAAACCAACATCGATTTCCTGAGGGCTCCGCTGCGAGAACAACCTCGGTTGTTCTCGTGCGGGGGAGACAGCTATCCGAGATCCTAGCACCCCAGCTAGGACCTCTTTCCCGAAGCCATTTTCGCCTGAAGGACGTCCCTCATGTCGCCCTTCTGGCCAGAACACTTCGGGTGAGAGCGTTTCCTCTGTTGCCAGGCTCCCGAGGGAGGGGCTCTAGAGGCAACGCTCTCTTTCTGTTCTTGCCGATATGAGGAGCTCGTTGACGGCTGAGGCTGGCTGCTCTGGCCTTCCAGGATTTAGATTTTGAGCGGCGAGGGAGATACGACTGAAATGCCGCATATTGCTTCCTCGCCTCCTGAGACCTGTCGACGACAGTTGAAACTGCGTCACCGAACAGGCCAGAAGGCGAGAGCGGCGCATCCAGGAGAAAACTCTTGTCTTTTTCCTTTATGCCTGATAAATTCAGCCACAGATGCCTCTCCGTGGCTACCAGAGCTGACATGGAGCGGCCGATAGCGCGGACCGTCACCTTAGCAGCCCGGAGAGACAAATCTGTGGCTCTTCGAAGTTCAGCAATATCTTCGGGTGTGGGTCCCTCGCCCTCATCTAAATCCTTCAATAGGTTGGCCTGGTATGCCTGCAAGATGGCCATAGTGTGCAGACATGAACCAGCCCAACCTGCCGCCATATATGCCCTGCCCACCAATGCAGAAGTATCTCTGCATGGTTTGCTGGGCAGCGCCGGGGCTTTTAGGGATGATGCCGCTTCAGGAGAGAGGTAGCTGGCAAGAGCCTCCTCCATCTGCGGCATCTTCCCATACCCCAACTCTCACGCGCCTACCACGTGGCAATAATCCACAGCAGAAGGATAGGAGACAAGAGATGAGTGGGTTTTTTCCCATGATTTCGAGATCTCTTTGTGTAAATCAGGGAAAAATGGTAAGCCCCGGCGCTGAGGTTGTGAGCGGTGCTGCAGGAAGCGCTCATCTAGCTTGCTTTTATTTTACACTTCCTGCTTATCAAGTGGCCAGTTGATGTTGAGTCTGGCCATTGCACGCGTCACAACCTCAACGAGCTCCTCATAAGGGGGAACGTGAACTGGCGAGTCTAATTCACGTTCGTCCGCCTCGATGCTGAGTACATCCACTTCCTCAGAAGCAGACAACTCAAGCATTGGACCCTTGTCACGGGCAGCTTCAGAACCTTCAGACGAAGAATGAGAAAGTGCCGTAGCAGTCTCATTCTCGTCTGCAAGGTCATTTTGCGAACCCCACGATCTGAGTCGCCGCGCCGCCTCAACGGACGCGGGACCCGAACCGCGGGGAACGCGAGCCTGGCCATCATCATTAAATATAGCTAGGTGGGAGCGCTGCACTCTGATAGGGAGTGATTCACAATGACCGCAAGCAGCTCCCTCGAGAGCTGCCCGGGCGTGCTGCACTCCCAAACAGTTTACACATAACTGATGTGTGTCCCCTTCCGTGATATATCTAGGGCAGGGGTGCACACATTTCTTAAACTGCTCATTCGCCATAATACTGATAGATACGTGACAAACAACACCAAATATAACAGACAGAACAGAGAGCACTTGCTGAAGAGCGAAAGCTAATGCGTGTGTGTGCTGGTGTCTATTTATACTTCTGGGTATGCCGTCACGTTACGTCATGACGCAACACCAATCAGGATTGGAATAGTTTCATTCATACTTCAGAGGCGCACGCTCAGGGAGCGTCCCCAAAGAGTTGTTTTTAACGACGCAGTGCGAGTTCCCTCGAAAGGGAACCCGTGCAGTAGGACTATCTATTTATGTATATTCAGTTACATTTTTTATTGATTATAATAGGACTATATACTTTATTTTTTAAAATTAAACTGCACATTTCCATTGATTGTGAAGTTAGACATCGAAAATGGCAGATCAAGTGCATGGGGCTGCATGTAAGCAGAGTTTTTTTTTTCCTGGTGATCCTTGGCTTGATTTTCGTTTGTACTTTTGTTTCCTGAGAGGATCAAGCTCCATTTCTTTCTTTCTGTAGCGGAAGGTGCCCAGTAGCTTCTCAGGCTTGTTTCACACTTGTGCCCTATGACAGACATGATCTGCCTGCTCTCCAGCCCTGCCTCTGACAGCATTTGAACTGCAGTGCTTCTTAATGAATGGTTGGTGTATCTTTTAGATAACCCGACTGCCCCGCTGATGTGAGGAAGCATGTTTCCAAGATGTTTGTTTTTTCTTGTTATGAATTGCATCCTATTTTCCGTTATTACAGTTAACTACGCGAAGTGATATGGAACTGTAATGCGGTCAAGACGTATATATATATATATATATATATATATATATATATATATATATATATATTAGTGGCATGCAGGTGATGCTCATTAACAATTTTTAGCGTGTATCATGCCACTCCAGTGTAGCAAAGTTGATAAATAAAAACTATTGTACAAATTATTTTTGAACAAAATCTCCTTTAAGGCGTTTTTGACAGGTGCCAGAAACTTTTCACAGTAGGCCACTGTACCTTTGCAGGTTGGTTACAAAATGTAGAGATCTGAAATATTATCTTTCTGTGGCAGAATAGCTATATCATATCAACATCAACTAGTTGATCATTCATCAACTAAAATGATCTCAAAGAAAATGGGCAAATTTGTGCCCAGGGGATCTGTTCATCCAGTGACAGAACTAAAAACAAAAAAGATATCACAGTATCATGTTCAGTACAAGCACTTCGTATGATTTAAGCTTGTATTGTGAACTCTGAGTGATACTAAGAATATTTTTTTATAATAAATACATCTTTCAAGCTATGCTAAGCTCTAAAATAATTTATCAAATATTGTTATGGACAATGAGAAGACCTTGAAGTCAAAAAGACTGAGATCTCTTACTGTTTGGCCAATTATATTGTTATCTATGTTAACTGGTATAATTTAGACACCCCTTCCTTGCATTGCAGTCATGCACCTAGATGAAAGATATGCTATTCAAAAATATAAGTATCCTTAGTCAAGTTTGATATAGTTTCTTGTTATTTTAAAACATGAAAGCAGCAACAATACTTAAGAACTGAACTTCACGAATGAAATGCCAATGCTTGCAAAACAACAAAAAAGAGCCACTCCTGAGAAAGTGTGTCATGAGCATGACAGCGAGGATGAAAAATCCTACATGTTTGCAATGGTTTACTGCGTGGGTATGTGTTAGAATTGTCACTTAATGTATTTGAGCTTGGGATATGCAGTCAATTTTTTTTCGGACTGGAATTCACTAAAGGAATTCACTAAATTCACCTAAAGTAGGGGGAGACCGGGTATGGTTGTAACACTTTTTACTTCAGTATACTTAATTCACTGATTTTTTTTTTAGCTATAGTGCTGAAACTTTTATAGAAAGTACCCACAATTGTGTACTACAAAAGGCACCAATTTAAACCTCTGTAAGAATATCACAGCCCCTATGAGTTAATGTCAAATACATGGTGTGCCTTTGTTACAACCCACCCCACTACCGTGCCCGGTGTATAGGTTGTACTACTGAGGCAAGTTCTAACAATTAGTCAAAAGAAGCAAAAACAGTGGCCACACCATGAAATATTCGTCAAAAACAGGTTTATTGAAACAATCCAAAAGAATAATCTAAACAATGCCTCTCTTTCTATGACTGACCATAACTCATGTCCACTTTCTTTTTGACTGAGGAGTGTGTGCATGTGTGTGTATAAATTAGTCTCCCAGAACTAACTTTCTTAACAATATTTATGCTTAGTTGAGACTCGACTCCAGTGTACCTGTGTAAAGAAATGTTTTTTTTAGGTCTAACAAAAACTCTCTAATTCTCATCGTCACAATGGTGACAAATGAAAGATTTAAACCTTTAGTGCAGGCTTGGTGGGCCCAGAGACTGCATAGGGCACATTTTATGCCTAGATTTTGGGCTGTCCTAGACGAAAGATGACCAATCGTGGTGATTTGTGGCTCCTAAACGGTGGTCGTACAGTGAGAGAGGTTCAAAAACGGCCATTGTCGCGGTCTTGCGACCAAAGATAGACTGCGATCATTTTCTGACAGTGTCACAATCTTACAGTATGTTTGCTGCTACGACCTACGTTTACTGACTAGCCAATAAAAAAGCAACATGAAATGGTGTATTGATAAACGTGACATGGCACGAAAACTTAAAACTACTTACCTCAAGCTCCATTTGCAAAATCGGCATGTCAAGTTGGCCTCTTTTCCCAAGCCATGACCGCATCCATATTCTCCTCTTTTTTAAGCGCACATAAAAAGCACAATTGCCAAAGTGCGATTCATCTTGCTCTAATTTCTTTACTATTAGCACATGCTGATGACGTTTTATTCTTCTATACTAACTTCCATCGTAGCCTACGATTCAATGTCATCATCATGCATGTCATACAGTCTACATGCATGTCATACCCAAGTTTATTAGATCCATGTCGTACAGTGTGATTTGTAATGATCTTAGAGGATTGCTGAAATCACACTGTAGCAGGGATTACCTAGACTTCCTTTGGCACTGAGCTTCCAAATGGCTCTATACAAATAACACAAAAGTTTTCATTGTCTACGTTCTCATAATTCTCTTCACAGGCTTTTAGCATTGTCTTCACAGCTGATCTGTCCTCCTTTGAAACCCCATTAGTTGCTTTAAAAAAAAAAGTGGGCAGGCACACCTCTATCTGTCTTTTCATTTTCTTGGCATTCTGCAAAATTATTAAAAACAAACTGTTCTTAGTTGTTAGCAAGGGGATGGATGTAAGTTAACACTTTTCAAAGTTGCGCTACTTTTTTATTTATTAAATCTGCATGTGCCTATTTCCAGCCATTCATATAGGATCCGGGAGGATGTGGCTAAACAATGAAATTATCATAGGACTCCTATATTTGGGGATATTTAATTGAATGAATCAATCAACGATACTGTTGATCAGCATTACCAAACGTAGACGTTCCACTAGAAACAAACATTGATGTATTGTTCTAATTTATTACTGTGAAGCTGCTTTGATACAACCTGTGTTGTGAAAAGCACAATATATATAAACTTGACTTGACTTGACTTGACTATCTTATCCCTGATTGATGGAATTGGTGGTTTTACAACTCTCCCCATGTTACAACTATGAGGAACGTTTCATTAAATAAAGTTTCCTGCGGTTGAGATACATCATGCAAACCAGTTTGTCATGAATTAATTGATAGTTTTTAATAGATGTCTGGTAATGTATGGGATCAATATCCCGTCAAAAGTATTGCGATCACGGATCAAAAAATAATAAGCGTGAATAAAAAATTGAAAAACACATGTAAAAATATATTGCACAAAAACTGAAAAAAACTAAAAAAAAAAAAAGCAAAATGATCAGAATAGCAAAATCGAAATCGGATCGAAATATAATAAGCGTGAATCAAAAAATAACAAACATGAATAAAAGCTTTACGCATTAACAAAACTTAAACTTACAGAATTGATTTTTATTACTCTGTACTTTGTGCTCTTTCATTTTCTGCTCATATTTTACTCTTTTGTACACTTGTGCTGTTTTTGTCTTTGCCCTTCTTTCCACGTTCTGCGCTTGCTCTTCCAAATGTTGCAGTTCGAGTTTCATGTAAATTAGGGCGGGCTTAAGCGTCACCATTGGTCAACTAGTTCTAGACTGACAGCTCCTCCTCTAGCCAATTAATCGAAGAGGGGAGTTGACGTCACTTCAATGCGACCCATGACTACTGATGCTATTGCATTGATATGCAGTGATTTATTGTGTTTACTTACATAGCTACATAATTGCATATTAATACTTAGAATTAATGTTTTAAATATAGCTTTGATTTTGAATACAGCAACATGAAAATTATTTATAAGATAAGGGATAGATAACTTAGTTTGCCTATGTTGCCGCTGTCCTGCAGAGTTTATCTTTAACTCCGATAAAAACCTCACCTGTCTGTAGTATTAATAATCCAGAAGACAATGATTAGCTGGTTCAGGTGTGTTTGATCAGGGTTGGAGGTAACTCTGCACCCAGGACCGACATTGCAGATCCTTGTTAAAGATTAAATATGAAAGTGAAACGGCCAGTAGGTGGTGGCAAGTTACTGTCTTTACGAGTGAGACATTTGTTCAAACTTCTCGTTCAAAATCGGGAATTCTTTGATGAAACACTGTTGTGTTGCTCGGAGAAGATCGACTCTCTCGGTGCCAGGTCCAGAGGTAAGTGCCTTAAAGGTGAATATGATGGATCATATGCAGGTCGTCGTTAGGATGATGAATTTAACGAAAACGGATCGCCAGGTAGACATATATACCGTTAGCAGGTCACAATTTTTAATGTGTTTAAAGTTTTTATTCATGCTTATTATTTTTTGATTCACGCTTATTATATTGTGATCCATGACCACGTTGTTTGCTATTCTGATCATTTTGCAGTCTTTTTTTTCAGTTTGTGCAATTATTTTTTACATGTGTTTTTAAATTTTCAATTCACACTTATTCCGTGACCGCAAACTTTTGACGGGATATTGATCGCATAGTAATGAGCTGCATTTCTTTATTTTAAAATATGCATACAAATTCACTTCTTGCATATTTGTTGACATTGGCTGCGTCCGAAACCACATACTTCCCTATTATATAGTAGGCGAAAAACAGTGCAGTATGTGACAAAATTAAGTATGTCTGAATTCACAGTACTCATAAAATAAAACATTAGGTAAACACTGTAGGTATCTGGATGACATACTTTTACCGGTGACATTCTTAAGTGTGCATACGATGAACACTTTACTATCCCATGAGGCCACAGGAGAGGATTTGTGAATGGCAGTGAAGCGACACAACTGTTGGTTGGTCACATGATAATGACAACATGAATGTAGTACGTCCAAATTACATTCATACTACACACACTCATATATAGAACATAATTTTTTAGTGGTTGCAAAGTAATTACTTATTCAAAGTAAGTACCTACTCAAGAGAGTATACGATTTCGGACACAGGCAATGCAGGAAAAACAAGGAAAACAGGAATTAAACACAGGAAATGAATCCAGAAACAATAGGAACAGAAAAAAACACTTCAACATGAAAGTCCACAAACACAAGACGGGGAAAACAAGACCATAAACATGACCATTTCCATTCCATCAGATGATATTTGTAGAAAATACTGATAACATTATGACTGTCGTAATATAGACATAGACAAACAAAGAGCTGCTCTGTCTGTCTGAAGACAGATGTGCGAAACACATAAGCCCTTAATGCCCTGACCGGGCAAAGGAAGCTGGCGTCCTTTTCCTCGTTAGAGACCGGCAGGGCAGACAGGGAAATCACCTGGGCCCTGAACGGTGTGTTGAGGGATTTAGGAACGTACCCGTGCCTTGGTTTGAGTATGACTTTCGAGTCATTTGGCCCAAACTCCATACATGTCGCGCTCACTGAGAGCGCTTGCAAGTCCCCTATACGCTTTACTGAAGCGAGAGCCAGAAGAAACACTGTCTTGAAAGATAAGTGTTTGACATCTATAGATTGGATCGGCTCGAATGGGGCACCTTTCATGGCCTCCAAGACCGTAGAAAGGTCCCATATGGGAACTGAGGAAGGTCTGAGAGGATTTAACCTCTTAGCTCCTCTAAGGAAGCGAATGACCAGATCGTTCCTTCCAAGTGACTGGCCAAGCGTTGGTTCAGTGAACGCTGTTATAGCCGCCACATAAACTTTGAGCGTGGATGGGGTTCTGCCCTTATCCAGTAGCTCTTGTAGGAAGGAGAGAACCTCCGTTACTCCACAACCCCGGGGTGAAAAGCCGCGTGCTGTGCACCAGCTAGAGAACACAGCCGCCTCGTGGAGGTCACTCCTCACTGGTATTGGCCATGGGGCAGCGCTCGTCAGCTGCATCAGAACTGGGAACCAAACCTGGTTCTTCCAGAACGGAGCCACTAGTAGCACTGAGCATCCGCTTTCCCTGATCCGCTCTAACACCTGAGGTAGGAGCGCGACGGGGGGAAAAGCATAGAGAGGGCAGCGGGGCCAGACATGGGCCAGCGCATCCCTGCTCTTGGAGAAAAACTCTGGGCAGTGAGAGACACCTTTTTAGGTGGCCAGGCACATGCGCTGCTCTGAGCGAGCGCAGGTTGTGCTGAGCCCATACCAGGAGGTGTTCCGTCAGCCTGTAAAGGTTTCGGGATGTGATGCCTCCCTGCCGATTTATGTAGGCTACCACTGACATGTTGTCCGAGCGGACCAAGACTTGGTGTCCTTTTATCGGGGGAAGAAAACGCCTCAGCGCGTTGTCTACTGCCATCATTTCTAGGCAGTTTATGTGCAGAAGCTTTTCCCGTTCTGACCACTGGCCGAAGAACGGTCTGCCCTCGAGCAGCGCTCCCCATCCCGAGGTGGAGGCGTCCGTAGACACCACCTTCACACTCGAGGAAGTCCCCAGGCTTACACCTGACTGGTACCAGTCTGTCGCTTTCCAAGGTTTCAGTGCTGAGATGCATTTCTGATCGGCCTTGAGGCGAAAAAGACCGGAAGTCCACGCTCGGTGCGGTACTCGCGCTTTTAGCCAGAACTGCAGCGGGCGCATGCGAAGCAGACCTAGCTGAAGAACTGCTGATGCTGCGGCCATGAGACCCAGCATCCTTTGAAACTGTTTGAGTGGGACCATAGCGCCGCGGCGGAAGGTTTCCGTCATGCGCTGAATAGCCAGTCTGCGCTGCGGCGATAGTTGAGCTGTCATAGACAGCGAGTCCAGTTCTGTGCCCAGAAAAGATATTCTCTGACTGGGAGACAGTGAACTTTTCGCCCAACGGCGGGGGCGTCGAGCGAACTGTAGCGAATAGCCTCTTTTTAAAATGTTCAGCACCCATTCTGATACCCCGGGAAGCTTTGCCCACGCATTTGCATGGATAGCTAGGGGTTGAATGAGATCTGGGCTCTGGCCGTGACATGCTGAAAAATAGACACCACACTTGCAGCGTTCGAGGCGGGGGGCGCGCTGATAACAGCGGGCGGTCTGCCCGCGCTCGACTCTCTCACGGCGGGTAGCTGAGAGACGGCGAGCAGTGGGGAACCCATGGGATTCGGGTGATTTGAAATTTTTTTTTTTATAAATGAACATTTCTAAAGACAGTTAATATTTTACACAGTGAACGTTTCAATGGCAAGAAAAATAATCTATGAATGTCCTATTACAGGTGGAAAGGTACAAAAAAGATGTGCAATCTAGCAAGTGCACACATGAACTATAAACACCTACTAAAATGGATTTTGCCATTGACTGGCGCTAACGATTTCAGCAGCTTTCAGTCCATAATGGTGGACGCGCCTCCGCAGCGCCATCTACAGACTGTTACCCATAACACAACAGAGTTTCGCCTCTTGGGCTTCTATTCTCTTTGCTCAAGCTACACAAGCTATGATGACGCAATCTACCCGCGGCCGCGAGGTACACCCGGCTGCAGCCTGCAACGCATCATATTCGTCGTCATCTTAAGTAAACACGGCTGAAAGTTAAAGCTGGTGTAAAAGATCGGTGCACTATGGGTGCAACATCCATTATTTGGACTTGGTTCGGATTTAAGACGTCCGACGTAGACTGTGTGGTGTAACAGTTCGGTAAGTTAACACACGACAAATCCGTTCTACCACCTCAAATTCAAAACGAAATATATCACTGAAAACCAGCGCGCGCGTATTATTCCCAATATATCTGAGTGGTGTAGAACATAATCTCTGTCTGCGCCCGATTTAAAGAATCGTTGTTGTGTTTCTTTTTAACTGAAAAGACATCAGTTAGAATATTCTAATTTTAAATTTGGGGTTTCATAAGCTCCAAGCCATAATAAACATTAGACCTACTTAAGTCTCTGCAGCTAGTGTACTTAAATTTTATTTATCTGCAAAATTATGTTGTATACTTACAGTTTTGCACAATATATGTTCTCAAAACTACATGAACCCTTAAAAAAAAAAAAAAAAAAAAAATAGTAGTTGTTTAGCAGCCAGGGTCTGTGTAACCTGTTCTGAAATGGTTTTATTATAATATCGTTATCGCAAGAGGCTGCAATGTATATCACAATATGGATTTTAGGCCATATCGCCCATCCCTAATTGATAGCCTATAGTAGTTGATAATAACATAGGCCTACCTAATGTTGCCTACGGACGGTAACAGTACAGTAGTAACTTTTTACAGTCTATGAGTAGAACAGCTTTCTCAAGCAGTTTGTGATGCATTTTGGAAACAGGAGATGAGCCCCTGGTCTAATGCGCCACCTGGCTTGAGAAACCCGTTCTCAAAGACTTACTTTTATAGTCATTATTTGGGTAGCACACATATTCTCAGTGCCGGCCCAAGCCTTTTGGGGGCCCTAAGCAGAATTTGATTTGGGGGGCCCCCTCCCACCACGCGGAGTCACCTGTGCTTGACGATTATTGACACAATGTCACTCTATAATGTTACATTATAAATTAATACAATGAGGTTATGTATTAATACAAAATAAATACTTAATAAAAAATAGATACTTAAAAATGTTTTAACTTTTTCTTTACTCTTTTACTAACTCTTTGAAACTTCTGAAAAAAATTGTCACAAAACATATTAAAAAAACTTATTTGCAAAATATCCTCCAACGTTTTGCAACACTTTGCAGTTGTGTTTCCACTGTTCGATCGCGCCCGCGCCTCACACACACACACACACACACACACACACACACACACACACACACACACACACACACACACACACACACACACACACACAACAACAACATATTCAAGCATTGCAATCTTGACACCGCAGCCTGTTCGTTATAGCCTTAATAAAATATAATAATAAAATAGTCAACCTAAAATATAAAAATTACACTGCTCTGTTTAAATAAGCCTACAATTCGTATTCAGCGCTGCGTAGCCTAAGCAACGCTCCACTGTGATGTTTCCAAGCACATTTTGGCGCATGTGAAGAGAATGATTTTTTTCCCTCGATATTGGATTTCAAGCACAATTTTGCGCATGTGAAGATAATGATTTTTTCCCCTCGATATTGGAACGTGGGTGAAGTACAAAGAAGCCTATAATAAAGAATAGTTTACCATCCAAATCCATCGCGACGAATGTTAAACATTTTGATTCTAGAGAGAGATACGCGAGCCCAACGCCGCTTTAACTTTCGCTTTTGGCTTGTTTTTAGTTATTTTTTTATTATTGTTCTGTTCTGAATATCATTAAATTTAAAGGATAAATCATTAATCAAATCAAATTTTTGTGACATGGCTTAACATTACCGTGACTTTGCGCACGAATTGTCTATGCACGCGATCGCGCATGACTCAAACACTGGCAGACACAGCAGCAGTTGTAGGCAGGTATATTGATCATGAAATCTGAATTTTCTTGTCTTGAATTATTAATCCATTCATTCATTTATGTCACTTGTTTAATTTAATTAATATGTAAAAAAAAAATTAAAAAAAAAAATCGCTTGGGGGCCCCCTGGTGGCGAGGGGGCCCCAAGCAGCCGCTTAGTTCGCTTATGCCTCGGGCCGGCCCTGCATATTCTGAATGCCTTCGGCAGAATTCAAATGAGCCATTTTAATCTAGATTAATCTAGATTAATTTCAAAATTAATCTAGATTAATCTAGATTAAAAAAATTAATCTATGCCCACCTCTAATTATATAATATTATATTATATTAAAGCACTTCTCCAAGGCCTGGTTTCACATCATCTGTGTCCACCACATCAAATGTGTAGTTTAAAGAAGTCTAAAGTGGAGAGTGGTTCACAGTAACACCCACCACACCCATCTATTCATTTCTGAGACTTGATTGTAATGTCATGAACGACTACTACTTGTTTTTACTTTACTTAAGCAATGTGACACTTCAACCCAAATTGCCTGAAGACTAAACTTATTTATGCTTCTTTTATGACTCATATAGTTGCTTATTGCTTGTTACATATTTTAAAAATCTATTTCAATACTTATATTCAATAAATATCTCTGAAATGTTACAGAAATGTTTAATGTCCTAATAATAATATTAATGAGATTTAAACTAGGTCAAAATTGCAAACAAATTACACAAAATTGCAAACAAATTACACAATATGAAGACACCAGTTAATGCACTACCGATCAATAAGAAACTGACAAACTCGTTTAGAGAGTACCTGTGCATTACTTTCAAAATCGGGAAACATTCCCACAAGCAGTGAATGTGAAGAATGCTTTGGTTAACCAGGTGTCTTTTGACATCTCGAATGAGTAGCAAGCATGTTTGACGTAGGAAAAATAAACATGCAAATGCAAATGAGCTGCATGATGATCTAAATGAAAACATGCATGTATGCTCACACCTGACATCAATCCAAGTCTATTTTTTATTGTTTAATTCAAAGAAAACTCTAAATGTAGGCTTGTAATTTGTCCTGTATCATTAAAAAAGAATATACTGTTTATCTAAATCATTTTTTTTAATTATGTTTGTAATATACAGTACCAGTCAAAAGTTTGGAAACATTACTATTTTTAATGTTTTTGAAAGAAGTCTCTTATGCTCATCAAGCAAAAAACAAAAAACAAACAAAAAAAAACAAAAAAAAAAAAAAAACAGTAATATTATGAAATAGTATTACAATTTAAAATAATGGTTCTCTTTTTTAATATATTTTAAAATTTAATTTATTTGTGTGATTCAAAGCTGAATTTTCATCAGCAAGTACTCCAGTCTTTGGTGTCTTATGATCCTTCAGAAATCATTCTAATATGATGATTTGATACTCAGTTATTATCAATGATGGAAACAGTTGTGCTGTTTAATATATTTTTTTGATTCATTGATGAGTAAAACGTTAACAGCATTTATTCATAAAAACATCATTTATTTAAAATAAAAACATTTCTAACAATATAAATCGTTACCATCACCTTTTATCAATTTAACTCATCCTTGTTGAATTAAAGTACTAATTTCTTAAAAAAAAATAGTCATTGTTCCCAAACTTTTGAACGGTAGTGTATATTGTTACAAAAGATTTCTATTCTAAATAAATACAGTTCTTTTTAACTTTTTATTCATCAAATAATCCTGAAAAAAGTATCTCAGGTTATAAAAAAAATATTAAGCAGCACAACTGTTTCCAACATTGATCATAAATCAGCATATTAGAATGATTTCTGAAGGATCATAAGACACCAAAGACTGGAGTACTTGCTGATGAAAATTCAGCTTTGCATCACAAAAATAAATTTCATTTGAAAGTATTTTAAAAAAGAGAACCATTATTTTAAATTGTAATAATATTTCATAATATAATTTTTTTTTTAACTGCAGGCTTGATGAGCATAAGAGACTTCTTTCAAAAACATTAAAAATAGTAATGTTTCCAAACTTTTGACTGGTACTGTACATATAGATATATTTCCAATATGGGTGCTTGATTGTCATAAAATATTAATGGCAAGATAATTACGCTGAAAAGGAATTCAAAGCAGCATAAAAAAATAAATTAAGAAAAAATAAAGGCAATATGCATTAAGCATATTTTCTTTCATGACAGAAATTTTAATTTATCATTTAATTTTTTCACTTACTTTTTAAGTTACAATTAGATAAAAACCATAATCTTTGTGTCTCAATAATAAAGACAATCAGCAAACAAGATAAGCTTCTGACATCACAAAAAATATAAACGTGTCAACAAAAACAACAACAGCAGCAAGTCTAAAAAAAGAAAAAACTCTAGACAGTAGCAATTTCAACACAATTTACGAATTATAAAAATTCCATATCATATAATATTGTCACATTTAGATTTGTATTATTAACCTTTTAGAGAGAGGGCATGCTAAGTTGCTTAACATCCTCTATTTATAAACCTGGGATATTTTCTTTAGCATCCCCACAGCTGTAATAAATTAGTGTGGAAAAAAACAACAACAAAACAAATCAAAGCCTCAGCCAAGAAGCATTCCAATTGCTCATTTGTGCATTTCAATAAAGGCAAAAAAAAAAAAGAAACCCATCCATCAGGTTGTCACATTCTACTTAAGAGGCAGTATTGACACAGGTGAGTCTAAATCTTGAGCACAGCATAACGTGGACTTGAAGCACTTGAGCCAACAGTGGAATAACAATTTTCTTTTTACAATTCAGTGTTCAATATATTTGCTCAAGGATTGGTAAGGGCTTTTCTTATTGTTATATTATTATTATAGATGATTGTGTTATTAATTATGAAGAAAGCGGGAAATTGTAACAATAAATTTCTGCAATTAGAAAAAAAATGATAACACTTAGCTGTGTAGATATGCTGTAGTCTGGATGATTAAAGTAGAGGTATGTAGAATATGTCCTGTAAATGTATTCTGTAAGGTTCTCAAGATGAATTTCTTCTTTTTACACATGGACTAAATTTTTTTAAATTCTGTAACACTTTTAACAGATACTTTGCTACTATTTCTGATTCGGTGTAAAATTTTGTGAAATTGTTTCAATATTAAAGTATTGTTTGAAGTTTAGGGTTATTCTAGCTGACAGTTGTATGAACCGACACTGGTTGTTCCTAGGCTGCAGTGATGTTTTTATATGTTTGTGCTTTGTTTTCCTCCAACATCTCTTTGATGATGGAAAATGTATAAAAAAAAATATTCAGTGATATATTGCTTACTTTCCAGACTCTTCTTCACCACTTGACCTTTTCCAGGATGGAGAGGAGAACTTTTATTATAATATGGATTTTTATCTGTAAGTGAATTATTAATTAATTAATAATTCAATTAATGAATTAAAAACAAAACAAATATTATTTTTGTGGTATTTTTTTCTCACTTCAAAATCTGAAGTGAGGAGATACTGAGGATATAGTTCTGATGATATTCTTGACTTCTAGCGCATTTGGCCAGTTTAACTGCTCAGGGAAAACAAGGGACTCATGGAAACCCAAATGTGGCTCCTCAAGGTAACGACACATAATAGTAAGAATCAAGTGTATGTAAACTTTTGAACAGGGTAATTTTTATAAATTAAACTTTTATTTCGTCTTGTGGACTATATGTAAACGTATTTTATGTAAAATATCTCATTCAGGACAGTACTAAATGAAAAAATAACATGCATTTTTTATGATCTCTCTTATTTTGTTAAAATAATTAACATTTTGAATATTCTGCAAGGTGTATGTAAACTTATGACCAGGACTGTATGTATTTAGGCACATTCAAAAATTAATAGACAAGAATAATTTAGAGATTAGCACATAGTGTTCTTTAGATTGTAAATATTATAACGCCACCTTGTGGCTGATTCTCGTCAAACGTATACAGCTTGTGTGGACTAACATTTTGAAAAAAGAAAAAGAAAAAAAAGAAATCAACTACCTTAATCAAATAGTTTCATATTACTCTTGCACATCCTGATTTTTGCAGAGTTAGACACATTCCACATTCCTTTGATGATCCTGGAAAAACATTATAGTCCACAAATTTAATTAGGGGTTCAAGCACGAAGTGCTGAAACCCTATTGTAATTGTACTGATTTTTATTAGGGGATCAAGCACGAAGTGCTGAAACCCTATTGTAATTGTAAGGGTTTTTATTATTATTATTCCGCCGTAAAACGCATCGTGCAGCCCAAACCGTAAGTGCTGGAGACTTGAAACTTTGCCAGATGTTAGGCCTCAATTTGGGGACAACCTATCAGAGTATGACCCCGAATGGCCCATAGGTGGCGCTACAGCAACCAAAAGTTCAAATTTGCTCATAACTCTTAGACCGTTGGTCCCAGGATCAAGTGTCTTATATCGTTGGAATCCTTGGCTCAAGGCGGACAAAATGGCTATCTCCGATTTTGATTGAGGCAGGGAAAATTTTCTGCTATGTCAAATTTTGTCCAAAACCTACTTTTGCGAACTAGTCCCTGGTTTTTTGCCCGATCGGAACCAAACCAGTCTAGGACAATTCTCTGGACTCTCAAGAACAATAATTATCAAAAAAAAAGTTGAACTTTGGCATTTGCGTGGCTGTAACAGGGTCATTTAGGAAAAGGGGCGTGGCAAAATACACTCAAAAGCCTATAAATCCTGCAGGAAACCTCAGAACTTCACCAAAATTGATGAGTATATGTGTCCTAACATGGTGAAGAAGCATGCTGAGTTTCATGCAGATTCATGCAGTTATCGTGGCGCGATAACTGGCAAAAAGCCTTCATTCTTATTAGGGGTTCAAGCACGAAGTGCTGAAACCCTACACTGTAAAATATAATACGTTGACTTTACTTAGAAAAAGTGAGGAAACCGATTGCCTTAAAATGTCCAAGTAAAGTACACTGTAAAAAATTTGCTGTAGTTTTGCAGCTGTTTGCCAGTAACTTACTGTAGATTTAAATTTATGTTATTTACTGGCAACAGTTTGTTCAAAGTTAAATGAACATTAAACATTAACAAGTCTTTGTCTTTAAAGAATAAAATTATAAAATAACAATCTAATGCAAAGCATTCTGGGAACCAGAAATCTTCATCAACCTTTTTCTGTTTTTTTCCTTCAGTTTTTTGTTCCCAGAATGCTTTGCATGAGGATGTTATTTTAGTTTTATTCTGTAAAGATAAAGACTTGTTAATGTTTAATGTTCATTTAATTTTGAACAAATTGTTGCCAGTAAATAACATCAATTTAAATCTACAGTAAGTTACTGGCAAGTAGCTGCCAGTAATACTGTAATTTCTACAGATTTTTCTAACAGTGTACATTTGTATAGAAAACTTGTTAATCAAGTATACTCAAGCACTCTTGAATCAAAATCATTAGTTGTGTTAACTTCTCATTAGAGTTCACATTACTAGGAAAATATCAGGAAACCGATTGCTCTAAAAAAAGCAAGTAAAGTGAAAAAGGAATAGTATGTGGTACTGACAAATGCTTAGTTAGTATAGTTCACTTACACAAGAGTTCCAGTAACTAAAAAATAACTGTAGAGAGTACTTGATAATTTACTTTAAATGAAATGTATTTGTCACCATGGTTGTGTTTTGCATGCTGAATGATGAAGTCTGTGTGAGTCAAGCATGATCAATTACAAGATTTTCACAAATATAGATGGATTATATAAACCCAATTAACTGTTTCAGACGGTGAGGCATAAATAGTAGCAGCAAAATTATAAAAGATCACTAATTGACACAAGTTACATTATACACCATTCATATTTTCTCTCTCACACACAAATATATATATGAGTGTGTGTGTGTGTGTATAGTATTACACAGCAAAATCCCCAGTGTTAAATTAACACTGAAAAGTGTGAATTATATAAACTCTGAGCAGAGTGTTAAATGAACACTGAATCAGTGTTAAATTTAATGAGCTAATTAAGTGATTAATTGAGTTATGATTGACCATTATTGAAGACACCTGATGTTAACAAACAGAATCACTGAAGGAGAAAATCACACATTCTAAGTTACCATTATTCATTCATTCATTCATTCATTTTTATTTTGTTTCGAACATATTACAAATAGACAAAGAAAATACAATATAACATATATAAGTTGTAAACAAAGCAACAAAACAAACAAAGTATTTATCCACAATATTTGAATAAATAACTAATGTGTTCGAAAAGGAGCAGGAGGAAGCCAAAGCTTATTACTTCCCACCCCTAATTTCAATGCTCATAATTACTTAAACACTTAATTACACCATTTCTTTACAAACCTAAACCAAACACCCCAAAAACAATGAAAACAGAAACACAACAGCCAAACATATTTACTGTGCAGCCCAGCACATTATAATCACCTGTCCCTTTACAGTCTGTATAATATCCCCGCCCAACATTACCTATCTTCATCCCTGTATCCTTTTATAAGCATGTTTCTATACAATATTTTAAACTTATATATATTTGTACTGTTTTTTAGCTCCAACTCCAAACCATTCCACAAACTCACACCACATACCGTTATGCACATGCTTTTCATATTTGTTCTGACTTTTAATTTTTTGAAGTTATGCTCCCCTCTTAAGTTATACCCACCCTGCCTATCCATAAACATTTTTTGCATATTTCCTGGAACTAAATTATTTCTTGCTTTGTACAAAATTTGAGCCGTCTTGAATTTAATCAAATCAATGAACTTTAATATATGTGATTTAAAAAACAATAGATTGGTATGTTCAAGGTGTCCTGTATTATTAATGATTCTTATAGCTTTTTTTTGTAATGTGCATAATGGCTGTAGGTTGGTTTTGTAGGTATTACCCCATATCTCCACACAATAACTTAAATACGGTAAAATGAGAGTATTATAGAGTGTATGTAAAGATTTATGATCTAAAATATGCCTTAATTTCACTAGTATTGATATAGTTTTAGCTAATTTTGCTTTAACATAATTTATCTGAGGTTTCCAACAGATTTTATGGTCAATAATCACACCAAGAAATTTATTTTCATAAACTCTTTCAATACAAACGTTGTCTATCTCCAATTTTATATCAGGATTTTTTTTGTGTTTCCCAAATAACATTATCTTTGTTTTACTTAAATTTAATGACAATTTATTCACATCAAACCACTGTTTTAATTTTTTCATTTCTGATGTGATTATCTCCAAAAGCTGTTGTAAATTGTAACCAGAACAGAAAATACTGGTATCATCTGCAAATAAAATAAAATTCAGCATATTAGAAACTCTGCATACATCATTTATATATAAAATAAAAAGCTTTGGACCAAGAACTGACCCCTGTGGCACTCCACAAGTTATATTCATACAAGTTGATTTATGTTCACCAATTTCCACAAATTGTTGCCTGTTTCGTAAATAGCTACTCACCCAGTTTAATCCTACTCCTCTAATGCCATACTTTTCCAGTTTATTGATCATAATATCATGATTAATCGTATCAAATGCTTTCTTTAAATCTATAAAAATTCCTACTGCATATTTTTTGTTATCTATACTATTTGTAATTTCCTCAATTAATTCCATTAACGCTAAGGATGTTGATCTATTTGTTCTGAATCCATATTGACTGTCAACTAAGAGTTTATATTTTTCAATAAAATTATCCATTCTTTCTGCAAAAAGCTTTTCAAGGATTTTAGAAAACTGGGAGAGTAATGAAACCGGCCTGTAATTTGTATAGTAATGGCTGTCTCCACTCTTATATAGTGGTATTACCTTTGCTATTTTCATTTTATTTGGAAATTTACCGGTTTGAAAAGACACGTTACATATGTTTGTTAATGGTTCTACTATCTCCGTAATGACTTTTTTTACCAATACCATATCAATACCATTCCAATCCACAGAGGCTTTACTTTTACATTTTTTTACAATCTGTAGAACCTCTTTTTCTTTAACTACTTTAAGGAAAATAGAATTAAGGTTTCTGTCCAAAAGATCTGCAACAACTTCATTTTTTACTTCACAGTCCTGAATTTTGTCTGCTAAATCTGGTCCTACATTTATGAAGAATTTATTGAAACCATGAACCACATCTTCCATATTGTTTACTATCTTATCCTTCTCAATATAATACTCTGGATAACCAGTATTTTTATTTCCGGGTTCATTTCTTATAATACTGTTTACCACCTTCCACAAACCTTTCATATTGCTTTTATTCTTATCTAAAATTTTATTATAATACTCTTTCTTACATATCCTCATAATACTGGTTAATTTATTCTTATATTTTTTATATTTGTTTTCTGCTTCAATAGTTCGACATTTTATAAATTTCCTGTATAATGTGTTTTTCTTTTTGCAGGCATTTTTCAGACCCTTAGTGATCCAAGGACTATTTGTTTGTTTATGACTATAACTGTATTGTTTTACCGGACAATTTTTATCATACAATGATGTAAAAACATTTAGAAATGCATCATACACTTTATTGATGTCTTTATCTTCTTTAAACACATCTTTCCAATTTTGTTTTAACAAATCATTCTTAAATGCATTGATGTTTTCTTCAGTTCTTTCCCTCTTGTATTTATACTGATTTTGATACTTAGGTTTCCAGTAAGTACAGTGATAGACAATAAAGACAGGTAAATGGTCACTGATGTCATTAAACAATAGCCCACTTTCCAAGTTATCTCCCATAATGTTTGTGAAAACATTATCTATTAAAGTTGCGCAATATGAGGTAATTCTGCTAGGTCTAGTAATTTTTGGATATAGACCCATACTGTACATGGTATTAATGAAATCTTCTGTCATCTGATGTTTTTTTGGATTTAATAAATCAATGTTATAATCCCCACATATAAACAGACTCTTTTGCAATGATTTGGAAAACATATTTTCTATCCAATCTTTGAATAACTCAATGCTTGATCCAGGAGCTCTGTATAGACAACTCACAATAATATTTTTTACCTTTTCCACACATATTTCTACTGTAATACATTCTAGTAAGTTATCAACAGCTGTTGTCATGCTCTTTACCACATTATACTTCAATCTTTTATCCACATATATTGCCACACCTCCTCCACTCTTTTTTACTCTGTTATTGTAGTTCAGTTCATATCCATCCATCTCAAAATCCACACCCTTATCAATACTAATCCATGTCTCCGATATTGCTATAATATTAAATGGGTTCTTAAATTGTCTCAAATACTCCTTAATATTTAGGAAATTGGCATAAAGGCTTCTGCTGTTGAAGTGAATAATTGATATGTTATCATCTGATTGGAAAGTAACATTAAATTCATCCTCTGTGTAATAACTGCAGTTGTTGTTGATGTTGTGAAACAAGTTATTTTCTGGGTCAATGTCATTATCTATGTCTTGTATTCCATGCTCTGTGTATGCAAACGTTTCCAATCTCGATATGGATATATTTTTGTTGACAGAGATTGTCATGTTTATTGTCTTAAGTTTACCTTGTTTTCTTTTTGTATCATTGGTACTTATCCAACTCCTCCAAGCTCCTGACTACCAGTATTTTGGCTTGTTCTGGAGATCCGTTGAGCTTGATGAATATTTTACAGTTCCTGGTCCATGTAGATTGTATTTTCTTCTGTTTTCTAAGGAAACGGGCCTTTTTGGCGATGTCGGCATTTTTCTTTGTCAGATGCTCGTTTACATACACATCCGTACCCTTCAGCAGCCTTCCCTGCTTCAGCAGATCCGTCTTTTGCTTCCTGGAGGAAAACCGAATTATTATGACCGGTTTATCCGTCTTGTTTTTTCGTGGGAGAGGGTGACAAGCCTCGATGTTATCCTTAACCAACTCAATCCCCTTTGAGTGGAAGAACGCCATCACCTGTTGCTCCACTGAAGCAACCTCCTGCTCACTCAACTCCTCTCCTTGTGACTTTGCCGCCGCTCGGGCATACGAAATGGGTTTCGTCTCCAAACCGGTGACTATGATGTCATTCATTCTGGTATATTGCTCCAGATCAGCCACCCGGTTCTCCAATAACGAAATCCTCTTATCCTTCTCGGTGTTTTGTATCCTCAAGGACTTGACTTCTTCCACCAGATCCATAATGGTTTTCTGTTGTTGTCTAACAGCAGAAAGTTCCTCCGCCAACATGTCAAGCGATCTTTTAATATCGTCAACCTCATCATGTACGGGATTCTTCTTTGGTGCCATCGCATTTCAAAATTCTTATTTTTACCACGAGTAACCCGCAAAGCTCACCTCGTGGGGGTGATGGGTGTTTGCTTTAGTTGGGCTCTTGACCATTATATGTTTACTTTAGATTTTGCTTGGCTGCTGTTAGTGGAAAAAAAAGTGATCTGATGATTATGTTATGGCAATCATCATTTGAACGTGATTAGCTTCATTGAACTCATTGAGACCCTTATTTCTGGCTTAGATTTATGTTGTTGATTACAGCATAACTGAGATTCTACATATCTAGAATTTTAGATATAGTACAAAGGATTACTGTTTGAAAAAAAAAAAAAAGAAAATCTTTCTTTTAGGCACACACAGACATCAAGATCCAGTGTATGCATCTCAACAATGGTGACGAGCAGAATATACAATTAGGAAAAGGAAATTACTAAGATAATTCAGTTCATAATTTATTCATACTGCAATGCATGATGGGAGCCATTAATGAGTTGCGATTGGTGGCAGCCAGAGGAAAAGTTATTGTTACCATTGTTGAGATTCACAGGCTGATTATTGATGTCTGTGTTTCTAAATAAATTTATTTAAAAGTCTTTTGATCAAAACAATGTTTATTAAATAATTTGGATTATATTAAAAATACTGAAAATCATAGGTTGAAGAATCACAGAGCTGCTGTAATTAACAAGTTAAACTACTTTTCTCAATAAGTTTGATTTTTCAGATCACGACATGATTATGTCTAAACATAACCAACACCATCAGATCACATTGTCTCTTTGTTCATCTGACTGTTATAAATCAATAACAGCAAACAAGCAAAATTAAAGTAAACATATAATGGTCAAGAGCCCAACTAAAGCAAACACCCATCACCACAATGGTAACTTACAATTTGTGATTTTCTCCTTCAGTGATTCTGCTTGTTAACATCAGGTGTCTTCAATAATGCTCAATCATAACTCAATTAATCACTTAATTATCTCATTAACTTTAACACTGCTTTAGTGTTCGTTTAACACTCTGCTCAGAGTTTATATAATTCACACTTTTCGGTGTTAATTTAACACTGGGGATTTTGCAGTGTACTTCTCTTTCTTTGACACTAAACAACTGATTTATTGTTGCATCACTGCATCAACAGAAAGAGAATCATATTAAAGAAAATATAGTTCCAAGTGCCCAACCAAAGGGATCACTAATCGCCATAAATATAAATATTTTAGGAAAATCAAAATCAATTTATGAAGTCAACTTATGTTATGTTCTCACAAATTTTTCAGTTGTATTGACAATTCAACATTCAAGATTACTTTTGGAAATGAGTGAATGCAAACAAAGACAAATAACTGCAGAAGTGGAGGAAATGAGTGAAAGGTCCATTAAGAATTTCCCTGCCTCAAAAACCACACTCAAACCAATCAATTAATCTTAACTTGGGTTTTCTGAGTAAATAAAACATAGTATGTGAATAGTACAGATTACTAGATTTTTACAATTAAGTTAAGACATTAAGTAAAGTTAACTAAAAAAGTTTTAGTAAGAACCAATGTTGGATTTGAAGGGTTAAAATTTAAGAATATGTTTTCAGATATGCTTCCTTACATAACATCACAGTGAAGAATACTGATTTTAGCTTTTAAGGTTAGGTTATAATGGTATCAACAGCTCCTACCAGCCCTGTTTTCTCTATTGTGTTTTAAATGAGTCTTTAATGGCTCTAGCCAGTAGCTCCAAGACGCACCCTTTGTCTTAAATGGCTCTGGGATGGCCCGTGGAACCAGAGTTTCCTGGCCAGTATCAGCATTTGAATAGGTATGCTGATTAAATTGATACTGGTAAACACGCTGGGGTCTGGGGCAGGTTACCTTAACCCTCTGGGGACCAAGGTGTTTTTGGGGCCCTTGAGAAGTTCTGACATGCCTTGACATTTGTGCTTTTTTCAGTTATTTATAAACATGTTAATGACAAAGGTGTAAATTCACTCTATATAGCACAAACAGGGCTACCATAATATGCAAGCAACTTGTATGTAGATGTTTGTATTTTTAAGAGAATAATGTTTATGCGTGGTTATTGGAAAAAATAAAAATGAAAGTTGCTGAATTAAGACCACAAAACACATATTAAATATGTGTCCACAAGACTTTTGACCAATGGATGTGGTCCCTTTGAGTTCTAGCTTCAAAATTATATGAAAATAGTCTTGCTTTATCGTTCACAAAAAAAAATACATTGATTTAAATGGTGTAAAACAGGTTTTGCTTGGAAAGCCAATATGCGAGGGGGAGGAGTAGTTCACACCCACTCTGCATAATGACTCTGCCTAATGAGCCATCCTTTCAGGTGTGACACTGACTGAGCCACAATACAAGGACAAAGGATGTATTTAGAAGAAGACTTATATTGACCATTTAAGATTTTGCTTACATCTCTCTTGTAAATATGTTTTGCTATTTTATTAAAAATGTTACAATTACAACAATAATTACAATTTCAACAATATTTCAAGTGTACTCTTTCTTTGTAAAAAAGAAAAAGAAAAAAGATTATAGGCCTACATTTTATCATATGTATTCATTAGTTTGAATATAGCCGTATTGGAACATCTAACATCTTAGTCTATGACTTTATTTTTGACAAATATATATATATATATATATATATATATATATATATATATATATATATAAAACGTTAGATATGAGCAGAAATTGCTAAACAAAAGCTTATTTTATGTGGCAGTATATTTTACAGTAGCCTAAAAACTGTACCCAAATCTAGTCAACAAGTGACTGACTGTAGCGTTGTTTTTATGAAATATTAGGGCATATAAATGCTAATTTGCAGTTTAATACGTTGCTTGTACAAATACATTTTATTTCAACATATTCCAGTCGATTTTTACTCATCTCAGTAGGCTATAGCAAAGCAGTTTATTCTTTCACACACAGACGCGCGATTTATATTTAGGCTAAACAGTCTTTACAAATATGTACCCTTCATTCATCTCACAGAAAGGCGAGTCATATTATAGAAATGCGATTCATCTTTTTGCGGTTTGCATAGGCCTACACTAACGTTATTCCATAACGTTATTCCACACGTGAGAAAAGAAAACAGCCTACCTCACTCCTCAGCGGGATCTGCTCCTCATATCAGGATATATTGCTCCTCATATCAGCACTGTTCTGAGGAATCTTTTCTCCATAAGGTAGGCTATATTATGCCTCACTCGATCGCGACGCGCTTTGTTTACAGCTGATGTGGGCGTTTCACAGATCTTCAATAGTTCTCAGAATTTGCGTTTGAATAGCACGCGCTCTCCGTGGGCGTGTCACATTACTGTGAATTAGCTCGTAATGAGGTCGACTGGAGTCGCTCTCTTTTTATACAGATTACAGAAGCTGATAATATTTGTTTTTTATATAAATGACTTCATTTAACAGATGCGATCTCAAGCTTTATGCCCGTGGGTCTGTTTGCCTGTTTGACTGAATTTTCGCGGAGTTATAGATCATTTTCGAACGCGTTTCAAATGGGAGTTTACGGATAGAGAGAAGGCAGAAATCGCATCATGTTAAAGTTTCTTTATTTGTCAAAAAGCAAAACACTTTATTTTTATTTTGAGTATACAGAAAAAAAATAGAAACTGAACAGGATCGATTGATGTATAACACGAAAACTAAAGATCAAAATGAACAGAGCATTTTGTGTTTATTTTTCATTGCTAAAAAAAAAAAACGAGCAAAACGCGCCGGCGCGTTTTTGGTCCCCAGAGGGTTAACCTGTGTACTCGTTTGAATTTGTCTCCACCCCCTAAAAAGTCCCTCCTCCTAAAATGCCTATAAGATAACATGTAAAGTTATGTTAGATCAGATCATGTTGGAAGTTTCTACAGCCGCGTACAGAGGAGTTCTCAATAAAGAATAACTTCAGTTGAACGCGATCCCAACTGTCTCCTGGTCTCTGCTTTGAAGAAAGAAAAACTTTACAACAGATGGTGCCGTGACCCGGATGGAGAAGAAGGAAACTCAAAAAATTTTAAGCTCAAAGAACTGCATCTTGAAACTTCAAGCTCCAAAAAGATCTCAAAGACTGAATTTTTCCAGACGGAATCTTTCTCTACAAATGAAAGACTCGGTGAGTTCCACTCCATTAAAAGAACCAATGCAGACCAGTACAAATGTTTTCCTCTGCGCCGTTCAGAGAAGTAGTTAACAAACAGCTGTAGAGTTTGGTTAACTAAAGATGAGCCTCTAAAAAAAGTTTTTCTTTTAGAGATGAAATTTACCCCCTGTTGTTGGCAGGGAAGATTAACAGTTACATGTTAATATTGTGTGTATGCTCTTGCTAGAGAAGACCTATCTGTAAGCTAGAGAATTAGCTTTAGAATTAGATTTAGCTTCTTGTGCTAATAAGATTGTACCCTATGTTTGCAAGACAGTAGAGAGAAGTTTTTTTAGTGTTTGTTTGTGGTAACAAAAAAAATCACAAAATGTTTAGGAAAAGTACTAGACAGATTACACCTTTTTGGACAGATAGTGAATTCAAGTCTTTGTTATCAGAGCACATGGACTCCATCGTGACTAAGCCAGTCAGATTGAATTTAACCAAGAAATTTGGCATTGATCCAGAGAAAGTGTGGTCAATTGAAGATTGCAAGAAAGTGTTGAGTGCATGTATCAGGAAGAAAAATCTGAAAGGCATCATCGGTTGTCACCGAGAATTTAGCTTATCCATTGCACAAGAACAAGCGCAGTGTATTGCTAAGTTGAAAGAACAGATCAAACAATTGCAGACTCAGGTGTCCTGTCTCAAGACAAACGTGGGCCATAACAAAGCCTCAACCAAATGGGATTTAGAAGACCAACAGTCAGAGGAAAGCTATCCTGATTTACAGTCTTTTGATAGTATAGAGGACAATGTCAATACAGATGTAAATGCAGTTGAAGTGTGCATAGCTAGACAAAAGCCTCAGGGAAAAGGTGTTGATACAGTTCCATGTGCAACCCCCATATTGCAGCCACAAGCAATCAAAACATCTTTAGGTTCGAAAGAGATTGAGAGAATTGCTGAAAGTTTGCCATCAGTGCAAAGAAATTTTTCTGAGTTTAGAAGAGCATTGATCAGCAAAATGCAGCTCTATGATATGACTCTAGCTGAAGTCACCCAGCTAATATCACAGATCTTGACTGAGTCAGAATTCAATGATTTTGAAAGTGCTGTAAATAATTCTGAACTGCAACAGGCCAGTAAAGATGAATTGAGAGAGGAAGTTGTTAAAGTGTTAAAAAACATTGTTGGACCGAAAGTGGACTGGTCAAAGCTCAATAATTGTGTACAGAAGAAGGATGAAACTGTTTGTGAGTACACAGAAAGATTTTGCCAGACCGCTGCCGCTTAAAGTGGAATTGCCGACACTCCAGAGAAGGTGTTAGGTCATAATGGTCCTCTAGTTCGCGCATGGTCCGATGGTCTTTTGTCAGAACATAGAAATGCATTGCCTTTCTTAGATCTTACATGGTCAAATAGAACCCTGCAAGACAACTTGGACAGTTTAGCTATTTGGGAAAGAGACTTTGATGTCAAGGCAAGAGTAAAAATTGCAGCAGCATCCTTTAAGGTTAACTCAGAGAAGCCAAAGAAACGCAAAAGTCCTAGAGAAGCCAGTTGTTCTTACTGTGGCAAGCACGGACATTTTGGAAAAGAATGTCGAAAAAATAAAAATAACTTAAGACAAGTTAACAATGTTATGCAGCTCTTACTACATTTGTTTGCTACTTTAAAGCAGCCCCTCCCCTCCTCGTTAAACTTGTGGGGCAACTTGATACGGTGTTAACCATTTAGGCTGTGAGTGCTTAATTTCCCCAGTAACTCACAACAAAGATGAAAGATTTATTTTTTGTTTAATAGAACAAAAGGAAAGTGACTGTCACAGCCTTTGTTTGGGGGACATTCAGAAAACTCACAGCCATAAATGTTACACTGCAGAACACTACAATCAGACCTCCATGCTCTATATGATGTCTATTAAGACTGATGTTTCACTGGAGAATGAAAATGTGCCAATTTTCTCACACACTGTACAGTGTGTACACAACACAGGGACAGAATAGGACACGGTTCAGTGAGGGCCCTGGAAAGAACTGACGCAACAGGCGTCGGGGGCCAATCCAGGGTGAAGACAACCTCATAGGCCTTTCCCCATTTAGTCCATCCTTACCTCACTTGTCCATTAGGTGTCTCAAATCAATTAAGAAATAGGGAAAGAATGAAACAACAACACTAGACTCTGAAAACACTACAACCCTAGTGTTTGGACAAATACTGCTCTGTCGTCTTTTGTTTTCTTTCTTCCTCTGTGCAGATAAACACTTGATGGCTCTCCTGAGACCCATAGGCAAAGACCTCCTCACCTGCATATGAAGCCACAACCTCAAGAAAACAACTAGACCCACTGCCGAGCCAACCAACACAGAAGAAAAATACACAACGCAGAGACATACGAAACCTTCAGTCATCCATCGACATGATCAAGACTACAAGCCTGCACCATTGCATGAGTGCTGCACCGGGTTAATGTCAAGTTAACCAACAAGCAATCTTGATCTTTCAACAAAATTACACACCAGATGACTGAAGATAATTCTTCATGGTTCAGAAACTGGTTCACGAGAATAAAAAAAAAATAAAAAATAAAAAAAAACACAACGCAGAGAAATCACGGACCTTAATTGCATGTTCGTTTCTGTGTCAACATGCAAGTACAGAAAATCAACACAGAACATGTGCGACTTATTGAAGAATGAAGTCCATGCATGAATACTGCTGGTCTGCCGTTTCTTTGTTTTACTGTGATACAGGTATGTGTGTATGCCATGATGTCTTCACAAGCAGCATCCTGGTATAAAACGTCACCTCAGATTTCCATGAACAAACCTCATGAGGGACGAGTCATCAGAGCGACTCTACGTGACAAATGGACTCTACAGGAAACTGTCACGATGCGGTAGAAACAGGGAGGAAGCAGGATCCACATGCAGCACACTTTATTCAATTAACTGAACACACTACACAGACTCATACCAGGAACAGGACTCAGGAGCCGTACAACCAACATCAACAGTAACAACACAAGAACTCACAAGGACTGGACTAAAACACAGGGCTTAAATACAAGGCCAAACAAGCTAAACAAGATAACAAGGGGGCGTGGCTAATCTGAAACACCTGGGGAGACTAATAAACATGAAAAGACAGGGGAACACAGACTGACATCACAACATAGCCCCCCCTCTATGGGCGGCTCCTGACGCCCATCAAAACCGGAAACAGTTCAGGAGGGTGGTGGAGCAGAGGCGGTCCCGGGGGAGGGATGGAGGGCCAGGTCCGTGGACCGGAAGAGGACCTGGAGACTGCGGCAGGATGGGAGGCCAGGGCGGATGAGGCTGTGCAGGCGACCAGGGCAGAGACGAACCTTCGGGCGACCAGGGAGGAGACGACCCTTCGGGCGACCAGGGTGGAGACGACCCTTCGGGCGGCCAGGGAGGAGACGACCCTTCGGGCGGCCAGGGAGGAGACGACCCTTCGGGCGGCCACGGCGGAGAAGACCCCTCGGGCGGCCACGGCGGAGAATACCCTTCGGGCGGCCACGGCGGAGAAGACCCCTCGGGCGGCAACGGCGGAGAAGACCCCTCGGGCGGCCACGGTGGAGAAGACCCCTCGGGCGGCCACGGCGGAGAAGACCCCTCGGGCGGCCACGGCGGAGAAGACCCTTCGGGCGGCCACGGTGGTGAAGGCTTATTGCCCCCCCCCAAAATTTTCTTGGGGAGGTTAACGGACTTAGGCGGCGGGTAGGAGGAGTTCGGTGGCGAAGGCAGGTCAGGGCTGGACGAGGTCTGCGACGAGGGCAGGTCAGGACTGGACAGGACCAGCGGCGAAGAGGGCTCTGAGCTGGGCAGGACCAGCGGCGAAGAGGGCTCTGAACTGGGCAGGACCAGCGGCGAAGAGGGCTCTGAGCTGGGCAGGACCAGCGGCGAAGAGGGCTCTGAGCTGGGCAGGACCAGCGGCGAAGAGGGCTCTGAGCTGGGCAGGACCAGCGGCGAAGAGGGCTCTGAGCTGGGCAGGACCAGCGGCGAAGAGGGCTCTGAGCTGGGCAGGACCAGCGGCGAAGAGGGCTCTGAGCTGGGCAGGACCAGCGGCGAAGAGGGCCCTGAGCTGGGCAGGACCAGCGGCGAAGAGGGCTCTGAGCTGGGCAGGACCAGCGGCGAAGAGGGCTCTGAGCTGGGCAGGACCAGCGGCGAAGAGGGCTCTGAGCTGGGCAGGACCAGCGGCGAAGAGGGCTCTGAGCTGGGCAGGACCAGCGGCGAAGAGGGCTCTGAGCTGGGCAGGACCAGCGGCGAAGAGGGCTCTGAGCTGGGCAGGACGCTCTCAGACTCTGGCTCGGCGGGCATGACGCTCTCAGTCTCAGGCTCGGCTGGACAGGCGTGAAGCTCGGGCTCGGCAGGACTGACGTGAAGCTCGGGCTCGGCAGGACTGACGTGAAGCTCGGGCTCTGCAGACGTGACATGAACAGTCTCTGGATCAGCAGAAGCGACGTGTACAGTCTCTAGATCAGCAGAAGTGACGTGAACAGTCTCTGGATCAGCAGAAGCAATGTGGACAGGCTCAGGCTGGAAGGGCTCGGGAGCGATGGTTCTCTTGGCAGCACGAGCTGACATCAGCGGGGAATCAGCCACGCTGGAAACAAGTCCTGGATGGCCATAGACCGATGCGATGGCTGGCTTGATGGTTGGCGTGACATGGAGAAACTTAGGCTCGGCTAGGCTGAAGTGAAGGTACTCAGGTTGGCCAAGCGAGATGTGAACTGACTCAGGGGGTACTGTGAGCTTGCGGGGTGTTTCATCGGCCAAGCCCACAGTAAAAGCCGAACCGCTCAGGTAAAGGGCCAGGTCAATATATCCTTCTAGAGTCCAGCCGGTATAGTCGTCAGGCATCAGCTGAGCGATATCTGCATCCAGCCCGCTCCAGAACAAGTCCATGAGCTCAGTGTCATCAAGTGATCCCAAGTGACAGGTAGCCAAGAAGTCCTTCACATACCTCTTAATCGGCTGGCCATCTTGAAACAATGAAGAAAGGAACTTCCTCAGGACCTGGTTGCTAACCACTGCTGGATCCATTTTGTGGTGAGTTCTTCTGTCACGATGCGGTAGAAACAGGGAGGAAGCAGGATCCACATGCAGCACACTTTATTCAATTAACTGAACACACTACACAGACTCATACCAGGAACAGGACTCAGGAGCCGTACAACCAACATCAACAGTAACAACACAAGAACTCACAAGGACTGGACTAAAACACAGGGCTTAAATACAAGGCCAAACAAGCTAAACAAGATAACAAGGGGGCGTGGCTAATCTGAAACACCTGGGGAGACTAATAAACATGAAAAGACAGGGGAACACAGACTGACATCACAACAGAAACAGACTTCACAGCTATTCAGGCGCAATGGACTTTCAAGACTTCCACTCTTATGCTACATGGTTTTCAGTGTAATCATGTAGTTTATACGACATTTTACACCCATGGTTAATAGCTAAACAATAATGCCAAAATGTTAAAATTATGATAGGAACTGACAAAAAAATTAATTAAATCCAATCAATTTCACCCATGGATCATTTTGATGCTCTCACATGTTTGAAACGAACAATGATGGATTGTAATGAAATTTGTTTTGAATTGGGAGTGGCGAATCCCCGTCCATACTGTCATTGACCATTCGCAAAGACCCGCCCACTTTAGTTACTGTTGCTATGTCTCACAAGCGACGCTACTCTCACACCACACCAAGTTCTCATGCAGTGAAAAATACATTGCGGATCAGAGAGGAGACTGCGTGCTGACAGACAAGTGCTTTTGATATGAAATAAATGGCACTTTTCCACTACACAGTACCAGCTCGCCTCGGCTCGGCTCGACTCGACTCGGCTTTGTTTGGTTCCCCTTCGTTGCGGGGAACTCCCGCTGCGTCTAATATAAACGCTACGGGGGAATGCCTTCGGCATGCGTTATCTGAAGTCACTATACAACTATTCCAATCTGGATTGGTGTGCGTCATCGTGCGTCATGACGTTGCATGTGACGGTGACCCGGACGCTATATAAGGGTCACAGGAACAAGGAAATGACAGCTTCTGTTCTTCAGCAGCGTTCTATGTCAAACTGTACGTCTTATTTGGTGTTGTCTGTGAAATCTACTATGGCGAAGGCAGTGTGCGTATCCTTGATTTAAGAAAAATTAAAGAAGCAAGGATGGCGCACACTTGCTTTGTGGTGTTGGGTTGTGAGCGGAGCTTGCACGGACAGTTCTCGAGGGCACTGTCTATTTTGTGCAAACTGAAAGGATTCTGTGACTGGGATCTCGCGTTTGCCGAGGCAGCGCGTAGGTTTATGTCTGCATTGCAATACAGAATCTATAGTGGCTCGGATCTCGTGTTTGCCGAGTCAGCGCGTAGATTACGGCTACTCTGCAATAAAGATTCTGTGACTAATCTCGCGTATTCACCACATTATGAGGAGTTGCTGGAGAAAGACTGGGGCTGTAATGAAATTAAATGTTTGGTAATTTAATAAGAAGGAAGCGTCTAAAAAGAGTGCTTCCTGCAAACCCAGTCAAAATCCTTGTGTCAGAGTCTTCCTTTTTCAAACGATCTCCATACTGAGGTACTGAGATTGTGGAATAATTGAAGAAGAAAATTAAAGGGGAATTTAATGATGCAGGGGGTAGAAGAATATTTCTCCCAGTTATCGTATTACCTCTGATGACTCAGACACGTCCCTCCAAAATTAAAGTGGAGCTAATATAAATATTATCTCGAATTTGGTAGGGAAGGCTTATATGGCGGCATGTCAAAAAAAAAAAAAATGCATACCTACATATGGTAGTCCAGGTCCCCCGGGGACAGTCACCAGCTCCTCATATTCTGGGAAGTCACCTCTTCCCCTCCCCTTCCCCCTGTACAGGGCTCGGGGTCAGAGGAGACGTTCTCATAAAAAAAAAAAAGCCCCGAAGTCAGGTCTGAGGACTGCCTTTCGGGCTAAGAAAAAATAAATAAATAAACTATGAGGTCCTGCCGTAAAAACGCGGACCCTTATGGGCACTTCATATTATTTTCATTTAGTTCCTGCCGATCTATCGCTTCAGGTCACCGAATCTCAAAACCTGAGGTCAGTCTCGAGGGACTGATCTCCTTATTAGATTATTCATCGGTTACGTCCTGCCAGTAAACTGCTTCAGACCACCGATAAGCACATTATATCACCTGAGACTAACCCAGAGAAATTGATTCCTCTTGTAGATTGTTTAGACGCCTGGTCAGGCCTTCCGAATATATCTAAATGGACCCTGGGTATAGTTAAAGGATATAGAATCCAGTTTAAAGTAAGGCCACCTGATTTTAACGGGGTATTTCACACACTGGTTTTCTCACATCAGCGCCAGGTGATGGAAAATGAAGTTGAATCTCTTTTAGCAAAAGCAATAGAAATTGCCCCTAATCAGGAGAGGGATTCAGGTTTTTACAGCCGTTACTTCATTGTTCCGAAAAAGGATGGTGGATTTCATCCTATTGTAGATCTTAGAGTATTGAATAAATCTTTGAGGAGATTTAGTTTCAATATGCTCACTATACCCAGTATCATTCAGCAAATCAGATCTGAAGACTGGTTTGTGACAATAGATCTCATGGATGCTTATTTTCATAACTTCATCATCCATTATCATAGGAAGTTCCTTAGGTTCGCTTTTGGGGGGAAAAGCTTACCAATATAGGGTTCTTCCTTTCGGCCTAACTCTATCCCCTTGCACTTTCTGTATGGATGCTGCCCTTGCTCCACTGAGACTTCAGGGGAACCGCATCCTAAATTATTAGATGACTGGCTTATGACTGGCGAGATGTTGTTTTGCGTCATCTTCAGTGCTTGGGGCTAAGGCTCAATGTCAAGAAAAGTTCTCTGTCTCCTCTTCAAAGAATAAAATTTCTTGGAGCTGAGTGGGACTCGCAATCTATGCAAGTTCACTTGACCCAGCCACGTATTTAAAGTATCGTGGCTGCAGTTAGAGCTATCAGGTTAGGCCAGGCCATCACTGTCAAACATTTTCAAGGAATTTTGGGCCTTATGGGGCCCTACAGTGGTGGCTCGGGACCAGGGGGTTTTCCCCAAGGGGCAACCCCTTCCGTATGATTAGAGTTACGTCCAGGTACCTTCGTTCTCTAGTCATATGGAAAGACACACGGTTCCTGTCCCAAGGCCAGGTGCTTGGAGCTTCGTGTCCCAGAAAAATTCTGACCACGGATGCTTCCCGCAGGGGCTGGGGTGCGGTCATGGAGGGCCGGTACACCCGCGGGGTCTGGAAGGACCATCACCTCTCATGGCACATCAGTTGCCTGGAGATGCTGGCAGTATTCTTTGCCCTCAGGCATTTCCCTCCAGACCTCAGAGGCCATCAGGTCCTTATTGGGTCTGATAATATATCGGTGGTTTTCTATATCAACCATCAGGGGGGCTTGAGGTCTTGTCCTCTGTGCAAATTGGCCCATCATATTCTATTTTTGTCTAAGGACAAATTTCTCTCTGTGAGGGCTATGTATATACCTGTGGTTGATAATGTGGGAGCAGACACCCTGTCGAGGCAGGGGCCCAGGCCAGGGGAATGGAGGCTCCACCCCGAGGTGGTGGAGCTTATATGGGAGAAGTTCGGCCAGGCGGAGGTAGATTTATTCGCTTCTCATGAGAATTCTCATTGCCCGCTCTGGTTCTCTCTCTCGCATCCAGCCCCGTTGGGTCTGGAGGCCATGGTACAGACGTGGCCGAGGCAACGTCTGTACACCTTTTCCCCCGGTCGCTCTACTCCCTGGAGTTCTGGAGAGGGTCAGAGGATTTTGAGTAGATCTTATTCTCGAAAAACCACACTGGCCTTCTCGAATAGGGTGATCTGGTGGCCGAGGTCATCAGATCAGCTACCTCCAGAACTCCCCGGCTCAGGAAGTTTTAATTGAGTTAGCTGAACCCAGCCTTTTACTGCCCTATGGCTTCAGTACTGGGATTCTTCTATACTCTAATCGGGACCTCTCGTCCACGCTCAGAGCCGCTATGGCACCTACGGCCTCCGTATGCTCTCAGGGTGGTCCACCCGGGTCGTCCCATGACCTCCATATTTCCCTGTAGCCTTCTAGGATGAATCCTGTTATCCTTGCAGGCTGACAGGTCTGTGGAAAGAAAAGCCCCTGTCGGTTCTGCGGGATACGTGTATATATGTTAGATTAAAAGAAAATCTACATATTTTGGAAATCTGTTAGCTTTCTAGTAGGAAATTTCCCCGGTCACCAATAAGGGTACCGGAGGCTATCTTATGATTTCCTCTGGCTCTTCATCCTTCGTTGCTATAAGTGTGACAGGAGAGCCTTCTAGGCTTTTAGGGTTATCCACTAATGGTGCCTTGGAGTCAGTGTCCTGCCTTTTTAGGCATATGTATATATTGGACCTCACTTCTGAGGCTGTTAACTCAGCCTTTTTCTTACACCAAAAAAGACAAGAATAAAATTCCTAGTATAGTGGGTTCTATAAATTCTCCCCTGTCCTTAGCAATGATCCTCACCTTCAGAGTGCTTTCTGCCTCTGTATGCTGCGTCAAAATCTGGATGAAGCCTGTCTCTGCAGGCTATCATATTAAATTGCTTAGAGCCTTTATTCGGCTCCGCAGAGTATATCTATATAGGGTATTAAATGGGAGTTTGTTAGCTTTCTTTGAGATATTTCTCCCCGGTAACCAAGGTACCGGAGGCTATTCTAAAAATTCCTCAGGCTCTTCAGCCTTCGTTGCATGTGCGGTGTAAGCAAGAGAGCCTCTTAGGCTTCCAGAGATGATCCACTAAAAAGGTGTTAGGAGTTAAGTGTTCTGCCTGTCATTAATCAGGCCTATATACTTGGACCTTAATATCGAGGTTGTTGATGCAACCTTCCCTTTGTACACCAAACAAGAAAGAATAAAATTCTTAGAACAGTTGGATCTTTAACTCTCCCTTGCTTTAGTGCTCTTGAGTGTGCCAGATGTTTCACACCAGGGGCGACTGTTCTCGGTGGGGGCTAGCTGGTACTCGTTCCCCGTAGCGTTTATATTAGACGCAGCGGGAGTTCCCCGTAACGAAGGGGAACGTCTCGGGTTACTGGATGTAACCCTGGTTCCCCGAGAGAGGGGAACGAGACGCTGCGTCCCCTCTCCCCACCTTCGGGGCGCCCTGAGAACAGCTGCTTTGAACCTTTTTCGAAGCTGTCATTTCCTTGTTCCTGTGACCCTTATATAGCGTCCGGGTCACCGTCACATGCAACGTCATGACGCACGATGACGCACACCAATCCACATTGGAATAGTTGTATAGTGACTTCAGATAACGCATGCCGAAGGCATTCCCCCGTAGCGTTTATATTAGACGCAGCGTCTCGTTCCCCTCTCTCGGGGAACCAGGGTTACATCCAGTAACCCGAGACGTTTTCCACTGTGTACCACCTCCGGCGAGGTTCTAAGCAAGCTGAGGCGATACTAAAATGTGACGTGAAAACACGGCAGACTGCTGATTGGTCAGAGAGAATCGTTTCACTGCGTCATCATTGCACGCGCCAGACAGAGTATCCTGAATAAAAAACAGCTAAAACAAAAACATCCAAAAACAGCATACACTCGATTTCCTCCATTGTCCTGTGTGTGTGGCAGCAGAGGTATCTTGCGTAGAAGATTAAGTCACGGCAATTTCCTGCGGCATCGCTATGACGACCAGGTACTATTGTGGAGGTACTATAGAAAACGGAGTGAAAAGCGAGCCGAGCCGAGTCGAGTCGAGTCGAGTCCAGTTGAGCTGGTACTGGTAATGGAAAAGCGCCAAAAGTCTCACCTTTCAAATGTAGTCATTTTTAGAGACATTTAAACAATAAATACCGTTTTGTGACTCTTTAATGTGTCTGACAGATCGCTGTAGACTCAAGGCTCAGTTAAAGCTACTCGTGAACTGATCATCTCTTCCTTCTAGTTAATTTATAGCATTAAAATAAACATGAATGAAGATAAAAGGAATGTCGTTTTAAAGTGCTAAGATGTCAGTACACTTTGTTTTTCAAATTTAAATCCTCCAATGTTAATCTACTAACTCTCCTGACTGCTTTGTGGGACAAAATGGCGGATTATGATTAGTCAGATCGCCTGTCAATCAAACTCCCTGCGAAGGGTCAATTGAGAATGCCTGTGCGCACAATCCTGATCTAATCGACAACTTTGCAGTTGCACATAGGAAAGCCCGAAAAATCCCGCTATAATGTAAGAGAGCATCTTTTTTATGTATTTGGAACTAGGCCTAACAATGTGTTATGGTGCGCTGTCACCAGTGTTTTTTTTTTTTTTTTTTTTGTGAGCGTAGGCTCCTCCTGATTTTATTAGTCATCTCATCTCTTATATGCTGTGTATGATCATATCCTGCCCTATTCATGGTAGCCTACTCACGGACATTGCGTCATCAATGTCATCAATTGCGTCATCAAGGGGCCCGCCTTGATAATCCTACTTAAGGGGCTCGTTACGCCACTGAATTGTATTGGCTGTAAATTGACTTTTTCATCTATGATGGCAGTTGTTAAATGCTTGCTAAATAAAACGTAATGTCTTTTGATGCTTGTGTGCTTAAAGGCCTTAAAGGCCTTAACTGCTTGAACCCCGATAAATGCTGCTTGCAGCTTTAATTAGGGGTTCAAGCACGAAGTGCTGAAACCCTATTGTTATTGTTAATTTTCCCATGATGCAACATTCAGACAAAAAAAAAATCGGGCAGACCAAACCGTAAGTCGTAGAGACTTGAAACTTTGGGGGCTGATAGTACTCACACCGCCTACAGCGTCACCAAGGCCCGCCCCGATCGGCCTGACGGGGGCGCTACAGAGGTCAAAAGTACGAAACGGCTCATAACTCATCAACCGTGAGGTGTAGGCTCAAGTGTCTTATATCGCTGGAATCCTTGGCTCGAGGTGGACCAGATGCATGCCTCGGATTTGCTCGTCACCTAGGAACATTTTCGGATATTTGTTTTTTTTCCAAAAACCTACTTTCGCGAACTAGTCCTAGGTTTTTAGCCCGACCGGAACCAAACCAGTGCAGCAAGATTCTCTGGAGTCCGAATGTCAATAATTATCAAAAAAGTGGAAATTTTGGCTCACTGTCCCTAAGGGCCGCCAAAACGTTCAAAGTGGGAGGGGCCCTTTATACTAAATTGGCTATAACTCGTGAACGGAACGAGATTTTTGCACCAAACTCAGCACACGTATGTACGAGCTCATTCCGTGGTCGCGTGAAAAAGGACGCGGCGACTGGCCACTTGGTGGCGCTATAACTGTTAAAAGGGTGTCAAAATGATGCATTTCTATGGCAAATCCCATGAAATGGCTGAAAGCGGCCATCTTGCTGTCTGATTTGCATACAACCTCACAAAATCGGGCATGCGCAATGCGCCACGTGATCCTAAAGAAGCTTGAAAACTTTCATGGACGTCGGCCCATTGGTGGCGCTTTAACTGTCATAAAGGTGAGAAGGCCTCTGTATTATCCTATGCAAAATGACATTTAAATGACTGAAAAATGGGGGAAAAAAGAGCAGGCTTCACTAAATTAGCTGAGCACATGCGCCATATTATTCTAAAGAAGCGTGCAAACTTTTATGGAGTTCGGGCCATCAGTGGAGGTGTCACAGTTTAAAAGGTAAAAAAAAAAAAATTCACCACATTTCCATGATAAATGAGCAAAAAGGGCAAAAAAACGTACTTTTTTCTCTCCGAGGCACATGTTAAAAGGCTTGATAAAGTGTTTGGAACGCAGCAGCGCAAGCGGCAAGTGCCTAGACCCTATAGTTTTTTTTTAGAGGCCTTTTTGTGGCCCTTTTTTAGGCACTTATTAGGGGTTCAAGCACGAAGTGCTGAAACCCTATTTTTATTGTTAATTTTCCCATGATGCAACATTCAGACATAAAACTGATCGGGCAGACCAAACCGTAAGTCGTAGAGACTTGAAACTTTGGGGGCTGATAGTACTCTCACCGCCTACAGCGTCACCAAGGCCTGCCCCGGTCGGCCTGACGGGGGCGCTACAGCGGTCAAAAGTACGAAACGGCTCATAATTCCTCAACCGTGAGGCGTAGGCTCAAGTGTCTTATATCGCTGGAATCCTTGGCTCGAGGCGGACCAGATGCATGCCTCGAATTTGCTCGTCACCCTGGGAAAATTTTCGGGTGTTTGGGGTTTTTCAAAAAACCTACTTTCGCAAACTAGTCCTAGGTTTTTGGCCCGACCGGAACCAAACCAGTGCGGCAAGATTCTCTAGAGTCTGATTGTCAATAATTATCAAACAAGTAATAAAAACTCAGTGAGTGTTTTAGCGCAATTTTCTCACGTCATGGGATCACAACACTAAGAGATAGTAAATCTTTTCCTGGATTTTTTTTGTGCGTTCCCGGGATTAGACGTTCCTTAACATAATGCCGAAAACCCGAAGTCTCTAGGTGGTCTGGTTGAGGAGTAGATAGAAGTGCAAGATTGGTGTGCACAGACAGAACAGAAATCATGAGTTAACAATCGCAATTTTGTCCGGTGGAAAATTGCGCTAAAAAAAGTGAAAATTTCGGTTCACGGTCCCTAAGGGCCGCCAAAACGTTCCAAGTGGGAGGAGCCCATTTTGCTTAATTGGCTAGAACTCGTGAACGGAGCGAGATTTTTGCACCAAACTCAGCACACGTATGTACGAGCTCATTCTGTGGTCGCGTGAAAAAGGGCGCGGCGACTGGCCACTTGGTGGCGCTATAACTGTTAAAAGGGTGTCAAAATTATGTATTTCTATGGCAAATCCCATGAAAAGGCTGAAAGCGGCCATCTTGCTGTCTGATTTGCATACCTATTAGACAAGGTTAACGGAGGCCGATCGGAACGAAACTCGATGGGCATGTTTGTCTCATGGCCCTAGAGGTCTGTAAGAATTTTGAAAGAAATCGGCCACTAGTTGGCGCTAACGAGTTTTATGGCTCTGTAATCATGTGGTGTTACACATATTGTCACAAAATGCATATCATTTGATAGAGCTGCTCATGCCGAACAACGGTGTGTAAACAATGTGTGTAAGCATGCATTATGGAGTTAACATGGACAAACTGGTTTGCTTTAGTGCAGAAAACTGGTGAAAATCATGAAGTTTAAAGTGAAAGTGAGCCAATAAGCGGTCTTCTACTGCCCTCTGCTGGCCATTCTACTTATTAATGAAGTCTTTTCACATGTGCTTTTCACATGTGCTCACGTTCATATTTAGACTCTAAAAATCATTTATATAACAATAACTATTATAACACAATCAGATTTTGTCAGTGTTTATCACTTCATTTGCACTGACACTTCACATAATTGCTAGTAATGTGGTAAATCATGGTAAATCACTCTAGAAACATGGTAAATCAGAGTAAATAATACTAGAATATGGTGTATCAAGGTAAATCATGCTAGAATCCTGGCAAATCATTCTAGAATGTGGTATATGATGGTAAATCATGCTACAACATGGTAAATCATGGTAAACTATGATAGAACAGGGTAAATCATGGTAAACCATGATAAATCATGATAAACTATGGTAAATCATGTTAGAATGTGGTATAGCATGGTAAATCATGCTAGGATATGGATACAAAAGGCAGGAGAATGCTGAGAGTGCTTCTTGGGTATAAATATATATATATATATACCTCCGGTGCTCTTCAGTCAAGGGATCCACATATATTTTGAGATAAAGGTCTGAGGCACTCAGGAGGATGAAGATTAAAAAGCCTTTATTAATCCATGGCTAGTATAAAAATAAAAACATGCCTACGCGTTTCAGCCAACAAGGCTTTCGTCAGGGCTTGAAGTGTTTTGACAAACAGCTCACTTCCTTATTAAGACCAGTAATCAATAACAGCTGCTTAGTTTGAGCAGGTAAGAAGTCACATGATTGAATGATTAGTGTCACAATAATTACTTACAATCATTAGTCCTGTTAAATTTTAACTACAGAGAAAAGGCATATATTTCTACTAAGAAAAAAAACAAAAAAAAAACAAAAAAAAAACAAGCCTTAAATAATTAAACTAATAAATCTAACTACAAAAAAACATTTCTACAAAAAAAAAAAAAAAATACAAGCTTTAAATGATTAGACTAGTAAATCTGACTACAAAGAAAATACATTTCTACAAAGATTTGAAAAAAAAAAAAAAAAAAAAAAAAAACTTTTAATCATTAAACTAGTAAATCTGACTACAAAAAATACATTTCTACAAAAATTAATAAAGATATAAAGCCACTCATATAATGTATGGATCAAGATTACAGAAAAGGAACAAAATCTAGTTCTCCATTTAGACCAGGGAAACATGTAGCTTTCAAAGTGTAAATCCAAAATGATTCTCTTTGCAAGAGTTTCTTTAGCCTATCACCTCCTCTAATTGAGTTTTCAATATGCTCTATGCCTATAATTTTAAGGGAGTTACAACTTCCATGGTTTGCATCTTTATAATGTACTGCCATAGGATATTGAGGATTTCCAGATCTTATTGCATATTTATGCTCAGCAAGTCTTACCTTTAATTTGCGCTTAGTTCTCCCGATGTAAAAGCAACCACATGGACATACTAGTCTGTAAACTACATATGAAGTATTGCAATTAATGAACGAATTTATGTAAAACTTACGTCCAGAGGAGATGTCAAGGAAAAAATTAGCATTAGTCATATTATTGCAATAATTACAGTGTCCACACTTATAGTTACCTTTTCTGGTAGAGAGCCATGTTTTTTGTTGTATGGGGGAAAGATGACTTTGAACCAGTTTATCATTTAAGGTTGGTGCTCTTCTAAAGCTAATGGTTGGAGCATCTGGAAGGGCTTCCCTAAGAACACTATCACTTTTCAATAAATCCCAATTTCTTTCAATAATTCGTTTAATTGTGTTCGCATGATTACTGTATTGTGTCACAAAGTATACTTTGTCTGATCTTTGTTGATTTTTCTCTTTCGGAACTAGCAGTTGTTCTCTTGGGAGGCATTTTGCCTTGTTGTACGCTCTGAGTATAGTACTTTTTTGATATCCTCTTGTTTTTAATTCTCTGACACATATCTTGAGCATTTCTTTCAAATTCTTCTTCTGTATCACAGATACGTTTAAGTCTTTGAAATTGGCCAAAAGGGATATTATTTTTTAGCCATGATGGATGGAAGCTATCTGCTCTAAGAATTGTATTGCGATCGGTTGTTTTTCGAAAAATAGAAGTATGTAAATCTCCATTAGCTTCTTTAGTGATTTTAAGATCTAAGAAGTTAATTTCAGATGGAGAAAAGTCAAGGCTCAATTTCAAACTTCTGTTAGTGTTGTTCAGATATGAATGGAATTGAAGCAGTTCAGTTTCTGAACCAGACCAAAACAAAATGATGTCATCGATATATCTACCCCACCATATCATCTTATCAGCAAAAATATTACGATCAGAATATACAAATTTTTCTTCCCAAGTTCCCATAAAGAGATTTGAATAGTTAGGTGCAAAACACGCTCCCATTGCTGTACCCTTTTTTTGTTTAAAGAATTGGTTTTGAAACAAAAAGACATTATTATATAAAGTCCATTTGGCCAACTTAAGGATAAAGGAAGAAGGGGGCATTTGTTCTGAATGTCTCTTTTCCAAGTAATGAGATAGTGCATCTAGTCCTTCTGTATGGTCAATGTTCGTATACAGTGCTTCCACGTCCATGGTAACCAGAAGTGCGGATCCAATGTTCTGTATATCCTTAATCTTGTTCAGTACATGCGTGGTGTCTTGAATGAAGGAAGGCAGTTCTGATACAAATGGTTTAATAAAGAAGTCTACAAATTGAGAGGCTGGTTCGGTGATTGATTCATTTCCACTAATTATTGGTCTACCTGGTGGATTCTCCAAATTCTTATGTATTTTTGGGAGCATGTAGAATGAAGGAATTCTTGGATGGTCACTCAACAGAAAATCATGTTCTTTTTGTGAAATCCATTGTTCATTTTTAGCATGTAGGAGTATTTCCATAAGTTCAATCTTCATTTGCTCTATTGGATTAAACTGGAGGTGTTCATAATACTCTCTATTATCCAACTGTTTATTGGCTTCTGTGACATATTGATCTCGGCCCCACACTACTACAGCTCCTCCTTTATCAGCTCTTTTTATTATAATATTTTCATTCGCTGACAAGCACTTTATTGCATCATTTTCTTCTTTTGTCAGATTGTATCTCATTATACTATTGGATGCAAAAAGTTTATCAACTTCATATGTAACCTTTTTGTAGAAGGTATTAAGAGTCTGATTACATATATTTGGTGTAAAGGTAGACTTGGGTCTAAATGAAGTTCTCGTATCCTCTTGTTGCATATGACTTCGAGAGGCAGCTTGACTAGGAATAATGTGATGCCAAACTTTCAATTGGAGATTGCGATGAAACTTGAACAGATCAATTTTTGTTTGGAACTCTCTTGTTGTATTTTTAGGAGCAAATGTTAGACCTTTTGACAAAACAGAGATTTGACAAGTAGAAAGAGGGACGTCTGAAATATTAATTACTTGTTCATCTTCATCTTGCCTTTGCTTCTGGTGTGCCTGCTGTGATTTATGGGTCCTTGATGACTTGCTTCTACCTCTTCTTGTCTTCCGCTTCGTTGTCTCTGTGATATGTTGTTTCTTTGAGGTCTGGTGCCTAAAAAAGTAGACAAGGAGGACTCTATCTCAGAGTGGTCTTCATCACTACTTGGTAGTTGAAAGGAGACAGTTCTTCTCCGTTGTAACTGGGTTTTAAAACTTCGTTTTTGTTTCCACCAATAAACTTTGTTATCCTTATAATCTGATAAATCTCTGTTAAATTTCCTCAGCTTCTCTTGTTTGAGCTCTCTTTGTAATTTCTCTAAATCCACTTCTAGTTCTCTTTCAAAAAGGATTTGTTGATTTTTAAAGTTGGTGGATATTTCTTCTTTCAAGTTGGCAATTTCATTCAGAATTTGAGTTTTTTGTTTCTTAGCTTCTTGTATAAGGAGAAGCATGAGATCTAGAGAACATTTATTTAATATTGCTTCCCATTTCTCTTTAAACTCTGAATCTTCAGCACCAAATGATGGGAATTTTTTAATTCTCAGTCCTCTTGGTATCATTTTCTCTCTCCAATAGTCTGACAATGTTGTCATATGTAGCTGTAGTTTCAAGTCTTTTTCAGAAAGTTTTTTGACTTCAACAAACAGTTTTTTAGCATCTGTGGTTTGTATAGAGCTCTGATCAAACAGAGTGTCTGAGATAATAATGTTCTCACCTTCTTCTTTGGAATAGGAGAAGTATCCAGTAGCCATTTTTGGGTGAGAGACAAATAATCCCTTACGTTGAATCAACGGAGCTACTCCAGTTTAGGACAATCCCTTGATGTCCTCAAATCTTGATACAAAAGGCAGGAGAATGCTGAGAGTGCTTCTTGGGTATAAATATATATATATATATATATACCTCCGGTGCTCTTCAGTCAAGGGATCCACATATATTTTGAGATAAAGGTCTGAGGCACTCAGGAGGATGAAGATTAAAAAGCCTTTATTAATCCATGGCTAGTATAAAAATAAAAACATGCCTACGCGTTTCAGCCAACAAGGCTTTCGTCAGGGCTTGAAGTGTTTTGACAAACAGCTCACTTCCTTATTAAGACCAGTAATCAATAACAGCTGCTTAGTTTGAGCAGGTAAGAAGTCACATGATTGAATGATTAGTGTCACAATAATTACTTACAATCATTAGTCCTGTTAAATTTTAACTACAGAGAAAAGGCATATATTTCTACTAAGAAAAAAAAAAAAAAAAAAAAAAAAAAAAAAAAAAAGAAGGCAAAATGCCTCCCAAGAGAACAACTGCTAGTTCCGAAAGAGAAAAATCAACAAAGATCAGACAAAGTATACTTTGTGACACAATACAGTAATCATGCGAACACAATTAAACGAATTATTGAAAGAAATTGGGATTTATTGAAAAGTGATAGTGTTCTTAGGGAAGCCCTTCCAGATGCTCCAACCATTAGCTTTAGAAGAGCACCAACCTTAAATGATAAACTGGTTCAAAGTCATCTTTCCCCCATACAACAAAAAACATGGCTCTCTACCAGAAAAGGTAACTATAAGTGTGGACACTGTAATTATTGCAATAATATGACTAATGCTAATTTTTTCCTTGACATCTCCTCTGGACGTAAGTTTTACATAAATTCGTTCATTAATTGCAATACTTCATATGTAGTTTACAGACTAGTATGTCCATGTGGTTGCTTTTACATCGGGAGAACTAAGCGCAAATTAAAGGTAAGACTTGCTGAGCATAAATATGCAATAAGATCTGGAAATCCTCAATATCCTATGGCAGTACATTATAAAGATGCAAACCATGGAAGTTGTAACTCCCTTAAAATTATAGGCATAGAGCATATTGAAAACTCAATTAGAGGAGGTGATAGGCTAAAGAAACTCTTGCAAAGAGAATCATTTTGGATTTACACTTTGAAAGCTACATGTTTCCCTGGTCTAAATGGAGAACTAGATTTTGTTCCTTTTCTGTAATCTTGATCCATACATTATATGAGTGGCTTTATATCTTTATTAATTTTTGTAGAAATGTATTTTTTGTAGTCAGATTTACTAGTTTAATGATTAAAAGTTTTTTTTTTTTTTTTTCAAATCTTTGTAGAAATGTATTTTCTTTGTAGTCAGATTTACTAGTCTAATCATTTAAAGCTTGTTTTTTTTTTTTTTTTTTTTTTGTAGAAATGTTTTTTTGTAGTTAGATTTATTAGTTTAATTATTTAGGCTTGTTTTTTTTTTTTTTTTTTTTTTTTTTTTTTTTTCTTAGTAGAAATATATGCCTTTTCTCTGTAGTTAAAATTTAACAGGACTAATGATTGTAAGTAATTATTGTGACACTAATCATTCAATCATGTGACTTCTTACCTGCTCAAACTAAGCAGCTGTTATTGATTACTGGTCTTAATAAGGAAGTGAGCTGTTTGTCAAAACACTTCAAGCCCTGACGAAAGCCTTGTTGGCTGAAACGCGTAGGCATGTTTTTATTTTTATACTAGCCATGGATTAATAAAGGCTTTTTAATCTTCATCCTCCTGAGTGCCTCAGACCTTTATCTCAAAATACATGCTAGAATATGGTAAATCAAGGTAAACTAAGATAAAATCATGGTAAACTATGTAAATCATGCTAGAATCATAGTAAATAATACTAGAATGTGGTAAATTGTTGTGGGAGAAGCCTATTTTACTAAAATGGCTATAACTCAAGAAGTAAATGAGATATCTTCACCAAACTCAGTACACATGTGTATGGGTTCAAGTTGAGGTCACAGTAAACAATTTTATGGAGATCGGACCATAGGTGGCACTATAACTGTTAAAAAGCTTTAAAACCATATATTTCCCATGGTAAACTGCCTGTATTGGCTGTAAATGGTCTTTTCCATCTATTCTGTCAGTGGTTACATGCTTGCTAAATAAAACTTAATTACTTTTGATACTTTTGTGCTTAAAGGCCTTAACTGCTTGAACCCCGATAAATGCTGCTTGCAGCTTTAATTATAATCATATCCCTACCCTTAAACCTGCAGCAACAACAACAGCATTGTCATCAGCCACAACAATTGTGAGCACAACTGTCAGTACAACTACACCAGCCACAACAACAATATCATCATCAGCCACAAAAACTGAGGGCACAACTGTTAGTACAGCAGAAACAACTACACCTGCCACAACAACTGAGGGCAAAAGTGTTAGTACAGCTGAAACAACTACACCTGCCACAACAACTGAGGGCACAAGTGTTAGTACAGCTGAAACAACTACACCTGCCACAGCAACTGAGAGCACAAATGTTAGTACAACTGAAACAACTACACCTGCCACAACAACTGAGAGCACAACTGTTAGTACAACTGTTAGTACAGCTGAAACAGCTACACCAGCCACAACAACTGAGAGCACAACTGTTAGTACAACTGTTAGTACAGCTGAAACAACTACACATGCCACAACAACTGAGAGCACAACTGTTAGTACAGCTGAAACAACTACACCAGCCACAACAACTGAGAGCACAACTGTTAGTACAACTGTTAGTACAACTGAAACAACTACACCTGCCACAACAACTGAGAGCACAACTGTTAGTTCAACTGTTAGTACAGCTGAAAAAACTACACCAGCCACAACAACTGAGAGCACAACTGTTAGTACAGCTGAAACAACTACACCAACCACATCAACTGAAAGCACAACTGTTAGTACAACTGAAACAACTACTCCAGCCAAAACTACTAAGAGCACAACTGTTAGTACAACTGAAACAACTACACCAGCCACAACAACTGAGAGCACAATTGTTAGTACAACTGGGACAACTACACCAGCCACAACAACTGAAAGCACAACTGTTAGTACAACTGAGACAACTACACCAGCCACAACAACTGAAAGCACAACTGTTAGTACAACTGAAACAACTACACCAGCCACATCAACTGAAAGCACAACTGTTAGTACAACTGAAACAACTACACCAGCCACAACAACTGAGAGCACAACTGTTAGTTCAACTGAGACAACTACACCAGCCACAACAACTGAGAGCACAACTGTTAGTACAGCAGAAACAACTACACCAGCCACAACAACTGAAAACACAACTTGTAGTACAAGTGAGACAACTACACCAGCCACAACAACTGAGAGGACACCTATTAGTACAACTGAGACAACTACACCAGCCACAACAA